>NC_092705.1:15224384-15584384 GCF_964275005.1 Diadema setosum | reverse complement strand
TAGGCCCGAATTCACGAAGGTGGTACAAATGAAACCATGGTTTAAACCATGGACAAAAACCATGGAGCGCCAAGTGTCGCACGGAATATTTCGTTGCGAAATTGGTCATTTCGTCGACAAAATGACCGTTTCGTTAGCGAAATTATCATTTCGTGGACGAAATGTTCATTTAGTTTCAAAATGTTGTCATTTCGTTACAAAATAATCATTTCATCGACGAAATGACTGATTTCGTAACGAAATATTCCATGCGACACTTGGCGCTCCATGGTTTTTGTCCATGGTTTAAACCATGGTTTCATTTGTACCACCTTCGTGAATTCGGGCCATAGTGTTTTGCCGGAACGGTATGATTACACAAAACATTGCTTTGTGGGACATGGAAATCGAACCTGGGTCCTTGTGGATCGTAAGGCAGACACGCTCCCGACTGAGCAAACTCGGCGCCCTAAAGTTGTTAGTCTGGCTTACAGACCCTCTGTCCATACTATTTCGCTATTCATGATATTGACGCCCTCAACGTCGAAAACTAGTATAGTTTAAGTTGATTTTGTCGCCTTTGCCTTCGGCAAAGGTGGCGCGGCCGCTGAGTCCAGTTGGCAAAGGGTCTGGAAACCAGACTATAAAGTTGTAAGCGACTTTGGACAACTAATATTGACATGTGAATACTTGCTTGACATGTAATAATGGAAATGTATTGGCTATCAAACAGTTGGTGCTAGTGTCGACTTGGGTGTCAACGTGGCTCTGAATGCCTTACGCCAACATAGTGTTGCGTAATAGTTGGATAAAGAGAAAATTTATGTGATAAAAGGCCAAACACATTGCTAGAAATATTGAAACCTTTTTAGTTAAAATTAAGCTAAGTTTAAGTGCCCCAAGTGTCCTGACTAATTCCACTACCGAAGTCTCCTGCTAAATAGAAGTAAAAAGCCTGTTGGTGCTTAGAGAATCAATTGTTGCATTATGTATTGTGAATTACGTTATACTGCGAGTGTTCGTTCATAGTATGTTATTAAAACTGTGTACAATGTATACATTGCAATGATATTACAGTGAAGTATCCTATTAATCTCTATTATAACATAAGCCGAAATGTGTCATGTTATGTAAAAAAAAATGTAATATTGGGCCTACTATGTTCTTGAATGACGGATATAAGTGTTGTTGTTGTTGTTTGAAAAGCAGAGAGACAGAGAGGGGGAGAGAGAAATGGGGCCCTATGGTGGAGATCAGTGCACAACAGGTAAAATATCTAGAGAGGGGAAAGGGAGGGGTCCTCATTAGAGCTACTCTTCTTTTCCGGATTTTGCTGAGGCATCGATCGATCATCACATTGATCTAGCTGCGCTAAAAACGTGGTGGATGATACCTGCATCAATGTATCACCTAACCATAGTCAAGGGAATACTAATTTGATAATTATTTGAAGGAAAACGAAATTTTGGATTTCTCTTATATTTTCGTATACCGTTCTGCCATTGTGACGTCACTAACTGTCGAAGAGGGCAACACCTAAGAATCAATAATCATCCTCACAATTCAATGACTTTTATTGTACTATACTTCTCCAGCCAACACTTAATGCTTTCCTTTTCTATTTGTATTTGCTTAATCCACCTGTATGTGCGGCTCGTCCTTCATAAATGCACTTTAAAGGTCTACGGGCAGTGACCAATGAAAACTTTGTTTTTTGACCGCTTTGCTATTCTAGTCGGTAACCACATAAAAAAAAGATTTACTCCAAGTTTTCTCATTCATTCAAAATTGAACCCTATTCAGGAGAGGATGATAATAATACATAATACACAAACCAGGAGAAGAAATTATATAGAACTGAAATATCTTATATATGTTCACAGTTGTAACAAGATTCTTAATACACCAACCCCTCCCCCATAAAAATTTAAATTTTGAGGGAGTGAAAAAACCGAAGGGGTGAGGGTGGCGTAGGAGGGGGTATCCCCCTTCCATCTGACAGTGCTCTTGTATTTTTAGATCAGTCTGGTTCACTACTATGGGTGGCATATCTGGAAATCATTCAATGAATGAGGAGAACAATGCTTTGGTTGTCTATTTCAATTGAAAAAAAAAAAACAAGATTAACCGTGAAACCAAACGATCGAATTCTACGTTTAACTCGTGAATTCAATCATTTTATATTCTAATATCTAAGGACAGTGATAAACTAGTGACAGGGAATTTTGTTTATAAGATTCAATCTTAAAGCTTAAATCTTCCAGCTCAATATGCTTAAATATTAATCTAAAACTTAAATCAACAAAAACCTTTCACTAAACAACCTATCTATGTTGTGTACACGGAAGATAACCATCTACCAAAAAATGGTATATGCAAATAAGATGATTTTGGTAATTTTGCCATTTAAGACACCTCCATCAATTCAATATGGATACTGTTTACATAAATTGATTTTTCGTCATTGATAACCCGTGAAAAGTCACATTATCCACATTTCCTGGATCCATGGTTTAAAATTATCAGTTTATCACATATTTTGCACATGCTTATTGCATGAGTATGCAAATTAGGCTAATAAAAAATATTGTCCAAGGCTGCCAAGGTGGCAAACCAAGCTGAATTTACTCAATTGCCCTTCTAGAACACAAATTAAGAAAAGAAAAAGTAATTTACTCACTCGTTCGCATGAATTTACAAATCATTTTCTGTTTTCATTTTTGACAACAGTTATATATATAAGTATGCCTCTACGGATCGAATGCCTCTACAGATCAATGAACATGATATCATGTTACAATATTCTGAATACAAATTTTCACATAAAGTGTATAATATGTACATTTGTAGCCTTTTCATTACGTTTTCATTTCTGTTTATTTATTTCAACATAACAAAATATTAACATACAAATAGTGACTGGTGACATGAAACTACTGCAATGTTGTGACAAAGAAAAATATTGTGAAGTGACAATAAATACTAAGGCCATTCTGGTTATACCGAATTAAAAGTAAAAAAAAAAAAAAGCAAGAAAATTTTCCGGATGTCGGAAGTTTCTCGAGGGAAAAGTAAAAATGTGTGAGGCCTCCCCCCCCCCCCCCATAAAAAAAAAAATATTTTCGGAGGGGGACAACTGCCCTCCTTGCCCTACAAGATAAACGCCCCTGTATACGAGGGAGATTTTGCATTTTATAATTCAAATCAAATTCCCCTCCCACGTGAGGAAGATTTAACATTTTTAGAATTAAAATTCAACAAATTTGAGCAAACTTTGGTTGAAATATTTGGGCAGTTTTCTGTCAAAAAAGGGAAACAAATTTTCGACATCTCGAAAATCATTCTGCTAAATAAAATATTCATATTATGTAAATAGGTTTCCTGGGCTGCCATATGTTAAAGGATCTGCTCATAGCAGCTGTCCTATTCTCAGGTAATTATGATTAAATATGGTATTACGATGTATATTTTGTTAAAGGAATTAATTAACAACCTTAGTTTCCTTCTTCGAGTCATGAATATGTTGTATCTGTATACTGATTTTTTACGTGACATTACTGAAAAGAATCTTGATTTATATATGAAATCATGTTGGAAGAAACACAAATCAAACAAACGAACAAATTATTTGGGGGCTGGGGGATAATTTCCCCCCCCCCCCCCTGCATTGCTCCTAATATCCTGCTCCCCCCAAGATCGACGCTCATGAATAGCAAAGTTGAATGTTACTTGAAAGGACATTTTAGGTAAACAACATTTGACTTTCACTATAACACTTTCTCCTTTTTAAGTAGTACGACATAATAGAGTCAATATATGAATTCCAAATGCGTTCATGACATAGAATCAAAGCTATTTATAGCTGTATAATCTATACAAACAAATCTCGATGACTTTTCCAGGGAATTCATGAAAAAAAAAACTTGCCTTTAGTTTTTGAAGGTTTAACTACAGTTTATTAGCTCTTATTGATCGAGGAGTCTTAAGGAACATTTTTGGGGAACATATTTTTCTGTATGCCAAAAATGTTCCAAAAATTAATTTATCAAATTTATATTATATTATTTTCTATCAAAGCTACTATGCTCTATTAAAGTACGTGGTTTATCCTTGTTTCTATTGATGGTTGTATAAATAATTTTCCGCAGATTTTAGATATTGTGTAATAACATGTATGTTATATATATGTATATATATATATGTATATATTTACATCATCATACGGTTGTGTACGCGTCATGTATGGATTGAACAGATTAGTGGAGAAGATTCCATTTTTTAAGATAAAGTGTATGTATGTGAAAGGAAAGAGCTCACACTGTCAAGACCATTCCAGACAGCCTTTACGTAGTATTCATAGTAGCGGTCATTTATAGTCTGACCGGTGTCTACACCACCTCTTTCTTATCGTTTATACAAGCCTTTTGTCGTCAGTTTGCCTATATATTTTTTGTTCAGTGCCAGTTCTCGATCAAATTGAAGAATGTCAATCGATTAGCCATTAATGATTTGATATGCGACTCAAAATATTTGACTTAGTAGTATAGTAGTAGTAGTAATCACACCCGTCACACGGACGGCCGGCCTAAAAAGGCCTATGAGTGATACCATGTGTACATCAAACATTATAAGTAATACAAAATATATAAATAAATCATGTAAGACATACAGACTATAAAAAATAATTTAACATAACAAAAGAGAGAATATGGTGGGCTAAATAATACATAAGAGAGATATTCAGCTGTGGGAATATAATAAATGGTTACGGCACGTTAAAATGAGGTTGGCAAAACTGGCTACTTGACAGCACAGTGACTCTGATGACATTAAAAAAAGGAATTGTTGGTAAATAGGTAACTGAGGGAAGGTGGGATCTCTTTCTGATATAATACTGAATAATTGTGATCTGAAATCATCTTGAGCACACTGTGAGGTGGTCCAATGTGGCACGTTTCCCAGCCATAACAGGTTCGGCACAGCCAGGGTCGCTTTCGTAGCTGATGCAAGTTACTTTTCAAGGTACTTTTCAAACGTACGATTTGGCTTGCTCTGATAAACTCTGGCAATTCTAAAGTTTATATTGAACATACATCCCTTTTATCCTCTGTTCTGAATTGGAGCAATTTAGGAGCGAATGTTTGTCAACTCTTCGATGCAGAATACCATTAGTTTATCTTTACATTTCATGACGGAAGAAAGTGTGTAAGTAGCAGTAATTCATGTAGACTACGCGATGTTCACTTTAGTTTGCAGTGCAGGATGACGTTGAGTTGTCATTTTGCAATCAAGAAAGTATTTGAGAAGGGAAAAAATGACACAAATCTTTCATACGGCCAGCACGACTTATCGCGACTTATCATAGTTGATAAAATGTACCCTCACTTTATAAATTGCTAGAAATTACCATTCCATACGTATAGCTAAAGTCTTCTTTCTTACCATATCTCTTATATGTGCTGCTTTCTTTCCAATTTTGAGGAGGGAAAGAATGCTGTTTCCAAGTCACAGGTCCTGTAAGTTCCATTTCGTTCAAGGCTGAATCCACATTCACATTCAAAATGTCAATTATCAAAAATGGCATGTTCGTGAAAGCTCCGTGTTTAAATATATGTGTCTTTGTTTGTTTGTATGCGTGTGTGTATGTGTGCACGTGACTTTCGGGTACAAAAGTAGTTCTGGTTAATGAATATGCATAGCGCTGGTATGCCAAATGAAAACTGTGATACTACAGAACTGTGAACAAGAAGACGACCACTATATAAGTTGATATGTACAATTCGTGCTGTAGGGTCCTACTTAGATCAAGTAAATTGAAGTCGCAGAAAATTTTAATTTTACAAACTTACCTATCCGTATTTCATGGCTGTGGTGCCACAGCTTTGTTTGCTCAATGATTGCTAAAATTACTGACATTGAAAAGATACGAGGAAAGAAAAAGTAGGATATTGAAAATACGAAAGTAAACAAACCCATGACTATGTCGTACAAGAGAGAATTTCGTATTGACAATGGGAGACGTCGCAAATGCAATTTTTCCGTTTCAATCTGATCGAGACAATTCTTTTACCTCCCTAGATTTCCAGGATTACATTGAATCTATTGACTCTTTTTATATCGCTAATGTTGTTAATATCGCTATTTCATGTTTCAATTGAAAAAAAAAAATCATGAGCAGGGAAACGAAATGTTTGTCTGTTGATACAACACCTTGTAGGTCTGTGCTAAGAAAATTGACGAATATGAATTTAGAGTTAGAGGACATATGTATCTTCATCTTTCAATATACCATTTTCGTCATGGTTGATCAGGCGTCTCAGAGACAGTCATTTACATGAGATAAACATATTTTTATTATTTACAAACGCGATGCTGTACGATTCAAAACCAGGTTTTGGAGGGGTTCTTAGTAGGGTATCATAGATTTTTGTTTTCTTTTTCGACGGAGACGTAGATTGAATGCAAACCTGCAAACAACCTTCAAAATTTAACTTGACATTTTACTGTGCAAACCAACAAGTTGAGTTTATTGTGTACCTTACAGCAGTATTTGTTCCTCGTTCGTTTGGACGCTCGGGATCCATCCATCACCGTGTGCCTCAAAACAGAATTTTAGGTAAGTTTATTTTACTCATGCATGAGTTTGATGTTTTCGGGCTGAGTTTTCCACCCATGTGGGTGGAAGTAAGTGTAAAGGCCCTAACGAAAGATAGCCGTAGCTCATAAATGTAACAAGTAAATATTTTCATAAGGTTTTGTATACAAAATCTTAAATCTATCTGATAATCCCGTATTCTTGTATTTTCCGTTATTAATTTTTGGTTGATAAGAATACTTTCTTTTGATGAGCTAGATATGATTTAGAAGTTTAGAATCTTCACTTTAAAATTTGACATCTACCCCCACAGAACTCGTCTCTGGTGACTGCTTTTTGGGTGGGTTTGTGATGTAGGGCATTTTCACACACACACAAGCACACACACACACACATGCACACACACATTCACACTATCTTATATGTTTGTGTGATGTATCTTTATATAATCTCTCTAATATTAATGCATACATGTATATGTACAAATTTGTATAAATGTACATAGCATGTACGATGATATAGACATACCTATCTATGTATAAACACGTTTCTATATATATATATATATATATATATATATATATATATATATATATACATTGTATATATATATATATAATCTATATAATGTATACATAAACAATATATGTACATATACATGTGTGTGTGTGTGTGTGTGTGTGTTTGAAATAAGTAACATGTAGAAGTTATACAACACGGTCTAGTTAGATCCTTAAAACTGCCGTGAAAATGATTATGACTGTGAAATGCATTACTCATTAAGTCAGCACATAATTTATATCGCCAACATTAGGTATCCAAAAAAAAATAAAAAATAGAACTGATTTGTTTTCGGTATAATTGTTTCAAGGTACATCTTTGTTGCTGTTATCACATATGCCTTTTTCCGAACGATACGTACACTTTATATATATATAGTATATATATATATATATATATATATATATATATATATACATATATATATATATATATGTGTGTGTGTGTGTGTGTGTGTGAAACTAAACTCTTGTCAATGTGTATCTTTTCTGAACTATCAAACAGTTGTTTCCTTTCATTTTTTTTATTTGAAACTGTATAAAACATGGATAATGATTGCGCATCTTTGACAAAAACTTTTGATTGATATAAAAAAGGGTGTTGACGCTTTTTTTTCCTTGTTTGTAGGTATTATGACTGTACAGACGTGGAGACATGGGTTGCCATGTTTATATTTGTTTATATACATATTCATATTTATACGGACACTTTATATATCATTTATTTGTATATCAGACCATTAAGTTATGTTACTCCCGCACGCACTGCGCACGGGGCTGCTTCGTGCGGTTGCGTGCGTTTTCGTACGGGTGCGTGCGTTTTCGTGCCATTTCGTACGATCTTGTGCGGATGCGTACGCCTCTGTACGCCCCCGTGCGACCCCTTGCGACTTCGTGCGCCTCCGTGCGCCCTCGTGCGCCTCCGTGCGGCTGCGTGCGAGTCAGTGCGAGGGAGTATGGATCCGCACGCGGGCGTACAGATTCGCACGCAGGCGTTCGGATCCGCACGCGGGAGTACAGATCCGCACGCGGGCGCACGACTACGCACGGGCGCGTACGGGGGCGCACGGAGCCACACGCACCCGTGCGAAATCGCACGAACCTGCACGCAACCGCACGAAGCGGCCCCGTGCGCAGTGCGTGCGGGAGTAACATATATATGTATTTATATCCCTCATGTAAAGCTTCTTGCCATAGGATTGTACAGAGCACGAACATGGTGCGTAGTTTTACTAGCTAGCTACGAGCAGCTGGTGCAATTAGTTACTAGCCAGCGGGATATAGTACTTTTTGGAATCCACGATCTGCACCAAATCGTGATCGCGTGATCGATATCTACATTTCCCATTTAAGAATGTACGCAGTGCGCGTAGTAGCGATACTTTTGAGCGACAGTCCTGTGCGTGGCTTGTAGCTAGCGCTAGCATGTGCAGCGCTTCGGAATTGCGCGAGGGCATTTAATACAGAAATCTGTGGTGCGATGGCGTGTGTGTGTGTATTCGTTAGTGTGATCAATGCAGTTCAGCTCATTATTGACAAAGTGACTGCGCTTCAAGTAACGGAGGAATGATTGCAGCAGAAGGACACCATATCACCCACTGGGCAATTTGTTACCGATTACCGATATTACCGGATATTACCGGTAATAACGACCCGAAATTTGACTAAGTCCAAATATTACCGTTATTACCATGTTATTACCCAAATGATATTACCTGTTACTGTTATCACCCTGATGAAACCACATTTTACAGAGTTACAACAGGGTGACGAGGGGTAATATGGGTAATATTGAAAGGCTTCGTTTGGTTATAACCTAGCAAACTTGAGTAATAACAGTAATCTTACAGCAATCCCAGCAAAATTTTCAAGACCAAAAAATTACTGTTATCACCCCGATGAAACCAAAATTTTACTGAGGTACAATAGGGTGATAAGGGGTAATATGGGTAATGTTGAATGGCTTCGATTGGTTATAACATTGCAGACTTGAGTAATACCGGTAATCTTACAGCAATCCCAGCAAATTTTTTAAGTCCAAAAAATTACTGTTATCATCCCAATGAAACCGACATTTCAATGAGTAACAACAGGGTGATGAGAGGTAATACGGGTAATATTGAACGAAAGATAGCCGTAGCTCATAAATGTAACAAGTAAATATTTTCATAAGGTTTTGTATACAAAATCTTAAATCTATCTGATAATCCCGTATTCTTGTATTTTCCGTTATTAATTTTTGGTTGATAAGAATACTTTCTTTTGATGAGCTAGATATGATTTAGAAGTTTAGAATCTTCACCTTAAAATTTGACATCTACCCCCACAGAACTCGTCTCTGGTGACTGCTTTTTGGGTGGGTTTGTGATGTAGGGCATTTTCACACACACACAAGCACACACACACACACATGCACACACACATTCACACTATCTTATATGTTTGTGTGATGTATCTTTATATAATCTCTCTAATATTAATGCATACATGTATATGTACAAATTTGTATAAATGTACATAGCATGTACGATGATATAGACATACCTATCTATGTATAAACACGTTTCTATATATATATATATATATATATATATATATATATATTGTATATATATATATATAATCTATATAATGTATACATAAACAATATATGTACATATACATGTGTGTGTGTGTGTGTGTGTTTGAAATAAGTAACATGTAGAAGTTATACAACACGGTCTAGTTAGATCCTTAAAACTGCCGTGAAAATGATTATGACTGTGAAATGCATTACTCATTAAGTCAGCACATAATTTATATCGCCAACATTAGGTATCCAAAAAAAAAAATAAAAAATAAAACTGATTTGTTTTCGGTATAATTGTTTCAAGGTACATCTTTGTTGCTGTTATCACATATGCCTTTTTCCGAACGATACGTACACTTTATATATATATAATATATATATATATATATATAAAGATATATATACATATATATATATATATGTGTGTGTGTGTGTGTGTGTGAAACTAAACTCTTGTCAATGTGTATCTTTTCTGAACTATCAAACAGTTGTTTCCTTTCATTTTTTTTATTTGAAACTGTATAAAACATGGATAATGATTGCGCATCTTTGACAAAAACTTTTGATTGATATAAAAAAGGGTGTTGACGCTTTTTTTCCTTGTTTGTAGGTATTATGACTGTACAGACGTGGAGACATGGGTTGTCATGTTTATATTTGTTTATATACATATTCATATTTATACGGACACTTTATATATCATTTATTTGTATATCAGACCATTAAGTTATGTTACTCCCGCACGCACTGCGCACGGGGCTGCTTCGTGCGGTTGCGTGCGTTTTCGTACGGGTGCGTGCGTTTTCGTGCCATTTCGTACGATCTTGTGCGGATGCGTACGCCTCTGTACGCCCCCGTGCGACCCCTTGCGACTTCGTGCGCCTCCGTGCGCCCTCGTGCGCCTCCGTGCGGCTGCGTGCGAGTCAGTGCGAGGGAGTATGGATCCGCACGCGGGCGTACAGATTCGCACGCAGGCGTTCGGATCCGCACGCGGGCGTACAGATCCGCACGCGGGCGCACGACTACGCACGGGCGCGTACGGGGGCGCACGGAGCCACACGCACCCGTGCGAAATCGCACGAACCTGCACGCAACCGCACGAAGCGGCCCCGTGCGCAGTGCGTGCGGGAGTAACATATATATGTATTTATATCCCTCATGTAAAGCTTCTTGCCATAGGATTGTACAGAGCACGAACATGGTGCGTAGTTTTACTAGCTAGCTACGAGCAGCTGGATGCGGTGCAATTAGTTACTAGCCAGCGGGATATAGTACTTTTTGGAATCCACGATCTGCACCAAATCGTGATCGCGTGATCGATATCTACATTTCCCATTTAAGAATGTACGAAGTGCGCGTAGTAGCGATACTTTTGAGCGACAGTCCTGTGCGTGGCTTGTAGCTAGCGCTAGCATGTGCAGCGCTTTGGAATTGCGCGACGGCATTTAATACAGAAATCTGTGGTGCGATGGCGTGTGTGTGTGTATTCGTTAGTGTGATCAATGCAGTTCAGCTTATTATTGACAAAGTGACTGCGCTTCAAGTAACGGAGGAATGATTGCAGCAGAAGGACACCATATCACCCACTGGGCAATTTGTTACCGATTACCGATATTACCGGATATTACCGGTAATAACGACCCGAAATTTGACTAAGTCCAAATATTACCGTTATTACCATGTTATTACCCAAATGATATTACCTGTTACTGTTATCACCCTGATGAAACCACATTTTACAGAGTTACAACAGGGTGACGAGGGGTAATATGGGTAATATTGAAAGGCTTCGTTTGGTTATAACCTAGCAAACTTGAGTAATAACAGTAATCTTACAGCAATCCCAGCAAAATTTTCAAGACCAAAAAATTACTGTTATCACCCCGATGAAACCAAAATTTTACTGAGGTACAATAGGGTGATAAGGGGTAATATGGGTAATGTTGAATGGCTTCGATTGGTTATAACATTGCAGACTTGAGTAATACCGGTAATCTTACAGCAATCCCAGCAAATTTTTTAAGTCCAAAAAAATTACTGTTATCATCCCAATGAAACCGACATTTCAATGAGTAACAACAGGGTGATGAGAGGTAATATGGGTAATATTGAAAGACTTTGTTTGGTTATAACCTTGCAAACTTGAGTAATAACAGTAATCTTACAGCAATCCCAGCAAAATTTTCAAGTAAAAAAATTACTGTTATCACCCCGATGAAACCGATATTTTACTGAGTTAACTGGGTGATAAGGGGTAATTTGGGTAATGTTGAATGGCTTCAATTGGTTATAACATTGCAAACTTGAGTAATAACGGTAATCTTACAGCAATCCCAGCATATTTTTCAAAATCAGAAATTCCTGTTATCACCCCGATGAAACCGACATTTTACTGACATTTTTTTTTTTTTTTTACAGGGTGATGAGGGGTAATATGAGTAATATTGAAAGACTTCGTTTGGTTACAACCTTGCAAACTTTAGTAATAACAGTTATCTTACAGCAATCCCAGCAAAATTTTCCAGTCCAAAAAAATACTGTTATCACCCGATGAAACCGACATTTTACTGAGTTATAGCAGGATGATAAGGGGTAATATGGGTAATGTTGAGTGGCTTCGATTGGTTATAACATTGCAAACTTGAGTGATAACGGTAATCTTACAGCAATCCCAGCAAATTTTTCAAGTCCAAAAAATTACCGTTATCACCGTGTTGAAACCAACATTTTACCCAGTTACAACAGGGTGGTAAGGGGAAATATGGGTAATGTTGAATGGCTATAATGGAAATATCGGTTACTTCATACCAGGTAATATTGGGTAAATGCAGTAATATGGGGTAATATTGGGTAAATGCAGTAATATCAGGTGGTAAGAACGTTGAAATGCTGGAAATATCAGTTACACCACACCGGGTAATATCTGGTAAATGGAGTAATATCGGGTTCTGGTAATAACGGGGAAAGATTGGTCTACTGTTTCCCCGTTATTATTTGGGTAAATGCAGTAATATCGGGTAATATTCGGTGGTAATAACGTGGAAATGCTGGAAATATCGGTTATATCATACCAGGTAATATCTGGTAAATGGAGTAATATTGGGTTCGGGTAATAACGGGAAAAGATTGGTCTACTATTTCCCCGTTATTACTTGGGTAAATGCAGTAATGTCGGGGTAATATTGGGTAAATGCAGTAATATCAGGTGGCAATAACGTTGAAATGCTGGAAATATCGGTTACATCATACCAGGTAATATCTGGTAAATGGAGTAATATTGGGTTCGGGTAATAACGGGGAAAGATTGGTCTACTATTTCCCCGTTATTACTTGGGTAAATGCAGTAATGTCGGGGTAATATTGGGTAAATGCAGTAATATCAGGTGGCAATAACGTTGAAATGCTGGAAATGTCGGTTACATCATACCAGGTAATATCTGGTAAATGGAGTAATATCGGGTTCGGGTAATAACGGGGAAAGATAGGGCTACAATTTCCCTGTTATTACTTGGGTAAATGCAATGATGTCTGGGTAATATTGGGTAAGTGCAGTAATATCAGTAGGTAATAATGTGGAAATGCTGGAAATGTCGGTTACATCATTCCGGGTAATATCTGGTAAATTGAGTAATATCGGGTTCGGGTAATAACGGGGAAAGATTGGTCTACTATTTCCCTGTTATTACTTGGGTAAATGCAGTAATATCGGGGTAGTATTGGGTAAATGCAGTAATATCAGGTGGTAATAACGTAGAAATGCTTGAAATATCTGTCACATCATATATACCAGGTAATATGTGGTAAATGGAGTAATATCGGGTTCGGGTATAATAACGGGGAAAGATTGGTCTACTATTTCCCGTTATTACCCACTGGTGTTACCGTAGTAATAACAACGTCGGTTATAACGTTGCAACCTTGAGTAATAACAGTAACAATTGTGCATATTCATGAATATTCAAATGAGAAAATGTGTGACCCAATTTTAGTAATCATGTCTTCACACATTATAACATTTTTGGGGTATATATACAGAATGTGATAGAGTATACTTCAGTTAGGAGTAGGATGTAGTAGGTAGGACATTAGGAATAGGCTAGGATAGGATTAGGATTAGGATTAGGATTAGGAGTAGAAGTAGGGCATATAGGGGTAATATTAGGTAAATCCAGTAATATCAAGTGTTAATAATGTGGAAAGGCTGGAAATAACGGTTACATCACACCAGGTGATATCTGGTAAATGAAGTAATATCCGGTTCGGGTAATAACGGGGAAAGATTGGTCTACTATTTCCCCGTTATTACTTTTGTAAATGCAGTAATATCGGGGTAATATTGGATTAATCAGGTGGTAATAATGTGGAAATGCTGGAAATATCGGTTACATCATACCGGGTAATATCTGTTAAATGGAGTAATATTGGGTTCGGGTAATAACGGGGAAAGATTGGTCTACTATTTTCTCGTCATTACTTGGGTAAATGGAGCAATATCGGGTTAGGGTAATAACGGGGAAAGATTGGTCTACAATTTCCCCGTTATTACTTGGGTAAATGCAGTAATATCGGGGTAATATTGGGTAAATGCAGTAATATCAGGTGGTAATAACGGGGAAATGCTGGAAATATCGGTTACATCATACCGGGTAATATCTGGTAAATGGAGTAATACGGGTTCGGATAATAACGGGGAAAGATTGGTCTACTATTTCCTCGTTATTACTTGGGTAAATGGAGTAATATCGGGTAAGGGTAATAACGGGGAAAGATTGGTCTACTATTTCCCCGTTATTACTTGGGTAAATGCAGTAATATCGGGGTAATATTGGGTAAATGCAGTAATATCAGGTGGTAATACCGGGGAAATGCTGGAAATATCGGTTACATCATACCGGGTAATATCTGGTAAATGGAGTAATACGGGTTCGGGTAATAACGGGGAAAGATTGGTCTACTATTTCCTCGTTATTACTTGGGTAAATGGAGTAATATCGGATTAGGGTAATAACGGGGAAAGATTGGTCTACTATTTCCCCGTTATTACTTGGGTAAATGCAGTAATATCGGGGTAACATTGGGTAAATGCAGTAATATCAGGTGGTAGTAACGTGTAAATGCTAGAAATATCGGTTACATAATACCGGGTAATAACTGGTAAATGGAGTAATATCAAGTTCGGGTAATAACGGGGAAAGATTGGTCTACTATTTCCCCATTATTACCCACCGGTGTTACTGTGGTAATAACAATGTTATTACCTGTTATTACCCGGGTAATAACGGGTAAAATGCCCAGTGGGCAGATCAGGTACGAATTAGGAATAAACTAAAAGCGAGTTTGAAGATGAAGTGGGTGTTAAACCAAGCCGCTTTAGACGTACTTCTAAAGTAGTCCTGGACCTCCTCGATCTTTCGGAGTTTTGCACGCTGTAGTGTAGCTCGTGTGTAGGAACCAACGGTGTCGTTCGCTACGCGCTGCACGCACTGCTGCTGCACGGCTACTGCCTAACGTTAGATTTAACGTCAGGAAACCTGCATATTTTTCCAAAAGGGAACCATCATCACTCTAGTAAAATGCTCGAGAGGGATATAAAACAAATATCGAATGCTTTCTTTCGGGCCATGGTAAAACTATTTGAATCCGGTGATTTCTCAACAGTGGCATGTCCCTCGACTTCGTCTCGGGACATAGCACTGTTGAGAAATCACCTCGGTGCAAATAGTTTTACCATCTCCCTCTGCAGCAGTCGATATTTGTATAATATATCTTCACTTCTTTAAACATCAATAGTTCGAACAGGAAAACAAAGAAATTGTTCCTGAAATTTTTCATGCCGGAGGATAAATATTTATTTAAGATAAAATAAAAAAAAAATTGTGTACCTTCCCCTATGTCTGAACCACGTGACAAAGGGCAAGATGCCCAAAAATTTCCCGGAATAATTTCTCCTCTATTATCATATATGTTCACGCATGCACACATACACACACACATACACACACACATACACACACACACACATGTATGTAAACATATTCACATACGGATTACACATATACTTCAACATGAAATAGATACACTGTGTTTGCGTATTTCCGTCTCTTTTATCTAAAAAATCAGATTCCTTTATGAAGTACGATAGTATGAAAAATGGAAACACTATGCCAAGGTCACTAAATTGAAACAAATGTTCAAGAATAAAGGTGAAAATCGATATAAAATAAAAAAAAAAAATGTGTACATTCCCCTTTGTCTGATCCACTTGACAAAGGGCAAGATGCCCGAAAATTTCCCGGAATAATTTCTCCTCTATTATCATATACGTTCACGCATGCACACATACACACACACACACATACACACACTCACATACACACACTCACACACACACATACACACATGTATGTAAACATTCACATACGGATTGCACATATACTTCAACATGAAATAGATACACTGTGTTTGCGTATTTCCGTCTCTTTTATATCTCACAAATCAGATTCCTTTATGAAGTACGAAAAATGTAAACACTATGCAAAGGTCACTAAATTAAAACAAATGTTCAAGAGTTAAGGTGAAAATCGTTATGACAGAGTGGGTAATTAATTACAATCTTCAAGTTTGACGATACATGTACTACTTTACTTTCGTCTGTGTAGGTGACGTAGTATATCATCACCTTCTTGTTTCACTGAGAACTTGTGATTTTTGTTTTTCAGCACTATTTCAGCTCACAACTGCATTTGTCTTGACACTGAAATCAACGAAGCGTCTTCTCTGGACTCTTCCATCGCCTTGGGCGGGCATTCCTATGACCAGGCTCTGTGCTGCACATATA
Organism: Diadema setosum; assembly: GCF_964275005.1. Taxonomy (NCBI): domain Eukaryota; kingdom Metazoa; phylum Echinodermata; class Echinoidea; order Diadematoida; family Diadematidae; genus Diadema; species Diadema setosum. The sequence continues at coordinate 15,567,843 of NC_092705.1, read as the reverse complement.
ACCAAATACAGCTAGTCACCATTGATTTTTATTTTCCTATCATCTACACAGAAAAAAACCTAAAGTGCAACTTAGTATTATACTTTTAAACAATTATTTATTGTCCTTGGGAGCAATATCGTTCCTTATGATAAAGGACTTCCTTGATTAAAATTGTACATCATTGGACGCATCACGCATTTTAGAGAATCGCAATTCGAGCAATTCAATTTATCTCCCTTTCTTTTCCAATGAAATTTGAAAGACGTAGTTTTGAGGCATGGGCTAAAATTGCTCTTGTATTCAATATCACATCATTGCTCACAATACTGGTCCTCACAACCATCAATTAATAATGTTTTTAATATTCCTGAAAATGCCTAAAAACGTTTCCAGACAATGAGAGTGCTGAAAGTGGCAGCTCAGAAGATTCCGTAAAGTTCTCTAGCGGCTGCTCTCGATCAAAGTGTAAATGCCAATAGATTGGGCATTTTATTTTTTTTTTCTGTTTAAGGGTTTTAAACCTACGCAAATAAGTTGAGGTAATTAAACTACAAATCTATTCCTGGTTTAACACTAAAATTGAAACATTGTACCTTATTCAGATTCATGAAATTCTTCGTTGAGATGTTTTCATTGCAACTGATTGACAAATTGCCCTAAATCGACGAAATCAAGCACTGAATTGATCAGTGTTCAGTATATATACAGTAGCCATGATATAAAAAAAAAAAAAAATCATGGGCGTACATACTCGAGCAAGATTCGAACCTACGACTTCCTGACCTCCGAACAGGCGTCTTCTTCACTGGACCACCGAGCTTCCGCAGCAAGTGTTGGTTCTAATCCTTATAGCCCATGATTTTTTTTTTAATCATGGCTACTACTAAAACACTGATCAATTCAGTGCTTAATTACTTCGATGTAGAGCAATTTGTCAATCAGTTGCAATGAATCGTACCTTTCGTAGATAATTTAGTTTTTATTGTTGTAGCTGTAACTTTTTCCCCAGAATCAATTTTTTTTTTAATTTCATTATACCTCACGACAAACACTTGACTTTAAATTGCTAGCACTTCATGTATGTAACAGTCATAGCAGACCTGTGAGGGACAAACATCATTCGACCTCAGCCAGTTATGTTGTTAGTAGTAATATTACCGTTCTTCACAAACGTGTGAAAATTTAATACGTAATAATATATGATTTTCAAATTTGTAAACACTTCAGTTAATAGAAGTAGATAACATTTTGATAGAAAATGTACAGAATTCCCCATTGTCAACTTCCTATCTGAATTTGATGACATTTTTATTCTTAAATGCCAACAAATTATAGACGAAGATGTAATGTCCGGTTCAACAGGCGCGTTGTCAGGGTTTTTTGCTACCGTTGTGTTTGTCCATTTCTCGTCGATGTTCCTTGCTGTGCAGAAGGACGTGAGAAACCCATGCTGCATGCTTATCTAGAAGTATCAGATGAGTGGACAGGAGAGAAATCCAAAGTAGAAAGTTATTGACGGATCCAATATGCTATTTCTGAAAATCTTACAAGCATGACGTTTTTTTCCAGAGTCATTATATTTTACACTGAGATGATGTTGACAAAATTACAAAATAAGAGTTTCATTACTTCCATTAATCTTAAAAACCGATGTGTGGACATTATTCAATACCACAAGGTAGCAGGTCTCACTCAAAGTTCTAGCATTTTTTGAAGCCAACGGTAAAGTGTGAATGGGGGGGGGGGTAGGAAGTGAGGTGCAGTCATACATTTGCACATTTCCTCGCCAATGTGCACATGGGTGTCAAACGATTCGCTTTTAATATTGGAAGACTTTTAATTCAGTGCACACTTCAATCAAAGGATGATACATTAAATAATAAAAGAATATATCTATGTACCATATCTAGAATCTAAGGGTACTATTTGTGATGCCTTTCTTTCTTCCAGTTGCTGTTGTCAAATTTGAATGATACTAAAAAAATATACATTATCGGAAATATGTTCATTGAGTTGCGACATTTTCAATCTCGCCAAATCACCAACCTCACGTTACAGTCAGTTGTAAATATTGGTCCACTTCCTCCTACCAGTAACTCCGGAAAGCACGTTTGAATCTGGTGGGATCCCCTCTTCTTGGCTGTTGCGTAAAATGTAACCCGGCAGTGTTTGACACAATTAGGATCTCCCACTGTCATCTGATGCCTGAATAGATCCGTCCATTGTCCATCAGTGATTCGGAAATCGACAGTGCAAGGTCTTAAAACTCCTATTTTCACTTCCACTTCAACTGTTCGACCGAGCAGGAGATCACACTTGCTTGGATACCCACTTTTGATGTAGACCGGAGATGCTAAATAAAAAATTAAAAAACATGATGTTGTGTTCTAAAAAGACAAATGCAACTGTTAATTAACAAAACATCTGGAAATAAGAGGGGTACGTAATAAGATGTGTAAAAAAAAATATACCTGTACAGTTCCAGTTTGTGTGTGAGTTTTAAGTAATAAGTTTCATATATTTTTATTTGATATGAATCAATATGAAATGAAACATTTAAAACATTATCGCGAGAATGTAAATGATCACCCATATTAACATTAAAAAAAAAAACCCCAGTGATTTCAAATTAAGTACAAGTGCTATCTCTTAAATCGAACTTTCGGTTGTTATGGTGACGTAGTAATGTGGTTTTGGCTTTTCATTTCATTTATTTACTGAATAAAAAGAAATAGGGATAATGAAAATATGAAATTAAAAAAGGTAATATCGGAAAAGTATTAGTAGCAACAAAACATATTTTGGAACATTCTGATCTTGAAGTGAATAAAGACTTTTTTTTTCATCGTGGTTTCTAGCCTCTGCTTCCGTTCTATTCAATTTCCTATTTTCTACCTGTTATTTATCTTTTTTCGCAAGTGAGGGTGATAACCTTGTACTTCAAATTTTATCTTAATGGCGAATTAAACTCTTTTTGAGAAGAGTAAGATAGAACGAGAGTTGTCTGTTGATTCGCATAGAGGCTTTCATGTATTCATGTTTTCAAAGCAGTGCTGGGCTTATGAATCTCGCTGTCGTAGTCTTTGAAGTGGAATCAGCGGCATCGTCGTCCTCGTTGCCTCTCAGATGCAAAGCAAAAGCGTGGTCGTTAATGGGCACTAAACCCTGGTAGCTCATGAAAAAATCAGGCAGAGACCGGCGCGCCGGTACGCCTACGGGAACAGGTAGATATCCCACCGATCACCGGCTGGCGATTTCTTAAAAATCGATTGACAGCCGATGGGAGATCGTCCGGCTGCCTGTGAGACATTGTTCGATCACTGCTCGGACTCCGCGCGGAAAAGACCCCTGATTTCTTGAAGTTTTTACCTAAACTCGACCGGCAATCGACGGGAAATCGACAGGGCGTAGCTCGGGCATTGCTCGGGCACCGCTCGGGCTTTACAGCCCGCTTGACTTCTCCAAAAATTGTTGGGCGACGCCTATAAGCCCCCTCACACCTGAGCGAATGTAGGGGGACGAAGGGGGACGAATGAGAAAAACGTACGAAATGCGCGCGAATTCAACGATTTCAAATAAAGTTGCCTTCAAATCATCCGATTATAAACTAAAGTCAAATATGATCAACGAACGGTAAGCGAAGGATAAATATGACATGCGAAGGATAACGATTTTTCGGTTCACTTCTATGAGTAAATTGCGGCCGAAGGCGAGCGAAGGGTTGATATGACCCGATAAGACGAACGAACAATGAGCAATGGTTTGATATGGCGTGCGATTGGAAACGAAGACGAAAGAATAGATCAGGCGTTCTCGTACGTGTGTGTGCGCTCCTTGGGGAGTATAACAGCGACCAGGTCCGTCCAGATTTCAGTGCGGCCAGAGAAATCATCCACGCAACATTTACATTTAAAGGACGACAAAGATAAATAGTAAAATCAGCCGGAAGATTCCAGTATTTTTGGCACTGTAAACATTAATGTTTTTTTTTTTTCGCAAAAATTGTGCGAGTACGTGGAAGGTGATAGTCATCACGATGACGAGTAGGGTAGATATGAAGAGAGTTATTTCTTACGAACATGTGCAAAAATGTCAGGAAGCAATCAATTGAAAATTTATACATAAAAATACCAACATTATAATGAAATAAATCAATCAATTTCAGATTTTTGCTTCTACACAAAAGATCATTATTTTGTGTGAAATAAATATCCAATATCATTAATTATTCTTAAAGCACGTTTTTGAAGAAGAAAAAGGGTATCTGCCTCCTGATTCTTCCTCTGACCCTCTCCAGGATTTCATCGTATAGTTCAGGGGGCATGCAGAGAAATTTCTTGAAAGTCGAAGGGTCTTCTCTTCGGAGCTCAACCAACAGCTGGTCGTAGATTCCAAAAGCCCTTCTTCTGGCAGGGTTCAGCCACGTCCTTCTCCAGATACGACGTCGTCTGAAGCCTCGTCTCCATCTGAATCGGCCTCTGATGAACTGGTGTAGGTTCAGCTGCTGATGTATAATATCATTCTGAGCCATTGCCAGTAAATACTGGACACTGAGGAGGGCTGCATCTTCCATTTTTCTGAAGAAACTTTGAAACTTTCAGGTGGAATGTTTATATAATGAGTAGCGTGGCGAGTGGCTGGTCAGAGAGAGCAGCTCAGCATTCGCCAATTTTTTTTCGTCAGGTCATTCGCTCGTATTCGTATCACTTCGCAATCCATAGTTTGTCATAGTATCTCTTAGACTTGCCTTCGTGTATGCATCTCCTTTCAAATTTAGTAAAAGTCAATCTTAGTTTCCCTTCGCATATAAGATGGCAAGCGAAAATACGTTTGTCATAGTATCTTTGTTTCTATGCGTAAGTCATATTTAGTCATCGTGTTGCTTCGTTTAGGGTTCTCTCGAGATCGGTCCACCTTGGCAAAAGCGCGATGAGGGACTATGCGTGACGATAGCACACGAACGATAAACGAACGATTACCGCAGACTAAATAAGAGATGCAAATGACAGACGATTTTTCAATTCGTCGGGAAATTTTAAACATGTTCAAAAATCCCGTGCGAATTTGAATAATCGCAACTGTTAGTTCAGAAGGTGTACGAACCCAAACACGAAGGGTAAATATGACTTACTATCAATTACCATTGAAAACGATTTTTCCCAAAATGCCTTTCGCCAGCCATCGCAAGTCATATTTCAGGCAATTCGCTCAGGTGTGAGGGGGCCTTATAGTCAATCGGTGACCGAGGAGGCGACAAATTGACCGACTCCGCCCTGATTTGTGACCTCAGCCTACGCAAGTGATACCGATCGCAATTATCGATACTAACCCTTTGGCTGCGTTTATCTAATTCGAGAGAGAGAGAATTACGTTTAGGAACACGTTTCATGTGGCGTAAACGTACGTGGTTTGAAACGCGATTCTAGTGTCGCGTTTATCTAAACATCCACCATAAATATGATGGCGATTCGAGTGTTGTCACTGCGGGGTGGCTTTGCGCCGTTAACTCGGGAAGCAGAGGTCAACTGAGACGCCGATCTCCACACCACCGCGAAGTCTGCGGGATGCGCTGGATTTGCGCGACGAAAAAGTGATGGCGCTCGGTTCAATCCAAATATCAAGATATATAGTCGCATGATAGTCATGACTGCTCAATTTTAGACGTAGGTATAACGGGAAATACGGATTAAAATGTCACATATTTCAGCCATTCTTCAAAATACAATATTCTTAATTTTGCTCACAAGCTCAGACTTTTTAATGAAGCCATGTCTAGAATGTTCATGCACGTTCCGTGGGCAACCACTCTATTAGCAGAGACTGTGAACGTGCAACGTGCATCCATGGACGTGAATTAGGGTCTCACACATAGAAACCGTAACACCAACACCGAACTTGAAATGACAAATATGAGCATCCCTGTCATCCAAGGGACAAAAAGCACGTAAATTGACAACACAAACAACACCATCTAATGGAAATACGTCATAATCATTTCGAGGTCTACCTGCTAGCACTAACTGATTTCAAGTTCGGTTTTATAGTACTAACACGACCTTTACACTGCAAAAAAGTCCGGTGTTAGATAGTGAACACCGAGCTGGTGTTAAATTTTCGGTGCTCATTTATGGTGTTAAATTAACACCTCCCGGTGTCATTTCCAAATATAAAACTGTTTATTGAAGAGTTTCTTAGTAACTGTACTTCTTGTTGATTTTTAATTTAAACAAGACGATCAAGAATTTTACATTAAAATACTAGATTTTTTTAAAAATGTGAAAATAAATTTACGCCACAGTAACACCAGCTGGTGTGGTCTCTTATTGAAGCTGGAATGGTGTTAAACCATTGATATTAACACCAACAAATATCAAATCAACACCATGTGGTGTCATTTTTGAATTAACACCAGTACAGTGTCAAACTAACATCAGGTACAGTGTCAAATTAACACCACGAAGTGTCAGGTGAACACTTTTCAACACCATCACAGTGCATTTTCTACACCTGTGGGTGTGGTCCTCTATTGAAGTTTGATCGGTGTTAGATTTAACACCCATGGTGTTAAATCTAACACCGATGTTTTTACAGTGCAGCACCGAACTTGAAATCATCCAATGTCTTCTATTAATCACGGTATATAACACGGAACATGTAAGTCATGATCAGTTCAGGGGAAGGTGCATTTTATGATGTATTTTGTTAATCCTATAAGTATATACACTTAGGTAGTGATTAACAGCTGCTGTAATCGACGTAATCTTGCAAAGTCTTGGTTTGGAAGGTGTTGTTGTCGGGACATATCCGACAAATATCAGACAAATTGCAATGGTTTTTGTCAATCACAATTGAAATTCGTCATTCGTAACATTTCTGTCTGCGCTTCAAATTCGTACATGAGCACGCGTATTAAAAATAAACACATAAACATTAGAATGTGACATACGCATGTAGTAGAATATCAAAACGGAGAGGGGTTTGGGGGACGCTACTTCATGTTAAAGCTTGCCCAGGGTGACATCATGCTCATCAGACAAATAACCAGAAACATTCTCCTTTTCATGTCAAATCTAGGTAGAATTTCAACCTCTTGTGTGAAAATGGTATTTTGACTTTTATAAGAGGGTCTATAAACCTGGTTGTCTCCTAATCGACAATCTTTCATGTTGAAGCAAAATGAAACGGTGAACATAAACATACACACAGGAAATAAAAAGTCATGAGATAAAGTGGATAATAATGTGTACAAGAAAAACATGCACAGGAAAATAAAATGAAAATATTAAAAACAACCTTTAAAAAAAAGAGAAAAAGACAGGAGCCCAAGGTCTGGAGCTTATACCTCAGTACTACAGGCCTGTCACAAGTTTCCCTTTCAGACATTCTTGCAGACTATTAACTAAGAAAAATATAAACTGGTAGGATGGGGGACTTGTTGAGGGCTGTTGGGAACATGGCGTCCATCAATTTGTGCATTCTACAACCGAATCAATAATACCTAATTGCCGAATTTGATGACAAAGTTTGATCTTCCTGCAAACAACAAAAATAAAGAAAATATAAAGAAAGTTCTACATATTTTCAGTTTTCTAGTAAAATGAAAGCACACTTGTCTTACCTCTTTCAGAAAGCAGGGGGAATAATATTAATCTTATTATACGTCAGTAATAAGTCGATAGAAAGTGAACTTTTAATATAAAATTGCATTTTGTGAAGTTCTCCTTACATCTTCTTTGTGTTGAACTGTAGAAATTTTCTTATCCAGCGATGACAATTCCGAAAATCTAAATATTCATAACTTTTGAATCGATGGTCCGATTTTCACTGATTTATTCTATTGCTGCTTTCACTCAATCAGCATTTATATTTGGGTCTGGCTAAAAAAAAAAAAAAAAAAAAAAAAAAAAAAAAAAAAAAAAAAAAAAACTACCAAGGGATGGGTTTGTAAATGTGAATAGGGAAGCGATGTGGACATGTGAGAAATTATGACATGATATGTACATTCCTTAAGTGTTATATCCATACTTTTAGGGGATAAAGTGAAACTGGAAGAGAGAAAAGACAGAAAGAAATACATAGAGTATGATTGAAATTATCTGATTAAACGTAAATTTGAAATGAAAATGGTTATTATCTAATCAAATTATGTTAAACAGAAAGGTAGAATTTGACATGTAAAAATGCGGTTTCGATTACAAGCAACTACAGAACTTACTTATATTGACTGAATTCAAACTTTCAAAGTGCGAAGTTGTGTGCCTATAGATGAAATTGAAATTAGTAATTGGGACAAAATTGAACGTCTTTCCAGCTGGCGGGCATTAAAAGCAAACTTTGCATGCCTCAGTTGAACGATTTTTCTCTGAATTGAATGGAATAGAATCTAAAAGGAATGATGTGAATCGAAAAAGAATCGCAAGGTAGAGAATTGACAAAAATCTCTTGACTTGATCTTGGACATCACTTCGAATACAAATCTGATGAAATTGGATGGGAAAATCAAATCTAACCTAGCTCTATATGTTGTGGTTCTGAAGAAGATTTATGCAGATTCCATGATTTCTGGGATCTGCGCCCCTAGCCCCCCCCCCCCCCTCCCCAGGAAAGAGGGTGGATTGCCTTTGCCTCAGGTGAGCTAAAAAGAAAACAAATTAAAAGGAAGCCAATAATAAATGAAACTGAAATTTAATTTTTATCACTGTGAAACGAAATTGCGGGCTTTTAAATCAATTGAGCACTGTTTGCGATACTTAGTAATTTGACTGATTACTAGACACGCTGGTATCGTTTGAATTGCATGATGAATTTCATTGGCAAGATTTTAAAGTTGACCAGGGAATTCTACGTGTTTAACAATTTGCACGGAATTGTTAGACGGTGTCTTCTGTTTCGCAAAACGTCGGTAAGAAATAGCATGGCACCTTACCTCCATGGCCAACCGGCCTCCGTCCAGAAGAGGGATGAAAATCATCAAGCCAACGCACATTAGAAATTTCCATTTTGTATGTGAATTTCACAATTACAATAGCGAGAATGGTGAGTATGTCCTGTGCGCGCAGATTTATCTCGGAGTGCAAAGTAGTTCCGGTTATTTAACTATGTACATGTATACTAGTCGTGTTGGTATGCAAGAGTGACAAAGAGCAGTGCTGCTGATCAACAACGTGGAGATTTAATGTAGCTATTACATTGCGCTCTTCTTTTCTTAATGCATTGTAAGCCTATAGGTGAAATAAACATGAAAATGTATTAGACAAGGTAATTTAAATTTAGTTTTGGTGCAGGATAAACGGAGACAACTTTGTCCTTGCCCTTCTGACATCTCGAGGATTTCCAACGATAATGACCTAACGGCTAGACATTTTACGGTGAACGTGCTCTTCAATATTACAGCAGAAAGAACGAACTTTAGATTATACGCACTCTTGTCCGGCGACGGGTTCATTGAATACCTCAATAAACCTACATTTCATGCTAATTTTGCCAAGGGTTTGCACTCAAATCAAACCCAGTGCTTGTGACAGAGGGTTCTTAGTAGCAGGTATGACATTACCTTATTGTATGGAAATGGTACACTGGTATACTTATAAACCTTTCTTTATGTATAGGCCTTTCTCCGAAGTAATAATTCTGAATTCCAACACTGCAAAATGTCGTCTTCGTTCTTGGATAATCACCGATAGAGTTTAACACTCGCGAAATCACAACGGGGATGACAATGTCTTTGATGTCTGTCTATAGTCCCAACTATAGCGGCCGACATGGGAAAAATGCTCGTGTTTCCATTTGTTACGGACCCTCAAATGTCTTTTGAGTGTCAGCAACATGAGAGAATTCGTTTGATTTGATTTTTGTTTTGACTTTTTTCTTCATTCTGGTTTTCAAAGATATTTCATAGAAGAGCACGCGCTAGTGATTTATGATTTCATAACCTTTCCATACATTGTGATAAACTGATAAAACCTAAACTAATTCGAAATTTGAATCAAGTGAAATCAAATCAAACCCCTACTGGGTGTATATCATAACCACTACTTTACTTTTTTTTTCAAAAAGATGTTTCGGCACACTTATTCGGCATGACTAGAAATATCATATTCATGTTTTTAGTAGGGACTGCATTAAAAGTCTGTTCTTTCAAAATCTTATGGATTTAACCAGGTTTAATGTTGATACTGTAACTTTCTTTCCGGAGGACCGGGGAGGGATTCACTGGCTGTAAATTTTACGAATGACTAAGATAGAACACACTTTACCTGCTCGTAGCTCTACCCGATGATCTCCGGGAAAGATCGCAGAACAGCTGGGCCTTTCAATTCAGAGCTTCACGAACATGACGGATGAACTTTGTTTCAGAGTAAAAAAAAAAAAAATGACGCTGTGAATTGCTGGTTGTATAAAGACGATCCTTCAGTTTTAATTCTCGGCATATGCAACAGTCATCGAGTTAAAACGTTTCATGAACCGATTCAACAACATTCCCTCAATAATAGAGGCTACGTGACGTTTAGTGCAATGTGAAGTGAATTTTGATGAGTGAAATGTTTCTATTTGAATGTGGTATGATGATAGTAACTAGCCCATGCTTGCTATAAGGTACTATTGCGTGCTCATGATGTCTCCACATCCCCGAATGAGAAAATGGAAAACTGCAACGCATCATGTCGTTGGTGCCGTAAACAGGGTGAGGTAATATGTTTACTGGACACTCCACTTCACTATCAGAAATTGGCCTTTCGTCTATAAAGGAGAAAAGAAGGACGAACAGAATTGTACAAGTCACAACACAATAAGACGAAAATAAAGTTATAGAATTTTTTTTTACGTTTCACATCCTTCCATAAAACACTGAAATTGGTCGGGAGCTCCTTTTCTGACAAAAATCAAGAATAATTGTACCCTTCACATAAAGCAGGGCTCCATACTAACTTTTTTATTTGGTGGCCCGATTGGGCCACCAAAATCATCAATTTCAAATTTTTGGTGGCCCGAGAGAAAAATTTGGTGGCCCCCAAAAACAATAAAAAAACATTAAAATTCCTGCTTTTTTTTTTTGATGAGTCAAATATTTAAGTTTTATCATAGTAAGAATTGGAAGCTGGAATCTACTCATAAATAAACCTCAACAAACTCGCAACACTCACTCTCAGGCACTCATTCAGTCCTTTTCATCCATCCTTTAAACATAACATAAATAAATGACACCTTTCAAAAAAATTTGGTGGTCCGAGGCGGGCCACCAAATTTGCCCTTTTTTAAAATTTGGTGGCCCGACTTGCATTTTTGGTGGCCCCGGGCCACCGGGCCACCGTTAGTGTCGAGCCCTGCATAAAAGCATTATTATCGTACGATATTTTTGTGTACAAGCTAGTGGTAATGACATCGTCGCGTATTCTAAATTGTGTACGTTGTTGCCACCTGTATCACCATGGTAATGTTCATTTTTCCATAAGTTTATACCGAAAATGAAATATGTTCTGTTTTTCCCCCAAAAAAGTGTTCCCTGTACCTAAATATTCGTTAATCCCAAAAAGAGACAGGGGTTTATTTTGTCCGCACATCAAATTTTCTGTGACGTTACTCCTGTCGTTCGTTTAATAATTTAAAAATGAAGATTGGTTATGTAGTACACGAATATTCGGATAAAAGAGCCTTCGAAATAATGAGCTTTAATCTGCCCATTATATGAAACACAATCATGTTTATCAACACACACACACACACATACACATACACATACACATTTGTAAAGCGCATTGAAATTCTTTTCAAGTTTGAAATGCGCTATATAAGAATATTTTATTATTAGTATTATTATTATTATTTTTATTATTATTATTATTATTATTATTATTATTACTATCATTTTATATATATATATATATATATATGTATATATATATATGTTTATATTTATATGTACTTATACATAATTATATAGATATAGGGAAATAGATATAGATAAAGATATATACATCAGAAGACGAAAAGAAAAAGTAAATTACTTTCCCTTCCTCATCGGGATCGATTCGCAAATCAGTAATCAGCAGCAGGAGAGAATGTAGACCTACTCCACACCGGCATGAATATATACTATAGATGTGCCATTAAGTATCATCATTTTTCCATTTCGAAAATTGGGACAAATACACATTGACAAATTGTAGAAGGGAAAAGTGTGTGAGCTACAAAATGAGATATGTCAAAGATATTTGTACTTCAAGCATACCGGGAGCTCCTCTTGCTAGATGCCTGATGCTTAGTCATGTTCTGAGCAATATGTGTGCTTTTGTTGTTTTGTCTCTCTGTTGTTGTTTGTGTTTTCTTTTTATTTTGTCGCTTGTCATACTACCTCTCGTGTTCACACTCAGCCGTTAGCCTATCTCCACTACATTGTTTGGTCCCGCTCTGCGTATGCAAACGTTTGTCACTTTCTATTTAGAAGTCAACGCGCCATATTTAACACAAAATTCTGACTGTTATCATGGCACAGATAAACAGTTTGCTTTTCATTCTTTAGTAAATGAAGATTCTATTGATCTCTTTGGAACAACACTTAACGATCTATTCTGAGTCTTAGCTGTCCAATCTGGCGACTCAAAAATAACCGTTTTCAAAATTTGGTGGCCAGATATCAATATCTATAGTCGCCCCGGACTTAACGGGACAGAGCTCATGCCGAGCCATGCTATACTAGTAGTTATTATGAAATCTCATGTTTAAAGTATGTACGGTATAAAACATACATAATACATTGTAAGTTCTACGAGCAGTGTAGAAGTCAAGATGTAGAGGAAAAGAAACTGAATATTAATTTTGTGCTGATAACGCAGGTGATGGAAATGAGAAATCGAACAATGTATTGTATTGCAATTTTTGATACAATCATGCCATTGATTTGTAAATTTTCTTCAATTTGTCTCCCTCTACAAATAAAAGAGGGAGACAAATTAGAAGAAAATTCACACCTCAACCTTCACCCCTCTGATTAATATTATCTCGCTTTCATCATGCTATTGTCAGTATATCGTACAATGCTAGAAATGCTTAACTACCATGACATCACAACACGCAGGAGTTGATTCTCGGGTTGGGGGAGGGGGGGATAAATTATGTCCCATTCTAATTGAACGCCTAAGCGATGGTGCATAGAGTAGGTATTCCCTCCCCCCCCCCCCCCACACACACACATAAGATGGATCAGATCTGTTCAGGGGTGATCCGGGGAGAGATCCGTGTAGACGTCTTGGGCATCCGTGAAGGTCCCTGGAGGTCTGTGTAGATCCATGTAGGTCCTTGGACGTCTTTTGGAGTTTTTGGAGGTCAAGAACATCCGGCGTCATCTGTGGACTGCCTTGTTGGCAGAGCAATCCAGGATGATCCGTGTGGCTGCCTGGAATGATCGTGTAGGCGCCGTGAGTATAATTGGCAATCGTAAGAGGCTTTTAAACATGAAGGACCGTCACGGAAAATCAAGGCTGCTGCACGGACCTACACGTTCAAACACGATATTATTGGGCTTAACACCGATCTACAAGGTCCCTACATGACGAGAACGAGAAGATCGATGAAAATGCAAAATCAGCTCGCTTTTTATGGCAGATTTTCGTCTGCCTCCGTGGTAGGTGTAGCTGCCGTGTTGGTCCGTGTAGTCGCCTTGATGGTCCGTGTAGACGCAGTGCTCTGCCGCCATGGACCGTGTAGTTGCCGGATCGGTCCGGCATGGTCCATGTAAGTGCCGTGTAGATGCCGTGCTGGACAGGCCTCATCCGTGTGGCTGCCTCGTTGATACCGTGTGTACAGTCACCAACGCTCGTCGTTCCGCTCCATCCGGGGCAAAACTATCCCGGAACTCCCTGATCACTGCCAGCATGATCCGGGGATCGCCGTGCAGGTCCTTGAGGATCCGTGTTTATAGGTGTCTGGGGCTTAACAGACTAGTTACCCGAGTGTCCTCCGGAGGTTCTCCGTTGCTTTGACCTCGCGGCGACGTCTGTGCGTCTTACGGGCTTCCTTTCACCTTTACACACTACTTTGTCTGAGACGTCGCCCTGGAGTGGCCTTCTTGGCATGCTTGGTGAGAGCGAAAGAAGTCTCCAAAATTAACGGCAGTAAATGGAGAGGTGACAGCTGATCACGATAATGCTGCATTTATGTGTCACAATAATTTTATAACAAGAAATGTAATTGACAAACTAAAGAAATAAACAAAAATTAATTTAAGTAATTTTTCTATGATATTCGGAATAATCAAATTATTTGAAAATCTTGTATTCGAAGTGAAAGGAGAAAGGGGGCGGTAGACTATTTCGGGTGGGGGAGGGGCAATTACCCCACCCCACCCCCCTACGGTCATTATGTAAACTGCATGCTAACAAAGTGAATTCACATCTACTGAATGAGATCAATATTACAATTTCAGGTTTTATGTAAACGAAAAATACTTTCAGGTTCAAATGATTTTGAAACTTCTGCGGCAATTATACTTACAAAGAAGCATGCACAAACAGTCAGTGGCGTATCTGGGGGGGGGGGGGGGGCAAGGGGGACACGTGCCCCGGGCGCCACTCCTTGGGGGCGCCGAAAACGAAAAAAAGGGGGGAACGAAGAAGAAAAAGAAAAAAAGAAGAAAAAAAAAGATGAAAAGAAAAAAAAGAACAAACTCGCCCGGACCGGGAAGGAGGGGGGGGGGGGGGGGGAGAAAACCAAATCGGACAAGATAAAAACAAAAAGTGACAATGTTTATTGTGTTCACACAAGAATTCCATGTTTTGTAAGCTGAAATTTCGGCTCGCTCTCTGCGCTTGCTCGCTAAAATTTATATATATATATATATATATAAAAGAAGATAAGAAGAAAACGTGATGATGACGCGGACAAAATGACAATGTATATTGTGTTCACAAATGCCATCGTTAGAAGGCAAAATACGGAGCAGCGGCTGCAATTTTATTTCTTTCGTTCTGAAGCGATCGCCCATTGGATCAAACGAGGGCGCCAATTAGATTGGTGTCGAACATACAGGGGGGCAAAAAAAAATCAAACAAGATAAGAACAAAACGTGATGATGACGCGGAAATATACAAATTTTTGGATCACTCCCGCGTACTAATTTAGAGTATTTTTTTCAAGTCCTCAGTTTGTTGGTATAAATCGTTATCTATAAGGCCGTCACTAAATCTTGATTATAATTGTAAGATTTAATAAGGAAAAAATGACAAGAATTCCATGTTTTGTAAGCTGAAATACAAACATTTTCGGCACGCTCGCCAAAATCTATCCAAAAAAAAAAAAATATTAATAAGAACAAAACGTGACGATGGCGCGGAAATATACAAATTTCGGCTCACTCGTGCGTACTAATTTGGATTAATTTTTCAAGTTCTCAGTTTGTTGGCATAAATCGGTATCTATAAGACCGTCACTATATCTTGATTAGAATTGTAAAATTTAATAAGCAAAAAATTACAAGAATTCCATGTTTTGCAAGCTGAAATACAAAAATTTTCGACTCGCTCGCTGCGCTAGCTCGCCAAAATTTATATAAAAAAAAGAGATACGAACAAAACGTGATGATGACGCAGAAATATACAATAATTTTCGGCTCGCTCGCTGCGCTCGCTCGCCAAAAGTTTTCTAAATTTATTACATTTAAATCACCCTCAAAAGACCCCTTTTTTAAGTGCTTGAAAAAGCATATCATGTGGACTTTTTTTAAAGTCCCTACCGGGATGGGGTTGGGATTTAACACTTTTTCAGAAATTAGGGGCGCAATTTTCGCGCTTGCCCCGGGCGCCGTTTTCCCTAGATACGCCACTGCAAACAGTAATTGGAAGGAAAGGAGTAGGAACTTAAAACAATGATATGTGTCAGTATGGATTTTGCTAGATAAAATGCAAGGCGTTTTTGTATTCGTTGCTTTGCTTTCGCACTGAGTTCACATTAGATTGTACCAATCATGGAAGCAATTGATGTTGACAATTTATGGCTGAGTGGAAGTGGACGTAGCAAAAAAAAAAAGCAAACAAAATGCTCAAACACGTTAATGACTTTATTTGGAATGAAAACTTTATTCATGACACAAGCTTTGAGTATAATTTTATCTTTTATTAGGTATTTGCTGTTATAGGTCCAAACTTTTGGAACGATCTCCCGAATACTTTTGCAAAACAGTTCTCGAACAGTTGATTTGAATATGTAAGTAACAACATCAACTCAGTCCTCTGCAAATTCATATTGACTGTTGAAGAACTGTTCGGTTAAGAAATAGCAAAACTTAACAATTTTAAGAACTTTAATAATCTTTATTCGATTTGAACGAGCACTCACTGTTGCCCTTATCAATCTATACTTTTTCTTCTCAGGACAACTTTTAGCTGCAACTGATTGACAAATTACAATACATCGACGTAAATAAGCACTGAATTGATCAGTGTTTTTGGTAGAAACCATGATAAAAAATCATGGGTGTACGTACTCGAGCAGGATTCGAACCTGCGACCTCCTGATCTATGGACAGGCGTCATCTCCACTAGACCCCCGAGCTTTCGCCCGACAGCATGTGTTGGTTCCAATCAATTTAGCATGCAGTGGGTTCTGCGTAATTATCTAAATTCATTAAATTCCGTTGAGATGTTTTCATTGCATCTGATTAACAATTGCACTATAAAATCGACGTCGATGTAGGGCAATTAAATAAACACTTATTAATTCAGTGCTTATTAACGTGTTCTGTTTTTTATTAATCAACTGAATCCACTAAATAAAACACTCTCTGCGGGGTCCCGCGAGGATCGATTCTATATATATATATATATATATATATATATATATATATATATATATATCCAGGTCAAATATCCGCAATATCAGATCAAGCGTCACATTAGGTAATTCAAATGCCAATAGGGAAATCAAATGTCCACTTAGCAAACCAATATCCTGTAAGGTAAGTAAGATGTCCATAGCCATGTCAAATATCCACACAACGTAAATTTTCGCGTCACCTCAGGTCAATGAGAGCATATCACGTCAATCATAGGTGATGCAGATGCCAGGTAAGTAATTTCAATATCAGTTGACTCCAAAACTCAGCAAAGAGAATTATCTTTCTCAAGAATATGAAATCCTGATGAATATTATCAAGCACAGACAATTGGGTTTCCATTCAGAGACAATCTGTCATGACTTTATTAAAACAAAGCGAGCCTCACTCCTTTTTTTTCCTTTTTTCTGAAGAACACTAGTTTGTTTGTTTGTTTTTTTTTTTATCCAGGGAATTCCAAAGAGTGGTGAAGCATAATTTCAGAAATTTGAAACTTGAGAAGCAATTTTGCATTTGCAATAAAATGACAGGAAAAATATCTATGAACTGCAAGAAAATGAACAAAAGAAATATCACATTTTCATGGAGTGATGCAAAAGAGTTAAGAATTATTATCACGAAGAGTCGCTTCCTGTGTTGGTTTTTTTTTTTCTGACCAAGGAAGTGACTGTAATCCGACCTTGGAAAATTCTATTCTTAAAAAAATATGAGATATTCGATGGAATTCCTATCATAAGATTCACAAATATTTTCTTTTTCGGTAATTTTTTGTACGTGTGCAAAGATTTCAATAAATTTCATATTTCTTGCCACCATAGTCTGACATTTGATGTATGGTGCACTGCACGCACAAGAACATAGGCTTTCTGAATCAAATTCTTTCGCGAAGCAAGTATGATATAGTAATTCTAATGCCAATAGGGAAATCAAATGTCCATATAGGTACATAAGCAGTCCATAGTCAAGTCAAATGTCCACACAATAGAAATTCTTTCGTCATCTCAGGTCAACGAGAGTATCATGTCGGTCATAGGGAATTCAAATGTCACATAGGTAATTCAAATATCGTTTGACTCGAAAACACGATGATAAGCATTGCCTATGGAGTCTATGCCAACATTATGCAACACAATTTAAGTGACATCACCGAAATAACTACGTTTCTCTTGCTGATTCTCGATTTCCTATCTGAAAAAAAAAAAACTTTTTTCAGGAAATACAAAAGCAGGTCTTTCGAAGTTAACGGCAAGGTATGAATTGTACTACTTTTTAGCCGAAAAAGAAAAGGGGAGAGAGAAAAATGGGGAAGAGAAATGAGAGGATGGAGGGAGAAGAAAATACTTAGAAAAAAACAAGAAGATAAAATGGTGATAAATGATAAATGGTTATAGCCCCGACCGAAACCGTCCCACTTTCAAATTCCGTCTGACAAGCCTGAGAGGAAACGTTCTTTAGAAAACTGAAACTTGAGAATTTGACATCAAAATGACAGGTTTACATTTGTTTCAGAACTGCAGCACAATCGCAGTAAAGGGAGTACAAGAACGGCCGTTCGGTATACACATATATACATAAACTATTTTTTTTTTCTATGTATGAGATGATGCAAAATATCACAAAAAACAGTCTGAAGAAAATGACTTCCGTTATGTTTTAGACAATGAAAGTGAATAGTCTCATGCCAGAAATCTTAATTCTTTCGTATGAAATAATAAATTGCACGTAAGGAAGTTACATCGCTATCATGAGATTCATGTTAGCTTAGCCCTAATGATTTTGGTTGTATGCATAAAAAAAAAGTTTCAATAGAAATATGTTTTTATCTTGACACCGTATAGACCTGTGTTTGTGTATATAACAAGTTCATCCAAGACTAATTACTGAGGAATGCGTTTATGCATGTGAGGTTACGATTTATATGGTTTAAATAAGCAGTATTTAAGACTATGGACATTTGAAATCACTATGTCACATTTGATCTCCCTTATGGGACATTGCTCCAGTCATTTGGATACATATTTGGCTATGCGACATTTAAACTGCCTAGTCTGATATTAATTGACATGTGCTACGTGGACATTTCATACCTACATGGACATTTGAACTGCCTATTGCTAACCGTATTGTATTGTGGACATACATTCATCTCTCTTACAATGCACGTGAACATTTGAACAATGTTTGAGCCAGTGGACATTTCACTTGGAAAACATGTCCTAAACGATACAATTACCTATGTGAAATAATGATTTTGTGAATCAAGAAAGCACTGTCTAGTAGGGAATGGACATTTGAAAACATTATGTGATATTGGTTTCCCGGAGCATTGTACTCTGTAATATTTTGCTATGCAACATTTGAACTGCATTGTCTCTTATCTGATATTTGTGCGGACATTTCATACCTAAGTGGACATTTGAATTGCCTAATATGATACCATATTCTGTCATGAACATTTGTTTAGCTGTATGGACATTTGAACTACCTATTTGACATTTGGTTTATCTCGGTGGACATTTGACCTGGAAAACCCATATATAGAACATTTTTGGTCTTTGAGATACATATTAATGATCTGGTACATGTATATTCATCTCCGTTGCTCGATTTTGTTCTGACCTCAGATGACATGAACATTTTCTCTTTTTATTCTCACAAAAACTAACATACCAAAACTGACATAAAGCAATTGACCTAGAGTTGAAACAGTGATAAAACGATTTTTTTTTTCAATAACCGTATACCAACAGAAAGAATCAGTATTCAGGTAGGTGGTAAACTAGTCTTGTGTCGATTTTTAGGGTAATCATTTATACACATCTAACATGGTCCTATCACGCACACAAGGTTCATTTCACAATACCAAGAAATATCTGGATCGTCTTGAAAGATAGGAATATCTTGATAACACACCCTGTAAGATTGTTAATTTACAGATTAGCAATTGCGATCTTAACAAATTTTCATTTGTAGAGGGAGACAAACTGAAGAAACTCAAACCTGAGCCTTCACCCCTCTGAATAATATCTTTCTTTCATTCACCCTGTAAGATTTGTATAATACGTTTATACTACTTCATATTACCTTCTTTAATATTGTAAGGGGAAACTATGGTACAATATTATTGAAGTCATTTCGATATGCTTGTTTCAAGATCAAAGTACACTTAGAATCTCCGATGTATAGGCCTATACATAATGGCAAACTACAATGTTTACAGATACGTTCGCTTTCAACTTTAACAATCATTCATTCATGTGCCTTATCACATCTCAAAAAAAAAACCCACTATACTATAGGATACCATAAAATTCATGCATGGAACTCATTGTCTGACAATCTTAGACGCAGTTCTTCTCTTCAGTGTTTTATTAAATCATACTTTAAAAGATTTTGTAATGCATGACAAAAATTAGAAATGTTGTTTTCCGATCAATTACATTACACAACTCATAATTATGGTTTACTGTAACATTTTATTTTTAACGCAAAGTCTGAGGTAAAGTTAGTGTCTGTTTTAATATAATTCCATACTCCTGAACACTGTATACTATAGCTTCTCTTCTCTTCTCTTAACTTTTCCCTATTCAGATATCCCCTACCTTGTCCATTCATACGAAATTGATGCTCTTGTCATGATGAATTTGTACAACTACTGAAATATAGAAAACTGACACTGACATACTCAAAAACATGACAATTATCGCTGTTACCATGATCACTTCTTTTCAATCTGTTTCAGCCCAAAGCAGACAAAAGTGACGAGTCAGTCAGTCACTGATGTAAGTTCCTCTAGTCACTGATGTAAGTTCCTCTTGCCACCGTCACATTAGCGCGCACTGTTGATACCAGCTGAAAATTATGAAAAAGAAATGACTTCACATTGTTCTCGTCATAAAATTCTAATATATCCATTTATGTCGCCATGGTCATTAGTCAGGTTATCATTTGATAGAATATAGAAAAAGACTACGAGGTCAAGTAATATACTTATTGAGAGACCAATTACCTATCGAATGTATTTATAAGATACTATTCGCCCAAATTACTACTAGTTCATTTTCACGAGGACACATAAAAAATATAACCCCCTTGTAAAAATACAAGGTCTTCATTTAATAAACGGGTATCACTTATAGAAATCAGCTGTCGGGTCTCAGTGAAAATTACTTAGACAAAGAGAATGCCACAAGTTTAAGCAAAATTTGAAATTTGTACCATTCTGTTTGTCCAATTTGGACGTGTATATTTCTGACTGAAGTTAGACACCGAGTATAATTACACCTACAAAAGCTTTAATATAGACATGTTAGCATTTTTACATGAACATCACTTACATCTTCACAAAGCTTTCAGCCACATTGTATTTCTGGTTTTGCTGTTTCCGAAATTGTCCAGTTTCAACAAATTATTCCGAATATACAAATGCGCAGAGCTATATTCCATTCAAAATGGAACTGTTTATGTGTTTGGACGATTGTCTACATTATGCTATAGCTGTTTCTTTTTCAACCCTAATGGTCTGTGGGGTGAGTAAAAGACTTAACTGAATCTTTCACTGTCACACCATATTTATTCCTGCATATATCATTCTAAGCATGTCCACAATATTGACGTTTATCCCTAGCTGTCAGACAGATCCCCCCCCCCCCCCCCGCAGAACAGTATACTGCATGGCAATCGAAGTCATTTCGATCACTAGTTTGATAGATAATAGGTTGATTTATTTGTTATAAGTGATATCTGCTTTACAGTTGTACATGGATAAATGTATACAAATGTTGTTTGCAAAGCAATTTTGTCTGGGGATTTTCAATGTTTCATAACAAAAGTCTGCATGCGGGACAATAAATAATACAATGGGGCTACAGCTTAAGGGTAGATTGATTTGCTTGTAGCTTAGCAATACATGATTCATACTAAGGGAACAAAATAGAGTGACTTGCGTTGAGATAGGATACTAAATAGAAGAAAAGGATGAAGAAAAAGAGGGGTATAACTGTTCTTGGAAAAGGTTGCCTGTTTAATACACAAAGTTATCACCTTGAGCACTCTAGTACAGAGCAGATTTGACGCACTATAAATCATACATATCATTATTAATATTATTTTCATAATTATCATTTAATTATAATGAGTATTATTATTATTATTATTATTGTTATTATTATTATTATTATTATTATTATTATCATAATTATTATCATTATCATTATTATGATTATTCATTATTGATTATATTTCCTCTTTACTCATCTTTGCTCTGATCTTTGAACGTTGCTGATTTGTCATAATGATTTTATTCATACAGACTGAAATATCAAACAAACTGAAAAGTATGAGTTTACATTAAATAGTATTGATAGCTCTGAATTTTGTATCCATTTATAACACTGTGCCATATTGTCATACGGGTGCTGTTCGTTATTCCGAAGGTTCGTTATTCCGAAGGTTCGTTGATCCGAAACACGCAAATTTCCTATACTTAGAGGTTCGTTAATCCGAAAATGAAAACGGTTTCATTAATCCGAACATTTGTGGCGTTATTCCGAAGGTTCGTTAATCCGAAGGTTCGTTGATCCGAAAATGTAATAGGGTTCGCTATTCCGAAGGCCCATAAGTCCGAAAATGAAATAAGGGTCGCTATTTCGAAGGTTCGTTATTCCGAAGGTTCGCTAATTCGAAAATAAAATAGGGTCCGTTATTCCGAAGGTTCGTTAATCCGAATAAATGATAAGGTTCGTTATTCCGAAGGTTCGTTAATCCGAAAATGAAATAAGGCACGTTAATCCGAAAATGAATTAAGGCTCGTTAATCCGAAAATTAAATGAGTGTCGTTAATCCGAAAATGAAATGAGGTTCGTAATTCCGAAAATGAAATGAGGTTCGTAATTCCGAAAATGAAATAAACTCACTGTGATAATAAAATAAGATGTCGTAATCAGAAAAAAAAAAAAAAACACTGCTTGGATATTACGCAATGAAAATTCGATATTGTCTCGGGGAGGATGATACACGAGTATATTTTCAGCTAAAGCACGTCGTGTTGCGTGAAGAAGTGGCGTAAACAAGAATCTTGATTTTAATTCAGTCTGAACAATTATTTACCTCAGCAACGGGGGCTGTGTGATTTTTCTATATCCTACCTTCAGACACCTTCACATTTTTAATGATAATAACAGTAACGACGATAAGACTAATACAGAGAATGATTAATACGTATTGACACGACTAAAAAGTACCATTAATAGTATAGCAATGGCTATAATCATCGATGGTAACAATGGTGATAACGCAGGGCAACTTTAATTATTACTAGATTCACAGTGAAAAGTGTTGTTGCCGCGGTATCAGCATTTCATATCAAATCGATAATGAAATGACCTGCGGCAGGGGACCTAGGGCAATTATGACCGTGCATCACAAAACAAACAAAAAGTCGCACCTCTTGATTTTATGTGAGGACTCAAAAAGTTGAAATGGGTCAGCCAAGTCAATCTTGAGTTTTTTTTTTTCATATTTTCTGAAAGAGATATCTTCTTCTAATAATAATAATAATAATACATACAATTTCTATAGCGCCGTTCTCCACTTTGATTAAATGCTCAAGGCGCTTTACAATAGGTACATCAAAGCAAACAGATTGAAAATACAAGTACATCACAGTAATAGAAGAAGATGAAGAAGCAGAAAAAAAAAACATGAAAGTCTGTCTTCAAAAGACACTGGTCTTCAAAATGCACTGCTAAACAGATAGGATTTTAAATTACTCCTGAAAGATGTTATAGAGCTTGAGTCTTTCAGCTCACGAGGAAGTGAATTCCACAGTGTTGGTCCAGCGTGAGCGAAAGCACGTTCCCCCCAAGATTTCCTAGAAAACGGAATATGTAAGAGACCTGAAGTTGAGGATCGAAGAGTTCGTGAAGGTTGGTATTGACGAAACAAACAAACAAACATTGTAATCAGGGGCTGTTCCCTCAATAACATGATAAACCAAAAGAAGTATCTTAAACTTCTTCTACATTATTCTTAAGTTTGGGATCATAACATGAATGGGAAAATGTGTTTTCAATAGTTTTTCTGCAACACATTTTGGGGGAGAATAGAATGATCAGTTAGACTGTAGCGTTCCCTTTTCATTTCTTGAAATCCTTTACACATTTTTCACTTTCAAGTCTAATAACTTTTGAAAGGATAATTCTGCTGCTTTGAAAGTTAGCACTAATCATGGAAAGAATGGGTTAATAAAACATGCTCAATTTCAGGTTAATCTGGTAATCCCTTCATTGTTGCTGCTCCTGTGGTTTACTTCCTGTTTTTTATTCCTTTCATTGCACAGCTCGCACGACTTGTTAAAGATTAAGCGCTTGAAAAGACCCTGCACTTCAGAGCCTCATTTCTCAGTTCACATTTTTCAGAGTGTGTGCTTTCTTTCTAGTATTTAGATTTGAATTGAGTTATACATCATTTTATACATCATCCTGATAAAAGGTGACTGGGATCCACCTTTTTATAGAGATCGCTTTGTTTTACTTTGTTTTGCGATATCTCAGCCATTTCAAAACCGATTTTTATCAGATAAACTTTGAGCTCTCCTTAGAATAATATGCTCTTTATCATTTCATAAAGCAGTTTCTAAGTAACTCGCAAAATGTTTAATACTGAATCCTCACCTCAACCAATACTATACCATCTCTATTACCATGGGCGCTGGAGCATTCTTTTCAAATGGATGTATATGACGCTGCACATTGCATTTGTCCATAATCATTATAACTGAGAAAGGTTGATTCTCAGGTTGATATTCTTTATATTTGAAGATGGAAGTTCGAATTATAGGTCATTCCATCAAATAAGATGCACAATCATTTCAACCGTCATGCAAACGCATTACAGCTTGGGATTCGGGGCTTGGACGACATCCCAGCCTACTCCCAGGCCTATGAAAATAGTTTCCTTTCATACAGAAATTATTGTTCTTATATTAATTATTGTATACATCTCGTTTGAACGTTCAGTAGATGCTCAAGCGAGTATGGAAAAATATTTGGAGCTTCGTGATTGCTAAACAGGCATCATAGTAAACGCTAGACCACTAAGTTTTAGTTTCAGTGAGCCATAGTTGGAGCATTGGGTATAATGCCAGTGCTCTTGTTCTATCAATATTTCTGCAAAGTCGTTGCTATAGCAATCACCATGCCCTTGGGGAAATGTGACTTTGTATAACCAAGATGCTAATGGCAAACAAAGCTTTCAACTGAAAGAGATATTTTCAGACACTTATGTCAAGTTTTTACATTATTTCATTACAAATATACATGTAGTTTCCGGAATTTTTAAGTAATACCATGGCAACAGAGATTGTTTATCATCCCCATTTCGATTGCATTTGAACAGTTGGCTGTAAGTCCATAAAATTTTCGTCACTTTTGGCTCCTTTGCTACTGTAAAATGAGTGAAGGTGTATTTTTTCAAAAACAATGTGTTACCATGGCAACGTGAGAAGAAATAAGGGAATAATTTGGACGTTTATTGCAATAGAACAAGTAATTCCAGTACTATGAAGTGAGCCACTTTTCTTGAACAATGGTATCATATCAATGGAAACATGTGATTTTTTTTATGTTGCCATGGCAACGGGAGAAGACGCCAGATTTCAGAAAGGCTCATTAGCAAAATCTGTTTGAATATTCTAAGCCGAATGTGGTGCTTTTACACAGTTTGAACAACTTGTTCATTATGTTGGCAGGAGAGAGAGAGAGAGAGAGGGGGGGGGGAGAAGAGCGCGTTCTCAGTAGCACGAACTATGAGGGACTTAAATGGGAAAATAAAGGTAATTTCTTCATTCTTTATAGTAACAAGCAGAAATAAAACTTACATATGACATCATGAGGTTTTCAACACATCCCTTTTTTCACCACCGGCAAACTGGCAATGCTCTCCTTCTTATTCCTGTATTTTCGTTATTTACGGGTCAATTTTTCTCGTTCGAAATGTAAAATGGATGACCATAGAATTTCTCAATAGAATATAAAATTGCACACTTTAGAAAGGATAGAGAAAATTGAGTTCACTTTGAATGGTGTGCCACAGGCAGATATCCTCATCATGCTCTCACGTAATACGACAGCTGCTGGAGTCATCAAACCCTGGCTTGGACTCCAGGTTTGTCACGCCGGAGCAGAAAGTTTATTTGCAATGGACAAGTACTTCGACTACCAACTCCCAAACGAAAAATCTTTAACGCTGTATAGCACCCACTTTCTTCATGGAAGTTGGGGTCTCGCCTCAAATATCTCACAAAAGAAAGTTGGAAACTTGAAGCCCCATCTCAGCCAATACTATACGATTCCTTTAATTTTGAATGCCTTCCCTTTTTAAGATGGTGACCGCGGCCACCCCCGCCCCGCACCAAGAAAGAAAGAAAAAAAAAATCTCATGTTTAAAGAAAGTGAAATGCACGCAAACTGACAGCTCTGTTTTTTTTTATTATACTTCTAACAATTGGTATCCTAACTTGAATATCCAAACCGTACACCTAACTATGTGTCCAAAATCGGGTTTTACACAGAAAAGTTGTAGTTTCTTTTCGTACACATGAAGTTATAGACATACATGTAGGCCTATATACATGCATTTCTTCGTAGAAAATGAATAATTTAACGCACATGTAAAAGACGTCGAGCTACTAAAGTCAAGGGTTTATAGAAATTGAAAGAGATGAGAAATGAAAGAAATGCACTTGCTGTAGCAAGAAATGACGGGGAACAAGCTGAAATACAATGTGGGCCTACGTTTAATTCCACTCTTTACAGGAGATTCACTGTTTCTGATGGATATAATAACACAAGAGCGTAGATTGCAATTATTATCCTGGGCTTGAACCGAATGCAAACATGTCTATGTAACTTTTTTTCAGAATCCTGCGAATGTAATACGACTATATTGTCATGGCAAAGGCTATTATTATGAAGTACTAAAACGCAATTTACTTAACTTTACGAGAGCTAGAAATCATACATACACTGGCTTACATTTTGTCATTTACCATAACGACATGAATTCCATGTGTTACCATGTCACACACAAAAAAGTGAAGAACTGCATCTAACTTCTCATTGAATTCATGCAAATATAATTTCCTACCTATTGACTGATCGGTAGGACAAGTTCGATTACATTTCACTCTTCACAGTGAAGCTTATTAAAAGCGATGTAGCATTTGAAATCTGCTTGTTGAGTATATTGCATTGTTTATTTGTTTAATAGCCTTTATTCTTAAGACCACACATGTGTGTGTGTGTGTGTTTTTTTTTCCTGCTTGAGACATGTTAGAATGGCAGAATATGGTAATCATTTCAAATCATGAATGTATTTTCATGACAATGACGAAGAAGTGAAGAAGGAGTTGAAGGGGACGAAGTCATTCTCCGGAGGAGAAAATACCTCTATTTTCATCATCAGTATACATGTACAAATGAAATTACAAATTACGACGGCATTCTACATCGTTGAAAAAAAGTTTGTATGGAATCGCGTGTTTTTGTGATTGCCTGTTTGCATGTGTGTGTGTGTGTGTGTGTGTGTGTGCGTATGTGTTTATGCGTCAAAAGAGAGGAATTTAAGAGCCATATTTTATTCTCGGATTAACGAACCTTCGGAATAACGAGCCTATTTTTATTTTCGGATCAACGAACCTTCGGAATAACAAGCCTTGTTTCATTTTCGGATTAATGAACCTTCGGAATAACGAACCCTATTGCATTTTCGGATTAACGTACCTTATTTCGTTTTCGGATTAATGAACCTTCGGAATAGCAGACCTTATTTCATTTGCGGATTAAAGAACCTTCGGAATAACGAACCTTGTATCATTTTCGGATTAACGAACCTTCGGAATAACGAATCTTATTTCATTTTTGGATTAACGAACCTTCGGAATAACGAATCTTCGGAATAACGAACCTTCGTAACCTTGTCATACACATCGTCTTTACATAGAAAGACTGAAGATTCGGAATTCATTTAGCTTCAATTTCAGTGTACTTTCATTTTTATCAAAAACATATAAACAATACTTCGTGGTGACACAAATAATAAAATTCAACAAAACAGATCTCACAACAAAATATACACTAACAATTGTACTTTAATAGTAATTATTCTGATGTCAGTTGCAGATGCATTCCGATGTTGCAGATGCAAAAGAGGAGAGAGAGAGAGAAAAAAACCAACACGAAGCAAACCTACGAAAAGCTATCTAAGCTTGTAGGCTATCTAAGCTTGTAGGAATTACAAGTTTCCAAGGTAATATGGACTATTGGCATCAATATTGAGGTCGGAGACGATTTGAAACTGACCAAAACAAATATTAAAAATATTAAAAAATATTAAAAACAAAGTCAGTAATTATCGTCCAATTTCACTATTATCATCGTTGTCCAAAGTTTTAGAGAAACTCATTTACAAGAGAACTATTAATTTTTTGAAGTTGCATAATATTTTGACTAATTCTCAGTTTGGTTTTCGAGAGAAGCATGATACAACTCATGCTCTTTTATACTTTGTTGATCAAGTGGCTCATGCAATTGATAATCACTCTCATTTAATTACTATTTTCTTGGACTTCTCCAAGGCCTTCGACACAGTTGATCATGATATTCTACTCCACAAGTTATTACATTACGGAATACGTGGGAAGGCCTTGGAGTGGTTCAGGAGTTATTTAGGAAATAGAAGACAATTTGTTACAATTAAAGACAATCTTTCAGTAATAAGAGAAGTGAATTTTGGCGTTCCACAAGGAAGTTTATTAGGGCCACTATTATTTATTGTTTATATCAATGATTTTTGCCAGGCATCCGATGTACTATCCTTTATCCATTTTGCTGACGATACCAGTGTATTTTTTGCCCACAATGATGTTAATTTTCTTGTTCAATAAGTAAATACTGAATTACAAAAAGTGAATAATTGGGTAAGAGCCAATAAATTATCATTGAATACCAAAAAAAAACGAAACATATGATTTTTAGTAATACTGTTGACATTTTGAGTACAGCTATAGTTTTGAATGATTTTCATTTAGAACAAGTTTCACATTTTAAATTCCTTGGAATTATTGTTGACGACAAACTTTCCTGGAAGTTACATATTGATTATATATCCAACATAATCTCACGTAATATAGGTGTTATATATAGAATGAAATTGTATATCCCACAAAAATCATTACTTATGTTATATTCGTCACTGATATTGCCATATCTTAATTATGGTGTTTTAGTTTGGGGCAACACTCACCAGAACCTACTGGATAGAGTGTTCCTTCTACAAAAGAAAGCTCTCCGTGTCAACAGTTATCCTTTCATACCCTCCCACTCAAATATGTTATTAATTTTGCCGAAAATAAGCTGCTAAAAATTAAAGATTTGTATTTATTTAATTTGGGGCAATTTATGTATACGTACAGCAACAACTCACTCCCCTCCATTTTCGATTCTATGTTTCAAAGAAATCAATCATTCAATGACTATCCCACTCGTTCCAATGAATTTCACTTACCTCTCTTACGAACGATTCTTGCTAAGAACACACTTATTTATACTGGCCCAACATATTGGAATTTTCTGAATAATGACATAAGAAATTCACCTTCTACATTTTCATTTAAAAGGAGATTAAAGTTGTTTCTATTGCAATGTTATGTTCCTACAGAAGTGAATCAGCCTGTTGGCTCATTTTAATTTTTTCCGAAGAATTTTGATTACCAATAATATACTCTCACATATTTTCTCGTCCCTGTTGTCCTGAGACTCTTACTGAGTAGATTCAATTCTACTTGTAGTACCTCCGCATCTATTTCTCTCTATTTTTCCATATTTATGTATCCCTTCCTCGCATCCCAATATTTTTTCGACATAGTTCTGTCGAGGATCGCTGGATCTGTTTTTCCTTTCTGTCCGCTGTATTGTCTTCCTATTATGTCAACCTTGACTCGTTCTGTCTTGTATTGAAGTCCGCTTTCATAAGTTTTGTCGTATCAGTCTCGTTTAATGTTCATTCGCCTGTGTATGTGTGTCTGTCCGTTACTCTGTCTTCTTATTGGGCTTCCAGACCTTTTTTTAAAATCTGACTTTATTCCCGATCTTTTTTCCCCTTTTTGCATCAGTTCATTTTCTATTGACATTCTGTACCTGAGGGGCCCACATTCTACAAGCATTGCCTTTTTAGTGGGTCCCTCCATTTTTCGATATTTTGTGTAATGTTATATCGACTATATCACTTCAGTCAGTTTTCATTACAACATTATTTGTTACCCCAAGGTTCCACAATTATGTTCTCTTTTCAATTTTACTTTGTTTTGATTATTTAACCTTATTCTCTGTTACCAATGAAAGTGAAATATTTATGTTCTTTTCGAAAAATGAAATAAAGTTTGAATTGAATTGAATTGAATTGAATTAATTTCATTTAAAAAAAATGCACAGTATGGTAATTGAGTATGGTTCAAACAGTTGGCCTATATACAATTATTGGAACATGGAATCTGATTCACCTGTATTTCATACCTTTACGAATACGCCAGAGAAATCATTCGTTAAAAATTAATTGAGCTTACGTTTAAGATCTTAAGATGATTATGTACCTCTCTGATTTATTTCAAGGAGCAAATCATTCCACTTGAACTTGAACTTGAACTTGAACATGAAATCTTTAGGTCATGTAACCATAATTGAATTTTAGCGAAATTTTCGAGTAGGGCCTACGCGGAAGAATGGTATAATTCACTCTGCTGATCGAGAGGGAGGGGTATCAATCAAATGATTTGTTTTCTTTGGAACATGTTTCGAAAAATGTTATTTGTGAATAAAAGGGACATTAATATTCTGACATGATAAACATACAATTCAGACATCTATTATTTATCTATTTATTTTTAAAAGTCATTCCTATGGGAGAGATTAATTATTTCAATAGCACTTTTTTTTTCAATAAGATGCTTGTTTCTACATTGTTCGATGAGCAGATGAGAAGGTGTGACACAGATTCTTCATACAAGAATACCAAAATTCAACGTCAGGCATGGACAGATCAAAGCTGAGTACACATTCAACTAAATATTGAGAGAAAAGGTTTGAGTTTAAGTTTATTTAGAATTCAGTGATATCAATAAATTCACTGTTGTGGTTTTCTAATGCGAGACTTGCCAGATGAATAACCGTCTATATGGAGCCCTAGAAACTATGTGGATTCAACATGTTGCAAATTCTTGTCATTTTTTATGACATGTGTGGGTAATAGTTTCAAATGACTACTAAAAAGCATTGAGTGATTTTTTTTTCTAAGTGTCAAAATGTTAAAGCTTAAACATTCTTTCTTTCATTGTTAATTTTATCGAGAGTTTTGTTGGAGTAACGATGTGAATAACGACAACGACAATAACAACGACAACA
Organism: Diadema setosum; assembly: GCF_964275005.1. Lineage (NCBI taxonomy): Eukaryota > Metazoa > Echinodermata > Echinoidea > Diadematoida > Diadematidae > Diadema > Diadema setosum. The sequence goes on along the minus strand of NC_092705.1, from coordinate 15,536,580 downwards.
ACAAACATGCAAACAAACAAAACAAAACAAATGCCCAGCTATCAAGGGGTGGTTTTCTTTGAATACATGAAAGCAACTGAGATAAAAACTCACGGTGTGAAAATCTCAACGTTTCGACTATCAGTAGCTTTTTCAGTGTTTCCCCTGTACCAGGCCTTCAAGTACCAAGTCGAATCATCTTGACATTCGCGTGCATTAGGGACCGTGAACTTGACCGAACGGTGCACTTCATTCCCTGTTTCCTGGGCTTCGTGGAGCACTTCCTCATCGGTCATACATTTTTGTCCTCTATAGAGTTGCACCAGAATAGTTTTAGAACCCGATCCCCCAACACGAAATCTCAGGAAAATTTTGCTTCCTTCTGCGACCCTTACATCTTCGTCTTGCCTCCCATGGAGAAAATAGGGCTTTTCTGAAAAAAAGAAGAAGTATATAACATATAATTATATATATATATATGTATATATATATATATATATATATATTTACAATTCTGAAAAAAAAAATATGTGTGCATGACCAAGTCAAACTTACTTACTGTTTGAATAAGACTAGATTATCAATCATTGCAGTTGATCGACTTGTTTTAGACCACATACGCATAATACTCAGTTCATAAGACTGGCAATGTATCGCAGAAAATGATACAATAATGATATAACAGCACCGTATTCAAATTACAATGGAAGACGAAATCATGCCAAAATGCCGCAGTAATTTACAATGAGTATTGGTATCATGCGTTCAGCAAATGAGCATTTTCGTTCTCATTTTAGCATTCATTTTCGTTCATAGAATATTTCAGAATTCTAGGCAGGAACCTAACAGAATGTGAATGAGGGGAACACTCAAAAAGTATGATACCTGTTAGCCACAAAATTTTTGATTCATTTTTATTACACCTAGCTGGAGGTATTATTCATAAACCACTATGATCAGTTGATGACCAATTTCAAAATTTGAATATTAAAAGTCCAAGCCTTAAGATGATTTACTGTCATGTAATAATAAAATATACAGAAAATTTGTTTTCTGACATTTCACAAGTGCAGGGTCGAACTAACAGTACAATATCATAGGCCTATATAATTCAGTGTACAAGACGGTATGAAAATATACACAATGACATTCAGTGCACAATATCGTGTAAAACAACAACGACAACAACAGCAAGAGCAAATAACAGTTTTGTAAATATTGCTAAAGATTTTTCATAGAAATACAAAACATCCAAATTTTAGCACCATGCACACTTGACATGAGTCTCTTCCTTCCAGACCGTCTTACCGTGCAATCTACCAAACACTTTAAGCATCACTGAAATGCGTATAGACGAGCAGGAAATAGAAATCGTTTCTTCGGATCACAAACACATAATGTAACTTAAGTTTCAGTTGTCTTTTCTTCAACCCATCCCACCGGTGGCGTTAATCCGTACCATGGAGTAGGGAGGTGGGGGGGGGGGATGATCGGCGATTGTCAGTCGGCACAAATACAAGCCCATAATGCGAATGCACGCGCGATGTGTACGTACAAAACTTAGTAAAATGGCAAAATGGATATTTATTTCTGTATTGACTACTACTACTACGGTTACAGCTCGTTATTCCGAAGGGTCGTTATTCCGAAGGCTCTTCAGTCCGAAGATTCCTTATTCCGAAGGTTCGTTTTTCCGAATTTCATTTTCGGATGAACAAATCTTCGGAATAACTAACCTTCGGAATAACGCCACAAATGTTCGGATTAACGAACCCTTTTTCATTTTCGGATTAACGAACCTCTAGGTATAGGGATTTTGCTTGCTTCGGATTAACGAACCTTCGGAATAACGAACCTTCGGAATATCGAACCTTCGGAATAACGAACAGCACCCACTACTACTACTACTACAAATAATGATAATAATAACGATGATGATAATAATAATAATGATACTATTTTACTACTACTACTACTACTACTACTACTACTGCTACTACTACTACTACTACTACTACTACGTACTACTACTACTACTAATAATAATAATGATAATAATAATAATGATAATAATAATGATAATAATGTCTTATTTATCTAGGGTAGCCTCTTCAGTGTTTATGCATTTATACATCGGTCGAGAGGGACATGGTGGGTAAAAAAAACATCTTGTCCAAGGACGTAGGCCTTGGGTGGGAACTCGGGTCTTCGGATTGGGAGTCGGGAGTTTATCCACTATGCCACAGCGCACCATTCCCCCCCCCCCCCCCCCATAGTAGTAGATAGATGTAGTAGATACTAAATAGTTCTTTGTTTCTATCGGATTTATAAAATTTCTTGAATTCAGTCAATTAAAACAACCATCTCCAGGGGCGTCGAACCGTGTTTATGATGGAATGGGGGAGCAAAACTTGGAAGATATGTTCAAGGGAGCGGAATGACCGAGCGGAGATGGGGGGGGGGGGAAGTGGAAAAGTTACCTCCTTACACACAGGGGAGATATTTGCCTTTTGTGATCTGTAATTCAGAAATCTAGTACACACTTTCGGTGCAATATTCGATTTTGTTTAAAAAAAAAAAATATTTAGGGAAATGTGTGAGGAGAGGGGTGGGGGTTCGGGGTTCGGGGTTATCCCCCCTCCTAGAGAGATTTTTCATTTTCAAAATTGAAATTTAGCAATCTGTTGCACACTTTGGGTGAAATATTTGAATAATATTCTATCAAAAAAAGCGGGAAAAACTTCACATCTCGAGAATTATTGGGGGCAAAATAATATGTTTGCCGCCCCTTCCCCCCACCCCTCCAGGATCGACGCCCCCGGGGGTGGATACCCCCTCCCACAAGAGGGAGTTTTTGCATTTTTATGATTGTCATTCAACGATCTGGTGCAGTCTTTCGGTGTTATATTTTTGAAAATTGTCAATTCTCAAAGTTTACATAATTCATAGTCTCTGTATCCCCAACCCTTCCAACACGAGAGAGGGAAGAATGGTGGGAGGGGGGCTTTTAGTAGACTTGCTAAGGGGGTAAACGCTGCATTTTTTAGTACAAATGTCCTACTTGGCACAGATGTTCCCTAGGGCAATTGAAAAAATAAAATCGTCTAAAGAGACAAACTATATCTATACAAATAAGCCTTAATTTGCATAATTTATGCAAAATACATGAAATGAAAAAAAAAATGAAATCATTGAAAAATATATGTGCATTCAACAGATATAACTAGTTAGGTAGAAGTACTCTATAGAGTATGTGAAAACAATTCCTGCAAAAATTCATTTCATACATATGTAAATTAAGTAAATTTGAATAATTATGCAAGTTATTGTGAAAAAATAATCTGCATTTTTGAAAGATTTTCTAATCTTTTAAGCACTGGATCTTGTAGTACAAAGTTTGAACCTGTTATTGATGTTCCTTGGGTCAAAAGCAAATGATTCATTTAAAGAGACAAACTGTCTCTATGCAAACAACCTGTTATTTGCATAATATGCATATCAATACCACCTTTACATAGATAATCAGAACAAACAAAAAGCAATCATTTGACAATGTCTTCAATCGCTTTGAACTTGATATCCAAAAAGCTAATAGAATAAGACAGTATTCTCGCAACAACACTCTTCTGTTGCTTGAATTGTTTCCATATTATTTAATTAACCTAAGCAGTTTATGCATAGATTATGCAAATACTTATACAAGACGTAAAATTTCGAAACATATTGATCTTTAAAACCATTTTTACTATAAATTTTCCCTCATTGCATAAATGCTTTGCAGGTTGGGAAAAATAGCAATCAATAGTGACATTCTTTAAATATGATTATGCAAATATAACAGTCGGGCCTACATAGGAATAGCACTGATATCATGCAAATCAGAACAATATTACTTACAAAAGGAACTTTTTGTTTTCCTTCAAACAGTACACAAATGAGTTCAAGGTCAGAAAATCATTACGAACAACACTATCATAGTGAAAGTGTGAATTCTGATTTTCATTGTATTTTTTATGCGACCAAGTGAATAAGAGGCTTTTTACATCAAACTGATTATAAACTTGTGCAAACTATGTGGATGCAAGGGTATTTGCACACATTAAGAAATTACAAGCTTGAGTTAGAAACAAAGTATGTTTCCAAAAAAAAAAAAAATCCCTCTGCCCTCAGTATACTACGAGCTGCTATGGCATGGAAACTGTGCTAGGAAATTTATATACAATAACATTGTGACAAGGCAATAATGTATGCAACAATTGTCATGTGAACAATATAGGAGATCTTATACTTTAAGTCAAATAATCTTAGTCTCTGTCTTAAAATCAGTCAATTTCAACAATAAATCAAAGCAAAAATTATATGCTCATAGCCTTAAATGAGTATATTAGATGGCCTCTACAATTACTAGGATGTGATTTGTCAACAGATCGCCACATGCTACTGTTTGCGAGGATCGTAAATGTCATATTCTCCCTGGTTGTGATTGTTTTTCCTTGGGATAATGCAACTCCCTGGCGGTCCTAATATATATTCCACCACATACCAGCTAATACCTGTATAGACGATCATGACATACATGATCTTGAAGCTTTTTCCAAAAAAAAAAAAATTATGTTAACTGGTTTTGTGTAAAGACGTCAGAGATTTAAAAAAAAAATACACAGGTAAAAATGTAAAAGATAGCAATGTCAGAGGTTATTGTGTGCATCAAGATTAACTTTCATGCCACCCATACACTAAATGCAATGACAGTGATGACTACACTATGTCACTGAATTCCATGTCCTCCTACTCATCAAGAGGAAACGAAAACACTTGAGAGGGGAGGACTTGACATTTTTTCGATAATCAACAAGGGAATCACTGTCAGGTAGAACATGCATAAATGTACTAAGTTTCAGGATACCTTGATTCACAAGAAAAAGTTAGCCATTTAATATCATGAGATAAATCTTTCAAGTAATCGGGGGCAATACATAAATTCATACCAATTATTTGTTGTAAGTTGAATGAGTGAGTTTTTGCCAAATTCTCCCCAATCATTGAAAAATAAGAATTAAATTAAAAATATTAGCTATATCTTTAGGATTAGAACTTGGGGTCTATAAACAATACCAACAATAATGTTTTATTTTGCGGAATGGAAATTTCTACAAACAAGGACTCTATAATATCATTCATTATTTGTAGTTCCTCACAAACAGTAAACTCAAATTTCTGTGATAAATAAAAAGCAACCCCACCACCCGTCCTATTCACTCTATTATTAACAATTAACTCATAACCATTTAATGCGTATGGTAAATTAATATCAGAAGATAACCATGTTTCAGTTAAACCTATTACAGAAATTTGTTTTTTCATTTGGTTACCTAATAATATCTGTAAATCATCAAAATGCTTGTTTATACTCCTGATGTTCAAATGTAACATAGAAAATGTACTTTCTGAAAAACTTTTGACAAGATCTGTGAATTGATCAACTGTAACATACTTTGAAGAAATATGAGAGGAATCATATTCAAAATCGTAATCATCATATAAATCTTTCGAAGACAAATTAACATTATTGGCAACAAGGTTATCAAAAACAGCAGAAGAACATGAATTTATCCGACTTAATTCTGTAGGGGAGCGTCTAAACAAATCATAGAGTTCATCATCATTAAGGGAATCAAACGCTGCATTGAGTTGACTATAGCCTTAAGAAGGAGCATAAAATCTAAGATGAAAGCATATCAACTGCCGGGGTTGAAGTATGAGATATTTTGACATACATGTAGGTGAAGCACAAACAATTCCGGTTTCGCGGATCGTACAGCGGGTAGGCAAATACACATAAACATAGAATTCTGAAAAGGAAGATAGGTGTGAGAGGACAAACACAAGGAAGATGACAGAGAAAGAAAGACAGAAAGACAACATACATACGTATCAAATCGTGTCGTAACATGAGAACTGAACATTGCTAGTCTCAAATCAGATAAAATTTCAAAATAGGGGACAAAAAGGACAATACACCGTTAACGTTTTTTGAGTAAACAGCAGCAAACACAGAAAAGTTAGTCATGTATACGCAAAAAAAGAAATCAAATATATCAATGGAAACTATATTCCTTGATTATTGTGTGATAATCAGAATCATATGTAGTGGGTATAAAACTTAACTGGATAAATTAAGGGGACAGTCATGCATACATGTAATACATGACTGTTCATATAACATGTAACAGAGGGTTCTTTATCCCAATGTAGTAGGCTGCATACAAGGACACAGGGTAAGTGACAACGACTCCATTAATGTGAACAGCATACAAATAGAACCTACACACACGCAAGCTCAAACAAATGAAAAGTAGCCGTGAACATTCTTGGGATCGATAAACGAATCACTATTAAGAAAGAAAAAAGCTACAAAGCGAGAAATTTTAGGAGAGTGTCTACAGACTTGGAACATAACTGGAAAAAAAAAATCCCGGTGTCCGACAACCGTAGATAACGTTATTTCGTGGATAATTGATAACGGATTTTCTCACCAGAAGATTCACTCGCTTCTCTGCCCTCAGTTGGGTCATATTTCCTTGTCCAAAAAGTGACGCTAATTTCCCTCATTTCTCTTCGACCGGCCATTATTTTTGTCCGCGTACGTTCAATGTACACATAAGTCTCTATCTCAAAAAAGTGAAGGTAGGAAGATCGCCTTCCACTTTTGTATGACGTGAAACCACCGATGTGCCTTAGAAATAAGTTCATGCAGGGCGGGAACATAACATGATTGACAGAATGCTGGTGCATCTTTGAATTCTGGGATACATGTGACCCAATAAGTACATTTGACTATCAAACTATAGCCACAAAGGCACTGCTTTCCCGTATATTTACATTGTGGAGTTCTGCTTCTTGATCGATTTCAACTTCCTATAGTCATGAGAAAGAATGAATAAGAAGATGTTATTTTCATTTTCTTTTCAACTGAAAAGTGTAGGACTGTTCAAGTGCCACTTACATCTGTAGTCACTAAAACAAGATAAAGCAAATACTCACCTGTTCAAAGCAAATTGCAATAAAGATCTCTCTGCTTAATCTACACAATAATTTTGTTCGACGTTTCACTCACCTCCATTTTTGCCCCAGGTATACGTTCATAATCAGTCACAATATCGTGTTTTGTAAAGCGAGCGGTTCTGCAAGAGTTCCAAGCAATATTCCAACTCATTCGTAGCTAACTATGAAATGTCTAACCCACTCAAACAGTGCACAGAAGAAAAAAAAAGAAAGAAATATTATATATATATATATATATATATATATATATATATATATATATACAGTATGTATATTTTGTGTCAGTGGGTGATGACTATGTTTGAGCAAACGGACCCGTCGTGTTGCAAGCAATCTTTCCCGTCATGACCCTAATTTAACCCGACGCCGATGACGTAGGGCGTGCACTGCATGCATTAACTGTCTTTCCTATTCCAATCGAGCAGTACAAAGGAGACCCTGTATAACAGACAACGACAATGGCGACGAACACACGGAACAGAGCAATGGGCGTGAAAAATCCTCAATATGCCAGCTTGTGTGAATTGAAGCAATTTGCCGAAATATCGTCTTTGCCGGCACGAACAGAGCTGTCTGATCACCCCCATGTACACCACGGGATCGTTGAGATAAGAGGTGAGGAATATGTTTTCAAGGATATCGAAACCATACATTTACATTCTTTATGTCCATGCCGATTTCATGTAGAATGTAATTGTGTGCAGGAAGTAATTCGAAGATATGATAAATATTGTTCTGTTTAATACGAACAAAGCAACGGCAGATATTCCAAAATTGTCCTCGCGGAATAATGAAGATGACATATAAGAATTTGTTCACGTGAAAATTGCAGTTAGTTTTTACAATGCGTGTAAATGTGATATACGTGCTAGTATATGCATTATATATATATATATATATATATATATATATATATATATATATATATACCTACATGGAGGTGTTTTTCGTGAATTGTGCGCACAGTGTATGTAGGCCTATGGTAGCTTTATCACATGTGGACGGAGATAATACAGCTGTACAGTGTACTATCTCTTCTACTCGAGGCAGAATTCGATTGCCTTTTACCATATTTACAACGTTCGCCGTTCTATAAATCCTTATCAATGTACAACTGTATCAGATGATAGAAGCCATTACAGGCAGGAGATAATGTTTTATTATTCCCCGAATTCGACATTTACTTCATATAATAACCTGTAAAATAGAGTTCGTTTCAGTAATGACATTGCCCTGTCAAGTTCAATTTTTAGTCATAAAAACAGTGAAAAGTTCAAGTAGCATGTTAAGATTTCTGCTTTGTGATATTTCACAGAACACAAGCCACTTGACGAACAATTTGAACGCTTAAATCAAATCGCTTCTTCCAAAGCTGCAGTACAGACGGATAGGTTTTTACCCTGCTTTCATTGGATTGCAATGTCACCATTAATAAGCTTCCTCTAAATCAAATAAAAAACGTTTGGATCGAAATGATCACAAACGGATACACAAATATATGTCATGTGTACACATTTGTGTATACATGTGTGAGTGCGCGTGCGTGTGTATGCGCACGTACGTCTGTAAAGTGCTTGCGTTGTGTCATATTTCCTCTTGATTGTTGTTCATCTCAGAGTTTCCAGTATTTTCAAAATTGTTGTAAATTATTGCCCTTGTATATCTTTGTATGTATGTTGCATGTCATGATGTCAAGCATATTTGAGTGAGACATATTTATGAAATCCGTTACTATTACAAAAAGCAATCCTTCACGATCTTATTTCTCCAATTTCCAATTGTTTTCCGCAGCTTTGCAGAAAGAAAATTGCTTCATTGATGAAGAAGAGGAAGAATGCAATGTCGTTTTCGCGAAACATGAATTTGAAAAGTTAGAAAAGGAATCGCCGACTTCTGCAGACGCTAGAATCTATACTGCTTACAGTATGGAAGAGCCGTCGAAGACTGCCGGCAACCCTGCACTAATGAAAAGAGACAGCTGTCAAGCAGGAGTTTCTCCGTTTTGGTCTCATGTGCATGCCTGTGTGAAATCAGTGTGGTCTCAACTTTTGATGTTAACTTCGACAGCAATGACTGACGACATCTTGTATGCCAGTGGGTGATTTGCCATAGAAAAATTGTAATGATACAAGATTTTGGACAAAATCCCAACATATCATGAAAGACATGAAGGTACTTCAATGACGGCACTTCAAAGTCATCTTAAAAAAAAAAGAACTAATGAGATATTGTTGTTGACAAGATGCCAAAGGAAAGATGTTAAAGCTCATGCAGTCTTCACGTCTCCTTTGTCACCACGTCGAGCAGGTCAACCTTTTCTGAGAAGATCGGGAGAGAGAGAAAAAAAAACAACAACATCAACAACAACAAGATGCACGCTTTTCTCATTTTGCACAGCATCGCCATCTACCCTGAAGCACTAAATAACCTACATGTTACAGAGACTGACTCATTACTCCCAAGAACGCCACCCAATTTTTCTCTGATTTTCGCGTTGAGAGTACAACCAAAACTGATGGCGCCCTTTCGAATGCGTCATGTTTACAACTGTACCATGTGACTTTACTACAGTGTACTCTAAAGGATGTCTTCTGAAAAGTGTTTGAGCTTTTTTTAATGTATCAAAAAAAAAAAAAAAAAAAAAGGCAGGCACCAGCCTGCAATCTATTCAAGAGTAGAGTTTTATCTAGTGAAGGGCTCGGTTTGATTGTCTTACGTAATTTACGTAATCAGCAAACCTATGATTTTCGGCTTTACTTGAGGTTTAGCTATAGCTTAGTGGAGGAATAGATAAGAGTTAAAACCCACCATTATACTGAGCATGCTCCGTTTGTTTACTCAAAAAACATGGTGGATCAACCTTGATTGGTACTATTCCTGCTCTCCAGAAAATTTAAATGGATATTTCCTCTGTATTGAGATTAACAAAACAGGTATGTAGACTTGAATGTAAGGCATCTTTTTCTTTCAACGATAAAGTAGTGAAAGTGATGTCACAGTTCAGTAACCAATGCGACAGGCACCTGTAAATTTAACACTATTGTAAGAAAGCATATCGCCAGGTCAGGTGTACGGGGTCGTCCCCGCACTTGTCCCGCCGCTGACCTGCTTGGTTTGGCTCGAGTAAAGGAAGATAAATAGCAGAATTTAAGCGTACGTCATCAGTCAGTTCCGTGTGTGCTAAACGACTGACGAATGAACATTCGGTTGATAAATTGCCCTCTACCCTCTGCATGACAAGTAGGGCAATTACCTTTATTTAAGTTTGGGCAAAACTTGCAGAAAACTGGTCCCTAGTTTGAATGACACTATGCTATGACAGTCTAAAGCAGTTCAGTGGCACACAGTCGCAGTGTCCTGTAGCACTGGCCCTGTGTGTACATACTTCTTACTGAATGTGACGTGATTGTTTCGATCTGCTACACCTTTGTACGACACGGGTCTATAAACAGCTGCAGTACTGCTGTTACTAGTCTAGACCGTAGACGTCTAGATCTAGAGGCTTAGACACCTCAAGACTCTAGATCCCTTTATCTAATAACAAAATGGCCATGGATTTGTAAGTTACAGTCTCTGAGACATACTGGCGCTGGCTATACCATGTATACTGCATAACTGATACTATAGTCTTTACCTGTTGTTAAACCTAAGGTTAATCTTTCTTAAGTTATGACCTGTCTTTTATTTAGCTTAAAAAGAGTGTTCTTTTATTTACTAATTCAGCTTTTGTGCTTTTAATATGATTTATGCTCAGGAGCTCTCACTCAGTAGTCACTGCTTTAAATTAAAATCAGGTGTTTGTTTCCATTTGTGGCCATCATTTTGAGTTAAATGTGCATTCAGAACAGCAGTATTTCTGTACCCATATGATACATAACTTGCCAATGTCCCATGAATGTCTTGATAGCATGTTTTCAGCAAAAGGCAAGACTTTGTGATGCCCCCCCCCCCAAATAAAACAACAACAAACAAACAAACAAAAATCTGCCATACTGCCCTTACCCTATAAGCTTTTGCATGGATGCACGCTTGCACACACATTTGACAAGTGATGGGGACAGCTTGACAGCGTGCATCCATGCATAAGCTAACATATATAGGGAAGCATTGGCAAAAAGTGGCATGGCAAAATAAGTGGGGGGGGGGGCATAAATAAAATCATGATATAATTATATGGTGTTACAGAAAAAAAAAAAAAACCTACAAAATGTTTTATGCCTCAACGTGTGAACTTGTCAGAACAAGTACAAAATTAAGAAATTTGATTCTAGACAATACTTTACCAAGGTGATTGGATGGATTGAGAGTATTGTCAGAGCAGAAGTTTTCTTTTTCTGTTTTCTATGTACTAAAAACTTTAATTGAATTGTACATAGGTTGTATTTGTTGTTGATCTACATGAATGACATATTGAACTGCTGTGTATATTTCCATAAAAGGAAACTCAGCAACAGTTAAGTGTATGAATGAAAATAGTGGTGACATGATAAAGTTCATTGATTCATTGATTCATTCATTTCTTTATTCGTCTATGTCAGACATAGAAATTTGGCTTCCATTGGCATTACATTGCAACAAAATGATCATGACAATACAAACACATTTTACATCACAATTACATACAGTAATTACGTCTTTGTTAAGCACAATGAACACCAAACAACACCCTACAAATCTATTACACAATTATACATTAATATATAAATTCTTTATAACCCTGTATATACCATGTATTAAACTACTTCAACCCTTCTCAGCCCCCAATTTTGAATTTACAAAATAGTAATATAATACTACAAACAAAAGTTGTATCAGAAATTCAAAATAACACACACATACACGCACACACACACACACACACACACACACACAAATGACTAACATGAGTCTCAGTTAGCAATTGTCATAACTACCAGTAATATCAAACATGACTAAATAAACCCTCTGATGTTCCCTATAGGGTTAAATAAATACAACAAATCACTTCAAACATATAATTGTGCGTCAAAGTATCAATTTGTGTTTCTGGCTTGTGAGTGATACAAAGAAACATGTAGGGATTTGATAACTCTTCAGTAGGTATACTTTGTAATTAATTGACTGAATGTTTAACATTCTGGCTGGTATACAAAATAATTTTCTATATTAAAGTATATTTTTAAGCTTGATTCACAGAAGAAAGAAGATCTAGCTGAATACTTTTGTCTTCTAATTATATCAAGTAGTGGGCATTATAAGATAGACAAAACAAAAATGTTAAATTTGTAATGTCTTCATGGGTAATAAACTACAATAATTGAACGGATGCTCATTTACAAATGTACCGGTATGCCATAGAATGCAATAAATATATGCTGCATTTTTGACATGTAAAACAACACTTGTTAACTTAAAAGTGTGTTAGTGTAACATTGCAGGAATCCAACTAACACTTAATATAAAAAAAAACATAAATCATGCCAAGTAATTTTTCGCCACATAACACACACACGAATGACCAACCCCAAAGAATGTGTGCTTAATTGTGTTTCTTGGCAATTCCGTAGATTCGGAGGACATGACACCGATTAAACAAATGTGCTACTTTATCTATCTTAATTTTTAATTCAAGTATCAACTAATGTTATGGATCTCCAAAATCATAAAGGTTTTAAAGTTCAATAGATTTCATTTTTCCTTTTCATTTATTTTTCAAGATTTTAAAGCCATCATTCAAAATGTACATGTGGGACTGGAGACAATAGAATTCACTTAAATGCAAATTTAAGTTAATTTGATATTTTTTTCCCTCCTTGTTCTGCTAAAGGGAAAAAAAGATTGCATTTAAGTATTCCAGAGGTCATGTGATATTTTATCAATTACAGAAGGGTGAAGTGACCGTAAATGAAACATTACTAACTGTAATGTTGCTATATAGTAACCATGCTTTTTTTGGGTCTAGTTAAAAAATTATTGGTCGAACTGCTAGAAATATGTGCGGGAGCATTTGTCATGATACTACAATGCAACACTGTGTAGTAACTTGCAATTTTGCACACTTTTTGTCACAAGACATTGACTTTTTTTGTCATGTCCTTTTTTATTTATAACACTAACCATTCATTTAGGTTGCTATGGCAACTCGGATATTTGTTGAATTGTTTGCTATTCTTTTCTGTATCATAGACCTGGGAAGGATGAACATATTTTTATCATGATTTTGACTTGAAATGAATAGCTGGTGATTTAGTAGTAAAAATAAATACATAAATTTGCTTGAATGTAATGTTGCTAACCGCGGAATTACTCTTATGCTTTCTGCAACTGCAATATCACTTTGTGGAAAATATAGAGAGGATTGGATACAAACACTCTAAATTGTGTGATAATGTGTGCAGTGCATTACATGTAGTAACAAAACATCTGTGTGTGTGTGAGACAGAGTGTGTAAGTGTGTGTTAGTACAGTGTATGTGTGTATGTGTCATTCTTTGTGTTACATTAGCTGTAGCTTGATGTAAATTTGATAACATTAAAGAAAAATGGTTATTCGGATTGAGGCAAACAGGAAGATGATAGACTATATTCATAGTGCACTATTGATGTACTATGAAAATGTGTTATAGGTGTCTAATACTTGCTCTAGCTCCTTGTAATCTGACCATAGGACAACACACTTCTGGTAGTGGTATGAAAATTTAAAGATGAAAATTACACAATGAGCAATATTAGTGCAGACAAATATTCAAGCTCGTGCTTCAGCTGTAGTACATGTACACCTTGTAGATCAGTGCCCAATGAAACTGGCAACTGGGCCCTACATTATTATACAACTGTTCATAGTCATGTCATATTTTACCATTTGCAAATGAAACAAAAAACCAACATTAGTGCTTTAAAATAGTTCTAAAATGTAAGTTAGGGATAGAAACAACCACTGTAAAAATTTAAATCCATATAATCAATTATATTATATTGTGAAATACACAAAATGTGAACAATACTTATTTAAATGTTTCCAGACTAAACCGTCTACAGTTATGGTTTACTGGGAAAAAATGCTGATATATCCTTATATTTTTATAGGCTTTATTGTGAAAATTTTATATGGTAGAATGTTTTGTGATACAACAGACTTAAACAGTCATATGCATCAAATGTGATATCTTAAACATTTTTTAAATCATTGCTCCCAAAGGTAAACAGGACCTTTAAGTCAGCCATTTTCCCAGTTATTGTATTGGAATACTTAGGATCATAAAACAGTTACTTCGTACGCTGACATATGAGATTGAATATTTGTTTCCACAAGAATATTTTTCTTTATGTGACCAGTAATCTTTAAATTTGCTACTCTTCATAGTCATGTATAATTGCCACATAATGTCAGGAGTCCTTTTCTTTTGGTCAGTTCTTGTAGGTTTACCTTGTAGGACGTTTGCTGTACAAATATGTAGGATCATAAAACAATTAAATGCAAAGATGAACAAAGTGAACCATTTTTGGTAATCCAGCAAAGCGTATAACCTATGCTCGTATCTTCATGGGCAACATTCCTTGACCCACTGGGGAATCTAACATTGATCTTTTCCAAAAGCATTGTGCATTAGATACTATATGATTGCCCTAATTCAGTTGTTGTTGTTTTTTTAATATCCTGTCAAGTTAAAGTGGGTCGATGAATCATACACAATCAAATTAAATGCCCTTTTACCTCCACCAAGGAATGAGGTTATGTTTTCATCCACATTTTTTTGTTTGTTTATTTGTTTGTTGGTGTGTTGTTTGTATACCTGTACAAAATAATTCAAAAAAGTTCTGATCGGATTTGATTAAACTTACAGGAAAGTTTGAGAATCCCATGCTTAAGTCAACCTCGCATAAGTCTAATAATCATATTAGTTGTAATCTCGTCCTCATGAGATTGATTTTAATCCTTCATAAGTGGAATTTTCTCAAAGTCAAAGCTATTTGTTCAGTCCAAATTGATTCGACTTGGGCAAGGTTGACTGAACAAAGAACAGATGATTAAATTTTGGTTATGATCCACAAATTTTTGTGGATTTTCGAAGGATTTTAACTATTTTGGCAGGTGGAATCAATGAACTTGGAAGTTCAAACTGCACATTTTTGAGGTCTGCATACAAAGCACATGCTCTTAGTTTCTGCTAGGATGAAGTGCTGCGCAGCTGGAAGTCGATGATGTAACAAAAGGCTTCTATATATTGGATAACCGGACGATTTTCAGCATGCATACCTATGGGTGGAAATCACTGATCTCTATGGAAGAACAAGTTTAGTGGTGGAAATGAGCTGCTTGGCATAGGTCTGCACTCTCAGAGTTCTTTTCTATTTGATCATGAATTCCAACCATTTGGTTGAATGAACTGCTGTTTTACTCAATCCTGTCTGGACTATTATACATGCTACTTTTCAGAGTGTATCCATAATATGTGAGGTAGCATTTCAAGGATTAAAGGGTGTGTACAGTTCTGGTCCAGGTGAGGATTTAGCTTTTAACGTTTTGCGAGATATTCAGAAACCACTCTATGAGATGTCAAAGAGCATGCAGTTCTAAGGGGTATCAAAAGTTTATTCGATGAAAATTGGTTTTGAAATGGCCGAGATATCCAAAAACAAGGTGAAACAAAGAGATCCTAATAAAGTTGTGGCATGTCGCCTTTTATTATTAGCAGTTTTTTGGATATCTCAGCCATTTGAAAACCAATTTTCATCAAATAAACGTTCAATCCTTCTTAAAATTACATGCTCTTTCATTATTATTTCATAAGAGACTTTTCATTATCTCACTTAGGAATGTTCAAAACATGAATCCCCACCTCAACCAGTACTGTACAGTCCCTTTAAAGCTTCAGTTAGCTAGTAAAGGCTAGGGGTAATGTGAGAATTTTTAGGTCTTATATTTTGCAGTCAGTGAACTTGGACTTCTATGTTGAGTATCGTTTCGAACAAAAAAAAAAGAAGAAAAAGACGACAGCTTTATTAGAAAGTTGTAGGGCAACTGACATTACACCAAATTGGACTACAGAGTACATCAAAGCCATATTTTCCCAAGACAATAGCGTCAACAAAAGTTCTCTGTCACTGGGAAAGGTGTCTGAATTGCAGAGTTTAACCAACTATTCCTTTAGTGATGCTGAAGAAATGCAATTGACATTTCTATATTTCAGTACGTGCACTGTAATTTAATAACCGTTTTATATTAATGTACAGATTGATTGAATATTGCTCACTGCTGTAAAAAAAAAATGCATAGTAGTTAGTACAGGTATTTTTAGTAAAGAGTGGTTGACTTGAATAATAATTATGAACCATTAAACAGCTAGACAAAACTTGTACTTAGCAAGAGTGAATATAACATTAATTAAATGAAAAATTATCAAACAATGATAGTATAATTTAGTGATAATGATGCTCAGAGATATAACATTTGCTAATTATGACACAATGTACATGGTTATGTAATGATAATAATAATAAAAATAATAACAGTAACAATAATAATAACAATAACAATGATGACAGCTGGAGAGGGCACCTTTAGAGCGCAGACCTCCGCCAAGCAGCTCATTTCCATGACTGAGCTTGTTCTTCCATAGAGATTAGTGATTTCCACCATATGTATCTATAGGCAGGGCTCGACACTAACGGTGGCCCGGTGGCCCGGGGCCACCAAAATTTCAGAAATAAAGAATTTGGTGGCCTGATCGGGCCACCAAAAAAGGTCGGATGTTTGCCTTTGGGCCACCGAAAATAAAAGTTAGTGTGGAGCCCTGCTGTAGGCATGCTGAAAATTGCCCAATTTCCCAATATTAGGAGCCTTTTGTTAAGTCATTAACTTCTAGCTGCGGGGCATGCCTCACCTTATCAGAAACTAGAGCATGCACTTTAGTGTGCATATGAAAAACTAAAAAATGTGCAGCTTGAAGTCCAAAGTTCATTGACCCTATCTGCCAAAATGTAGAAAATCCTTCATAAAATCCACAAATATTGCTGGATCACTACTAAAAATTAATCATCTGTTACTTGGAAATCTTTTTCAACCTTTCCTGTAAGTTTCATCCAAATCCATACACAACTTTTTGAGTTGTATTGAGCACTGACAAACAAACAAATGCCAGAGAAATTGTAACCTCTTCCTGTTGGCAGAGGTTATAATGATAGTTATGATAAAAAATAACTACTTCTACTCAATAATAATAATGATGATAACAATAATAATAATAATAATAATAATGATAATAATAATAATAATAATAATAATAATAATAATAATAATTATTATTATTATTATTATTATTATTATTATTATTATTATTATTATTATTATTATTATTATTATTATTATTATTATTATTATTATCATCATCATCATCATCATCATCATCAGCATCATCATCATCATTATTCTCATTATCTCATCATCTTTATTATCATTGTATTACTATAAGTTCTGCTGTACACACAGAATGACCTTACTTATAATTGTCATGGGGAACAATCAAAGAATGTTCCTTGATGCTTGAAATGGCATTTTATTGTCTCTCTTTTGTTTATATTGCCAACTCTGAGATACGATCCATCAGATGCAATTCCCCTTCCTTTTAGAATCTGGTGGAAACTCAAATTCAGCCTATGTACAAACATATTCAAGAAAAATGACCTACATGTAATTCTTTATGAAAGCTTGAATAGTGTAGGCATATTAACTGCAAAACATTGTACATAGCTATACATTGGTAAAATGTGTATTCATATGTCCTTGCACAGAGTACTATTATTAGCAGCAAGTTTGGGGAAATTTGTTGTTGATGTTCTTAAAAGGAGGGGGGCTTCAATATATTTGTACAGATTATGTGAAATTTCATAATTCAACACTCGGTTTATTCCATACATTTTCCTTCACAACAATATGTATTTAACCTGTGTACCAAGATCATTCCGCTGACCTAGGGGACATATTTACACTAAGCAATTTGAATAGGCACTCTAACTGGGATTTATAAACCCTTGCCCTCATGCTTGCATGCAAGAGATATCATACCACAATATTCAGGTCGCTCCATCCTCAAACCCAGCATTCCATTGACATGCAAATGAAATGCATTGTCAAAGCGGTAACTGCATTGACTATGCAAATTACAATTATCTGCCTAGAGCTCTTTGTTGATGCTGGCTGTGTGTAATGTAAATGTCTGGATGGTTTGTGACCTTCTAATAAACAGTGTAGGGTGATCAAGCACAAATGCTTCATGCTGTATTTGTGTTTGTAGTCAGCGGCACAATGTGAATTCATGACTGGATAATTGGTTTACCAGTGATTACTCTTAGTAAGGGGATTTGAAGATGTCTGTGTTTTGAGCCACCAGTGTGTCATCGTCATTAATTTCAAAGCTAATTAAAACAGTGAAGACTTAAGAAGCTTTGCTCATGGAACAAAGGACCAATGATCAAGATTACAGTGACATTAAATTCATTCATTATTGACTTAGAGGGAAAATGGAGAGTGTAAAATGCATAGATTGTAAGTTGCAGGGGTCTGCACTTTATACTTGTACCCTAATCCTCATTGAATAATGTGTTTGTCACAGTGTATCTGAAGGCAATATATACACAAAATATATTGCCCCCGAATGATATTCAGATGACCTCACTTGTAGCTACTGAGAAAGCATAAAGTTGTAATCCAATGGGGGTTTCTTTAGTAGAGTTTGAAATATACATTGTGACACCTGGTTTGCATTGCCTACCGTACTACAAAAGTGGAATTGCTAATGTGTGGTTATGGGAGCACAGTGGTGCACGCTGGTGCGTAAACTCACTTGTTCTAGGGGCTGTGTGTGCAATAGCTGGGACCAGACTCACTAGCTGCTTTGACAATACCCAGGAAAACATATTTCAATTTGATTTCATTTTATTGATGAATAGTGCACCAGAATGAACTGAGATTGAAATCTTCACACTTTAATATACACTATTGATATCAAACATATCAAGAAGAGAGAGAGACAAAAAGGATCCAAGAGAGATAGAGAGAGGAAGAAACATACATAGACAAAAAAAGACACAGGCAGGCACTATGAAAAAAAAAATTAAATTCCATTGTGCTTGTAGTTGTAAGGCACTACAATGTACTGGTACCACCCACAGTATGCTTCTACTGAGCATACTGTGTATGTCCTGTGTAGCAAATCAGGGGCATTTGAGCATTTGTGTGTGTGTGTGTGTGTGTGTGTATAATGTGTGGGTTTGTGGACAAGCTCATGCATAATGTGCAGCGTCTGTTCTGCACCCCAACTCGAGATCATGACCTGTGCTCACAATTGCCTCTCAGATGTAATTTAGGGAAAAAGAAAGAAATCCCCTGTCACTTTGTGTATGACATGTGTGTACAATGTTGTACATGAGCTGTGCATGCTCATGAACAAATGATGGTCCTTTGTACTGTCAGCCAGCTGTTTATGTGTGTGCATGTATATGCCTATGTATGTACATTGGTTTATATACAATGTATGATTTTCTGATTGAGGCTAGTATTCAGCAGAGTTGAATACTGGTGATCAATATAGTCTTAATGAAAGCAATGTTCTTTCTTTTTCTTTTTTTTGTCTTCTTTCCTTTTCTTGGGCATACAGACCACATTTCGTTTTAGACATCTGCAAAGCAATGTAGAGATATTTCAAGAAGTGTATTCTTACATTTACAGCAGGGAGATGGGATCCCTGCATACAGACACAGACAATGCAGTCAAAATACAACAATCGTCATAATATTCACCCAAGATCATCATAATATTGCTGATATGAAAGCTGTCATAATTGAAAGGTATGGTAACCTCAAATAACAACTGAAAGACTGTGAAACACATATTGTACACTATGCACAGCTTCATGCACATCCCAATGGACAGGGTTATAGTCCAGTTTGATTTAGCAGTATTACCTGTATTGTTCCCTCTGTGGTACAGAAATGATTTACATTCCTTTCTAAGACTTTACCTGAATTCAAGCAAGTATTTACTTGGGACAGGATTTGGTCAAGGTGAAGGTTACCCCATTTCATGGGTGTTGTATTTTTTTCGATTTTACCCCATTTTTGTTTTTGTTTTTATTTGAAGACACCAAAATAGTGGTGGATGAGGGGGGGGGGGGGGAGGGCAGCCCCCATCCATCACTTCAATAACCCCTGCAATGTACTTTTAACATTTTTACCCTGAACCCCAAATTTTTAGATGCAGATGCTTCTGAGGGTGTTCAAGTGAAGGGCGTACAGAGAGAAGCAGTCCTTTGATTTCACTGCATAATTTATTTTGGAAAAAAAAAAGGTAAGATGGCACTGGGTAAATACATTATATCTGCTCAAAATCAGAAATAATTTTTAGCACCCAGATTTGTTATGTAAGTTGATGTAATATTTGTCACAACATAATGACAATACATAATTAATATAAATACATCAAGTTCAATACTCATAAAGACATACATATCAAATTGTAATTCAAAGCTTAAATGGATAACTTTTAAGAGTTGTACTTTTTTGTCCTACAGCAAAAGATAATTTTATCAAGCTGAAAAATAAGATTTTTGCTTTTTTTTTTTGGAAAAATAAGAAGTTTGTAAATTTTTGTAATGGATGACAAATTTCATCAAATTCACTTTAGTCTCTCCTGCGTAGCGGAAATGAGACATAGGCGTCACTTTTCTGGTCGGCGGTGGCGTCATCAGCGATGTGGTGCACTCTCTAACTTTCCACAGTTTTGAACTATGACCGGCAAACTCACACCACAGGTGCATCAATTAAAGATGAGGGTCAAGCTTGAATATGGGTGAAGTCCAAAAAGGTTAAAAGTGATCTTAGGTCATATGGTTAATGTAATTTCCCTGATTTAAGTAGGTAATTGTGTGCTGTCAGTAGCTTTCCAAAGTTTCAAGCTATTACAACAAAACTCACACCATAGATACATCACCTAAAGATGCCAGTGAAGTTTAGAAATTTATCAAGTTGGTCAAAGGTCAAGAGGTCAATTGACTGACATTGAAAAACACCAAATCACAAAATGTTGTGTGCGATGGGTAAGACATCACTTAGAGTATACCCTGTTAAATGAGAGTTGTGCCATAATTAGATTTATAGCTTGTAAAAACAATAATATCAACTGCTAGTATTTTATACAAGATGCGTGCTGACATTTCACCATGATATGACCATCATTGCATGTCCATGTGCTCACACCACAGGAAACTCACAAGGTTGGTCCACCATGGCTGATGATCCAACAACCATTAGTAGATTTCGCTGGCTGATCGTGTACCTCTCGGGAGAATTTACAGCTGAAGATTTGGATCGAGCAAAGAGTCTTGTGAAGGTTAGTGACCCTTTTTCGTTAAGGACAACAAAAAAAAAAAATCTGCCAACTATAGTTCTCTCTTTGTTGACCCACAAGGTAATTACTAAAGTTTGGTTACCGTTTTCTGTTTTGTTTTGTGTTTTCCCTTTTGTACAGTTGAAAGGATTTGAGAGGATGCAGTGGGAAGATAGAGCAGGAGTACAGAATTGTTGAAATTGAAACATGTACATATGAACAATCACACATATATAAAGAAAGGGGTAGGTATAAATTTGTTTAGGCCTACATTTCATGAGTGTCTTTACATAGATATTCAAACCTGTCACTGCAAGGCGTATTGATTCATTTGGGTCTTGCGTGACAAATAATTATTCAATTAAGGCTTCAATCCCTACCTCTCTAAATAAGAAACTATGATAAAGTGATAGATCATATATAATGGATACTATAATATATTATGATATAATATAATGCAATATAATATAATATAATATAAAATAGTATTATAATGTAATATGATATAATATAATATAATAGTTCTTAGATGAATCTTAAAGAATGCACATTTTGTACGGAAATGGAGTTCCAGTTGATGATTGGTTGGACTCTAGATGAGTCTCCATGTGAGTCGTTAATCATATGAATCTCAAAACCAGCGGAAAAAGAGTTTAATGCAAATATCATGATGTTTACACTGCAAACTTGAATATCCTTTTTATTCATTTTTAAGCCTCTGTGCCTGAAGGATCCAACAGGCATGACATATATTCAGATTGTCCATTCATCCATCAGTCCATATATCCAGAAAATATGCATGATTTGAGCAAAACCTTTGGTGAATGTTCATGAGACTTAGTCCAGATGATTCTGAATCATATTATCTTTTTTCTTCTTCTTTTTTTTTTTTTTTTGCTTTGGCCTTTTTTTTTTCTCTCTGTGCAGGATCGACTTGGTGCTCGATACCAGAAGATTGATGAGCCGCTCAAATTCTTTGACGCCCTGGAAGAGGAGAATCTTATCCATGAAGGTGACACCGAATACCTGAAGACCCTTCTCCACTATTCCAGCCGTGATGACCTGATCATAGAGGTGGAGAGCTACGAGAGGGAGCGCAAGGTCGTCTGCCGTCAGTTCAGCAGGAACCCCTTATTGAGGGATGGCCCCTTCTTTGGGAGAAAAGTAATCATGGATAGGTAAAAAAGACCAAAACAACAACAACAACAACAACAACAACACAGAATTAAAAGTGTGACCATGGCTTGAAAGTAGGCTAACCTCTTTGTTGTCACTGGTGGCATATTTATGTAATGCAAGCCTTTTATTTTTCACATACATACAAATCAATATGGATGAGTCACAGATAATTAATAGTGCTCTCAGCTCAATGGATTAAACAAAGCAAACCTTCTCTACTCTACTACATTCACCACACATCCTCTTTCATCCCCAACAGTCCTGTAACAGACTATGGGCCCTACTGTGCAATGTTATCTTAAAACCCTCTATCAGCACAGGATATCTCTATAAATGGATAGGTTTTCAGAAGTGTGTATAGCAATAAGGTCCTTTGTATTTATGAGTGTGTCAGGACTGAGTGTTTCTTTTTTTTTTTTCTTGTATCCTGTTCCTCATTGTAGATGCTGAAGACAAAAAAAAAAGAAGAAGACAGAATTGTGTACAAATGGGACTGCACATATTGGACAAAACATCTGCAAACTCTATATATTGAATTGTATGCCCAATGATTATTATGATCTCCTTTTACTCAAAGAAAGAGCTAGTGTTTTGCAACAAAGGCCTGGCTTGTGCCCCCCCCCCCCCCACCCCATGCATGATCATGCATGCATGTGTAGTATCCCAGCTCTATGTAAACATAGTAGAGCCCTATGCATTCATGCATGTGTGTAGTATCTCAGCTCTATACAGCATGATAGAGACTGGCTGGCTAATGGCAAAATGCTCCTGTTGGCATAATACATGAGACAGAGGTTGGAAAAAGAGTGCATACTCTGTTTTACACTATAATGTATGGTACCGTAATTCAGCAAATTTACTCATCTGTGTGCTATATACAGTAAAAATTTCTCATTGCCACATGTTCCTAGGGTGTGTCGGGGGGGGGGGGGGGTAAAGGAGACATGCACAGCTGCAAAGCTGTACAGAAAGCACAGGGTGACTGCTGTTTGAATTCTCTGACTGTGCCCCTAATGTCATTAGCACATGATGGTAGACATGGTGTTCTGGCTCCCCCCCCCCCCCCACCCTCACAGATCTTTTCCAACACAGAATTCACTGAAATCTGTGTTATTACACATGGAAGATCCATCAGGAGTATAGCAGATCGACGCTTGTCAAATAGTCCCCAGGGTGTGTAAACAGATGCAGGTGAAATTTGAACTTTCTGATAGCTAGTGTTCAACAAAGTAGAATGTATAGTTATGTCAGTGCAGCAATTTTATTGTTCCTCGGACTGCTTTTAATTATGTTGGTCTGAACTTCAACCTGAAAGAATTAAAGGGCCAATCCAGTGCTGAGAGTTTAATCATTTCATTCCCAGTCCCCCAAAAGACAAATCAAAACAAAACAAAACAAAACAAAACAAAACAAAACAAAACAAAACAAAAAGCTTTAACCCAGACTTCATATGTGAAAGACATATAGTCAATTGCAAGCTTTCCATCCCACCAGTGTGGTATGCAGGGCTCCCTGCTGTGATAGCGTTGCCACTTGGTAACACATGCGTGGATAAATACACTGCATCTGCAGTGATATGCCATGCACAGCATAGACCTGGCACATCCAGTGGTGTTTTTTTTTTTTTTTTTCTATAGAAGGGTGAAGAGCAGCAGGCTTGTAGGGCAGGGTCATGTACGCAGTAGTCTTCAACTTCAGACCTATTTCTGTACACACAATGGTTGCACAGTTTCACACATCTGACCAAGTTGCATGGTTGAACTTATGCAAAATGAAGCATGAATATCAGACTATTTGCTATAAATAGCACATTTTTTTTTGTTTTTCAGTATCCTCAACAAATGTAGATGAAGAAAAAAAAATGTGTCATCAGAAATCTTTTTATAAGAGTGTTTATCATTTTTAATTCCTTATGTATTTCTTTGTTATAGACCCCTTAGTCTCACAGACATACATTATGTACAGCTTATGGCTAGTAGTGTTGTCAGCAGAGAACCAAAATTGGGGCAGTATGCAGCATGGTGTGTGCACACATGTATGTGGCGTAATTGAGATCCTGTACGTACTACACACCCAACCTCCCTTACACAGGAAACTAAACAAGGAAGTTACACCAGATATAGTGTAACTAAGATGTTGCTTCACATTGAATGGTAGTGTAGACTGTTTTATCTAGAGGAAACACATTTTCATATACTGTGATTTACTTAGAGGAAACATAAATAGTGCTAATGTGTGTTAACCCTAACAAGGCGGTGGTTTGGACGCCTTTTCCTCAACATTCCACACGATATATCGCCATTACAAAAAGCTATCGCCATAATGTTTCACACCCTTTTTCTTTCGAGTCTCTTGCATCTTTTGACACCAAATTTTCGAAACCTGGGCATGCAGTTCTAAAGTTGCACATAAATATGTACATACATGTGAGGCAAAAAATGGCTAAAAACATGAATTCTTGTACAATTTCAATGCAAACTGTACTTACAGTCAAATTTCACAAAAGCATGATTATGCGGGGGGTTTATCAATCAAAATCAATTAATAACATATTTTCATGTTTGGAACTATGATGTGGACAAATTTCATCCAATAAAAATGAACAACATAAAGTCGAATAACAAAGAAATACATAAGGAATTAAAAATGATAAACACTCTTATAAAAAGATTTCTGATGACACATTTTTTTTTTCTTCATCTACATTTGTTGAGGATACTGAAAAACAAAAAAAAATGTGCTATTTATAGCAAATAGTCTGATATTCATGCTTCATTTGCATAAATAAGCATAGTTTAACAAATGGATAATTTTTGGGAAAATCAACTTTACAGTTTTCTAGATTACGTCACAGGCAATGTGTGTGCTAATTTTTAGTATACCGGTTGACAGCATTAATCTGGAGGGGGGCCTGAGAGGCTCCCCCGATCACTACTTGGGTTATTCAAAATCGCTGTATCTGAGTTTTCTTGCTTACTTTCAACAAGGTCATGTTTGGACTGATTACTGATTGCTGATGAAAAAGCCTGCCAATTAGAGCTAAGTGCCCAGACACGTAGAGTTTCTGTGTGGAACTTTGACACAACATAGTATGGGTTCCCAAAGTCAATAATTACCTGGAATACCAAAGGGTAACAATATCCTTCATTACATGCATTGGCCCTGACACTGCCAGTCACTAAGGATTAAAAATAGAAATTTTCGACTGTGCTGTTTAAAAGGGAAACGTTCCCATCATTGAAGCACAAATATTAGTTGTATGTGCCTTGAAAGTTTGTAGAAAATTATACAATCCTTTCAGGAGCTGTGAATTCTAACACCCGCATTCCTGGAGGGTGTAGAAAGCATTATGCTGTCGGGCTTCAGTTCATTTGCCTGAGTGTCCATCTGTCCATTCCACCCAGTTCTCATTATCCCAATTAAAGGAATTCTGGTGGTTTCATGAGGTGACGATGTCCCTAAATTTATGCATTTTCCGTAGACACTTGCCCAAGTTTACTCAGAACTCATCCTCAAATGTCATTCTCTAGCTATAATTTCAAGTTAGAATGTTCAGTGATAGTATCAATGATAGTATCACATAATAAAAAGGATAGAAATTGATACAGAATTAGTTATTTGGAATGACAGGTTTTGGAGGTCAAGTTCAGAGTTCACCAAACTTAAATGTCTTTTTGTGGCTATGAATATCACAATGTATATGTATGCGATTACTATATAAAGCAATCTTCAGTGGTGATTCAATTTGTGTGTAATTATGCTCACATTGAATTTAATCCAAACACAAATTCACAACCAAGCAGCTTTGGGAGAGAACTAGATTGATGCTTGTTTTGAAGGTCAAAGGTCAGGTAGTTAGGTATATATATGAAGGTATGATGATACAACACCCAATAACTCATTGATGGAGTGCAGAGAGATAACGTAGATATGCAATGTAGTTAGGAAATCTTAGTTATGAATGTTGTTCGCATCATGCTGAAAATATATAGCTTCATAGCCTTCTGAAGTATGTTTTACACCCCTGCAAAGTTTAGAGGGGATAAGTACGATGTAGCAGCAGATTGTGGTGGATCTGTCCGTCTGGTCCAAAAGCTTGCAGGACAAATCATTTCCAGTCTTGAAGGTGGTTTACTTGAAAGTCAGCGAATTATGTTGGCAGTTTGATAGAAATTGGTTTGTAGAAATGCAATTAGTAAGATTGGCAGAGAATCGATTGATATAGTGATCATGGTAAACGATGGGCAAAAATAGTGCACAAATGTTGTAGAACAAATGATCAGTAGATTTTCTCAGCTGTTCAGTAGAAAATCTATGTACACGATGGTCTTCAGGTGAATATTAATGGGCAGGGATGGGTATTAATCATCTTCAGCTGTGGTTTCTACACATTTTTTTTTTTAATGCTGAGTTCACATGTTAAACCAATAAACATCTGAGTTTGGTTTGCTGTTTTATTACATGATTGCCTATAGGGTGCATCTGAAGTCAGTCTGACATACCAAGTAGAAAGCATCACAATAGTGATGGCCTTACAACTATTCTAACCACACATTTTCTTAATGACATATTTAGAGGTATCTGCCATGATGTGCTACACCACTATGCAGGAATTTTACTATAAACTGACAGCTGATGTCATTACCAGCATTGATCCTTTAAACTTGAGAGACTGTACATCTTGTTTGTAAGGGTGAGCCCAACGACGGGAAAACCACCAATTGCTTTTGGAATCTAGTTTAGAGCAGCTTATGCAAGTTATGCTTTTTTTGTGCCTTTTTTTTGGTATTATTCAAAAGAACTATTTTTTTGTTTTAGCATCGCGGAAGGATATTTTGGTTCATTTCAGAATTTGCATATTTTTTTTTTTTTTTTTTTTTTTTTTTAGCATTGCGGAAGGATATTTTGGTTCATTTTTTAATTTGCAGATTTTCTGGAAATATGGCCAATCAGAGAATGCCAAGTTTAGTCAGGATCATAATATCACTGTGATGGAAAAAAAAAAAGGTGCATAGCACCTTCTGTTTTTGTTTTTTGTGCTTTTGAAGAAAACTTTGTGGTAGTCTAGTGAGTCACAGGAGAGGGATGTCGCAATGAACAGTAATCTGGTTAGAACCAGTTTACATGAGATATATGAGATCATAAGGAGGGTCCAGTGCTCTGCAGGATGATGTTTAAGAAAAAAAAAATGCATGTAGTAATGGTATCTGATTAACAGTTTATTGACAGTTTGTGAGAGAGCTTAGAATTTTTGTTCACTCGGTCAGTGATGTGGTCAGTGATTATTCAGGTTTATGCATATATCCCTGTCTCTGGTAGACATACAACTTGCTTCAGTATGTTTTAATAACTTATTACATTGATATTTAATGGAGGGAATTGTGACAGCTCGAATGTTTTCTTTCCAAAAACATCTTTGTAAATTTTATAGACCAGATAACTGAAAGATCGTGCAGCAAGAAAGAGATGAGACCAGAACATGAATTCAAAACTCTACAAAAATATCTGTTGCAACTGTACTTATTCCATTTCTTTTACATCTGAGCAGTTAAATGGAGAAAACAAAAACTCATCACCCTGACACCTTTGAAACTTACGAGGGATAGAGTTCATAAGGATTGCAGTGTGATGTGTACTGTATGCCAAAACTCTTTTACGCAGTGCCATAGTTTTGGCCCAGTGTCTAAAAATAATGCGAATCTCAAGAATAGCTGGAAAGCTTCTGCTTACAGCCAGTATTGCTGCATCGAGTTCATGAGATAGACAATGAATTACAGGAAGCCCAATTACTTCAGTGGTCGTAAATGTCACAAGTATACTAATAGGCATACTTTTTGCAATATTTTCCACAATATATCATTTAATGTAGCCAGGTATTACTACATGTGGGGTTGGTATTGCCGTCAGCATCTTCTTCAGCTTCTTCTTCCTCCATTGAGGCACACATGTGATGGCAAACAATGGCAAATACTGTTAAATTTTCTCATCGATTCCAGAAAAACATCTGGGGAAAACCACACCATCACCTTTTCTAACACAGAAAGCATGACAGAAAAATTCCAATCACGTGCTTCTTGCTAAAAAAACCTCTATACTTTATATCCCTAAACCACTAGATAAGAATAAAGTATGTTTCCGCCAATCAGGGCGTGCCACCCAACTCCAAGAAGTAAAGTGGCATGCTAGATGCATGCAATAAACTAGTTTCCACTGGTCTAGCTGTATCCCCGTCTTGCATTCTCTGTGCCACATGCACTGAGGCACTGCGCAGTCATATGATATTATAATTGTACACATTCACACACACATACACACGGTTTCCCCATACACACAGAGTTTGTGTGTGCATAGTCTGTATCATTGCCTTGCAGTGCGTTGTGTACAGTACCTCTAGAGCCCCCCTTAGCATAATTAGTGCTGTTGAAAAACTGGATGCCGACCTTCCGTGGGTCAAAGTGACGCCACACCATACCATGGGTTTTCCCAGCTTCTTGAACAGTTCTTTAACCCTCTGACTTTCATTCTTAGATCCAACTTAACAAGAGAAAACTCGCTTAGCTTCAATGTGAGGCAGACTTGCAGTCAGAAATGTGGCATTTGCCTAATATTAAATCCACTGATGTCTTTCTCAGTCATTCGTGCAAAATAATCAGGGCACTGTTTTCCCTTTTGAAGGGTAAGGGTGTGAATAATGGGTGTAAAAATCATGCTCATTACAGGATGTCCTGATTTTACCCACAGAGAGAATTCTATAAAAAAAAAAGCAACAAATGTCTAGAACAAGATTTGCATGAACCACATTACAGAATATACCTTTAGACTACAGGCTACAACTTTGTACATGTATCACGCAACAACAGGTGATAACTCAGTGATGGTGCTTATGTAAACTTGGCAGACAAGAGTGTAATGCAATAAGGAAGTCATCTATTGTACATCTCATCTATGTGAATTTTAATGGCAGTGAGTCATGAAGCAAACAGAGTGGGATGGCCTAAGGGAGTAGTGGCCTACCAACTGCCAGGACAGAGGAAGCATTTTTAGTTTCATGAAATTGACCTCTATAGACAAATTATCTCAGATTTTACCATTTAACCGCAGAGCAGTACCAAGTATGAAGGAGATTTTGTCAAGCTTATGCACACAAGAATCTAACCTGCATATCACATAATCAGGTTGTCTTGAATTTTGAATAGGTGGGTACACATGTGTAGTACCCATTTCTCTACCACAGCCACATGTACCAGTATCCATTAGAAATGCATGGATGGTGACTGGCCTGCAAGAGAACATACACAGAGCTAGAGCAATATTATGACAATAGTACACAGATCTGTAGGGTGCCTCTGCTTTCTTAAATAATCACTACATCAGCCATAACTTCATGGTCCTTTATTTACATTTTGATGAACCTCACTGATCTTGACCTCTGACCTAGGATTGACCTTTAACCCCCTTTGTATGAAGGAAATTATTCCCAAGTTGTTTACATTATTATCTATCCATATTCATATTACAGTATGAGTTGACTTACATGGTGGAAAACTGCCCAGAATATGACATTTTAGCCAGATTTTTTTTTTTTTTTTTTTTTTTTTTATTCTGATGACCCTTTACCTTTACTATTCACCTATAACCGCTATCATGTTCATGTAAATAGTATCGCATTTCCTCCTACCTGTCCACCATTTTGAACACCAGTGGAAATCCCTTGCTGGAGTAATGACTAATGATGTCATTTTTGACAAGCGTGTTATTACCCAGATGTTTAGCTGCATTTTGATGACCTTTTACCTTTACCATTTATCTATAACCACTCTCATGTTCATGTGAATGATATCAACTTTCCTCATCCCTGTTCACTGTCTTGTACACCAGTGGAAATTTCTAGCTGAAGTAATGACTGCTGATGGCATTTTGGGCTAGATTATCACATTATTAGCCAGATTTTTTACATGAGATTTTGATGACCTTTCACCTATTTTACCACAGTTTTGTTCATACAAGTAATATTAAAAATTAAAATATATCTTCCACCACGTCCATCATTATATAACACAGTTGGACATTCCTAGCTGGAGTATTGGCTGTTTGTGACATTTTGGACAAAGTACAGTGGACTTTGACCTTGATATTTGTAGAATAACTTACAGCTTTCGCTTCTTTTCTAGTTGTCTCTCTGTCTGTCCTTCCATATTTAAAGTCCGTAATAAATTTTGTGGAAGGCTAACTTAAGAACCGTTTTAGGTACTGTATCAAATTGAAACTTGGCATATACCGCTACAGTACATGTATGAGTGGACAAAGTTGTGTGTATCACCTTTTGGGTGCACATACTCAGGGCCAAAAGCCAAAGGTCAAAGATAAGGTAATACCCTTGAAATTTCACCATTTCCTCATAACTCTGCAATACCTAATGGTATTTACATTAATCTTAGTGTATAGTACATGTATTACGCGGTAAAGATTCTTTAGACAAAGTTTTGAACCATGGGGTCAGAAGTCAAATGTCAAGTAAAAATGCTAGAATTTCATTTTTTTTCTCCATATCTCGGAATACATGAAGGTATCTTCATGAAACTTAGTACATAGTATATAGTACATGTATTGCCTGACAATGATTCTCTTGGAAATTTAGCGGTCATTGGGTCAAGGGTTAAAGGTCAGTTAAAATGCTAAAATTCTGCTATAATCTAATCCTTAAATAGTAGTATATTATTTTACACCTTGGAGGTTGCTCAATGCAAACACCTTTAATTAATCTAGGTATATACATTGTACATCATGCATTATTGCACAATGATTTCGTAAGTTTTGACCATGGGGTCAAAGGTCAAGTGAAAATGTTAAAATGTTGCATTTTCCATTATTTTGAAAATAGCTCTAAATATTGTTTTGAAAATTGGGTATTACCAGGAAGGGAATATTTGAAGAGAGTTGTGGGCTATGGGGTCTAAAGGCAGGGGTCAAAGGTTAAGTGAAGATTATCAAATTCCCAAATACTTGCTCTCAGAAACAATTTAGCCATCTAAATGAAACCTGAAGGAGTGCAAACACTCAACGCATTTGTGGTTTCTGACATTGTCAAGATGCACTATACTGTACACCTATTGGGAGAACCATGCAATATGGCGGAGGCATGGAAGTCGCCATAGTGACCTTTCTAGTGTAACTTGGTTTAGTGACCTATGACCTTAGACCATGAAGGCTTTAGCCCAAACTCTAACTTGCCTAAATGACCATCTCACATGTAGGTAGATATAGTTGTAAAGTTTATGAATGGCAAGCCCACCCAGATGTAGCAATGTTCCTCAGTCCAACAGGAAGGCCATAGTGACTCAGTGACATAGGGACTAAGGGGATTAAGAAATCTATTTTCATTAACAATAATTAGTTTCTATAATTAGTTTCAAGAATCTGTGCAAATCAACAAAGAAAGTAGCTCAGCGTGAGTGCCAATCAGCGAGCAAACTGCTTTACTTAACCTGTTAAGGAGGGTTTGATTTTGCTACAACACGCATTTCCCATAGACACCTGCCCGAGTATACTCAGGACTCATCCTCAGTGGGTTAAACGGTCAAAGACCATAATTATTCAATGTTAACTTTCCATTGAGTGGTCGTTGTAGACAGATGTGGTTGTGTGTTGATAGGTTGATAGATAGGTAGATGGAAAGATAGAATAGACAGATGCAGATGAATAGCATGATATGTGATAATTCATATGGTACATACATGTCTTTGATGGTCATTGCTCTTACAGGATTGTGGGTATTCTGGACCAGTCATACGACCACATCCACTGCATCGGCATCAGTGGGATGCCAGGCTCGGGCAAGACCAGACTTGCGAAGGAGGCCACCTATCGGCTGCTCCGGTATGGAGAGGTCATCTTTGTTGACCTCCGAGAGTTGCAGCATGTGGAGGACATCTTCTTTTCCATTATGTCCAGGTTGGGGAAGGAGTGTCGGGACTTTGAACCGGACTTGCTGTACTCCACCTTCAGGTTCTATGATCCGAAGAAGCACGGTAAGAGCGGACCCGAAATCCCATCAACTCTGCTAAACCATGGGAGAAATGTGGTGTCAGTCACAGTATATGAGATGGATTATTATTCAGACTAAGAAAATATGGTTTTGAAATTGTGATTTTTTTTTTTCTTTTTATTTAGCATGTGTAATATTAGTACTTTTCTCAAACTTGTACCAAAATATGACTTTTCCTTTCAGAATATGTTTTTGCCTATTGTGCATTTTGCACAAATGTCTTGTGTCTTAAAAATTTTGACAACCCTGCAATGACAGATCAATACCAGTAGATTTTAATGCAATGTAGAGCAGGAAATTGCATATTCTACAAATCATGAAATGAGGATAGTTAAAGATAGAGGCCATGTGAAGTCATGTGAAGTTCCTGAGTCAAGGAAACATGTACATGTTAGCCAATTCAGTTCAGATACAGTGACACAAGGTTTAAAAAAAAAATTGTATGGAAAATCACATACTTTATCAACGAAAGCTGTAGAGTATGATGTTTGTGATGACATCTTGGTACTAAAAGTAGGTGTTGACTGTAATATGTCATGTTGTTATTGCACTTTCACAGCTGGTGCAGTAATCATCTTGGACAATGCGGACAAGCCCCTTGACCCTGGAACTGACGAAAAGCCAAATGATGTTTATGGGTACTTTGTGCGTATGATTGAGAACATTCTCAATTTGCCCAATTCCAAGGTCAAGCTCGTCATCACCTCAAGGGTCGGCCTTGAGCATACTCACATTAACAGCCGCCATCTTCAGTGCT
This sequence comes from Diadema setosum, assembly GCF_964275005.1. Classification (NCBI taxonomy): domain Eukaryota; kingdom Metazoa; phylum Echinodermata; class Echinoidea; order Diadematoida; family Diadematidae; genus Diadema; species Diadema setosum. The sequence continues at coordinate 15,503,194 of NC_092705.1, read as the reverse complement.
TCAGGCTTGAAGGGGAGAATGAACTGGACCTAGAGGATGCCGTGGAAATTGTCAAGTACCATGCCGGTAAGACTGAAGTGAAGGATGATGAGGCCGTAAAATTGGTGGAGCTTTGTGGCAAGATCCCTCTGGCCTTGAAGGTTGTTTCAAGTAGATTCCAGGATGGCACTATTTCCCCACATGAGATGATCCGGCACTTGTCACACAGAAATGACGACCAAGCCCAGCGGTTGGTAGGTAGTCTCAGCCATCTGGGCCTTGCTAAAGCTGATCAGTTGACCATGAGCCTGTTGAGCACAGTGGAGAGGTTGCCCATAGTTCATCAGCGCAACATTATCAGGCTGTCGGTTGTGCCAGGGTCATTTGACATGAAGGCTGCTCAAGAGATCCTGGGGTATCCAAAGAATGACCCCGTGGGGCTAAAACTGGATCTTCAGGCTCTGAAGTACAGAAGTCTCTTGGAAAGTGGCCTTGAGGAAACTGAAGGCAAGATCAGCTCAGACAGTCCCCGCTACAGTATCCACCTTCTCCTGCGGTCCTTCTTGCAGCAGATGTGTGCTAATGATACTCAAGATTTGGCCAAAGAGTATGCCAAGGGAGAACAGGGTTTCATCCAGCATTTCGGCAAGAAGATGAGGCGCACCACCAAGACCTTCCAGAAGGATTTCCGCAAGGCTCTGGCCTCAAAACAAAACGAGAAGGCCAACTTCATGTATCTCCTGAACTGCATCAAAACCAAGCATCTGCCAACAGAAAAAGAGTCTGACTGGCTTCACACTGCTGTTGAACTCATGATGGTACCAAAGGAGAGGCTGTCTTTTTACAGAACGTGCAAGCAGAGGGCAAAGGCAGAAGGGCAACTGGCAATTTATGCAGAGTTTTGCTGCTTCGAGTCTCAGCAGCTGCTGGATCTGGGGTTTGATGTACAGGTCATCCTCCCACTCTTTGACGAAGCTGAGGAAATCCTGGCAGAACTCCCAAATCAAGATTCAGACTCGGTGCAGTTGAGTTACGCCACCCTCTACCACTTCAGAGGAAATTTGTTTGCACGTCGTCTGAAGGCCACAGATGCCCTGAAACCACTGGAAAAAGCTCTCAAGATTCGCAAGAAGATCCTTGGGGATAACTTCCTGACTGCTCGCACCCTGAACGTCCTTGGCCAGGCAATGCACTCTGCGGCCCATGTGGAAAACATGGGATACATCCACCAGGACATGCTGCGAGCCATTGACTACTACCGCAGAGCTGTTGACATGTGCACAAGAATCACAGGCTCAGAAAAGCATGTGGACATCCCCACCTTCTTGCTGAACATCGGGGCTTGTTTGCATGAGATGTCTCGCTACAAGCAAGCAATCGAATACTTCAAGAGGTCCCTGGACCTTGAAACTCAGCTCGGCATGGATGGCACAACAGAAACTTGTGTCACTCTCAAGAATATGGCCATGAGCTACTTTGTGGAGGAAAAGTAAGCAGCAGTACTTCTTCTCTGCCAAAATATACTCCTTATTTCCATGTTTATTTCATGTGAAGATATGTAACTTTGGATGTGTGTGTCCCATCTGTTTTTAGGTTACCGTAGCCCAAGGTCCAAATGAACAATAGCGATCATTCATCTTGCATCATCCGTTACAGTTTCAGCTTCTCTGTGAAGACCCTTTAAGATTAATTTTCACCAAACTTGGCAGGTAGTATTCCTAGCATGGTAGAATCTGAATTTGTAGTCGCAATAACTTTCAACAGTTTTTAGCAATATCCACCGATTTCATACTACAGGTACACATCCTAAAAATACCAGTCAAGTTTGAATATGGGAGAAGTCCGACAAGGTCAAAAGGTCAATGAACTTGCTCTTATAAGCATTGTGCTCACAGTATTGTGGTGTACTCTCACTAACTTTCCACAGGTTTGAGCCATGGACGCCAAACTCACACCACATGTACATAATCTAAAAATACTTGTCGAGTTTGAATATGGTACCTGTTTTAAAGTCCAAGTTCAAAGGTCAAATGGTCAAGGAACCTTACCTGATATGCTCTGGACCCAAAAGTGTTATGGTGAACTCTCAATAACTTTCCATAGCTTTGAGTTATGACCCTCAAATTCACACCACAGGTATATCACCTAAAGATGCCAGTCAAGTGTAGGTATTAGTGAGGTCCAACAAGATCAAAGGTCAAAAGGTCAATAAAATTTACCTGAAATGCAGTGTACACATAGTATCATGGTGTGGCAGTGCTCTCAATAACTTTCTACAAGCTTTGAGCTATGACTATCAAATTTACACCACAGGTTCATCATGTGAAGATGTTGGTCAAGAACAAATATGGGTGAAGTTGTACAAGGTCAATGGTCAAAAAGTCAAGGAACATTCCCCGATAAACACATTGTGTACAATAGCGTGTTGTGGTCTTAATAACTTTCCACAGCTTTGAGCTATGACTTCGAAACTCACACTTCATGTACATCATCGAAAACTGTGGGTCACTTTTGAATATTGATGAAGTTTGAAAAGGTCAGAGGTCAAAAGATCATAAAAACAAAGGATTTATAAAATCATAAGAAAGGATATACTTCAATAAGCACTAAACCGGTACTCATAAACTGTGTTTTGCAAGTGAGACATCGCTTGATGTTCGCCTTGTTTTTCTGTACATTTAACACACCAGATTAAAAATGAATAATAGAAAGACAGCCTAGATGTACAACATAGATAGGATGCAAACAGCTTATACTCATTCAGATTTCTATAACCTTTAAGATGCAATTGGATTTCATTGCTATACACTCAAATCAATGATTTACTATACAAGGGGAAATTTTCATGTGAGTAATTTTTTTTTTTTTTTGCACTCGTCCGCATGAGATGAATTTTGCATGCTTTTAATTGCATGGAATTAAAGTGTATAATAATGTTAATCACATAATAAACATTATTATATAAAGATGCAAAGTTAGATCAAACAATATAATTTTGTCCTTGTCAATTTGCACCATCATCTAGGTATGATGATGCCATACCTCTGGCACTGCGTGCACTGGAGGGGCGGCAAAAGCTGCACGGGGTCCACCCAAACACCGCTCGCAGCCTCTACTTTGTGGGGTCCATCTATCTGGCGTCCAAGAAGTACCGCGACGCGCGCACCTACTTCGACAAGGCGCTGGAGATGGAGGAGACGCTATGGAGTCGCGGCATGCCGCACAGTCCGGACTGGGACCTGCTGAAGGAGAAGTTCAGACGCCTGCTTGTCAGCCAGGGCAACAACCAAGCCTTGCACCGATACCACAAGAGATTCAAGGTATCTAAATCGTATGCATTCGTAGCACTCGGGGCTATGATATCTCCCAACAAGGTGTTAACCCTTCGTCTGCTTTGAGTACTGATTGGCACAGAAAATCCCATAGCATTGTACACACTGTCCAGAGTCCCTGGCACAGTATACAAATAGTGATTGGTCACGAGTGTGATGGTACAAGATTTCGCATGAGGTGAAAGATAGAGGCGCTCTATTCAACGAGGCTAGGCCAATATGAATAGTGCGCCTCATCTTTCACCGAGTGCGAAATCTTGTTCCATTGCACGAGTAAAGACCATACACTATTTGTTATATACACCACCTCGAACGTCAACAGATGTGGTCCACACAGATTCTTGAATTTAGCACAGAAATGGCAACCATTTTCTATGAAAGACGAATAAGTAGCCGCACAGTCACAGTCACTGTGTATGTATGTATGCGAAGCCAATCGGTAGAAGTTGTTTACAAAGATGAGTGGCAAAAGTATGCGCTTGTGAGTGCGCTTGTAATTGTTAATTGCACAGCAAATACTTGTTTATTTTGACATCAGAGCGATAGCACAAAAACTTAGGAGTCAATTGTGAGTTTAACACTGAAGTCAATGGAAATGGGTGATGTCAGCCATGCGTTATATATTTTTGCCCAAACAAAATTGCACGGCTGACAGCCACAGCGTGGGATGGGCAATCAACCAATCGTATAGCTACATTCTAATTATGTGTTGTATAAAAAGGATTAAATCATTGCATCGAAGATGTTGTAAATTCCTGATAGAATTTGCACCCTGCACACCCAGGTCCTGTATAAGCCATAGATTGATGTGGTATCCCTCTCCATTAAAGAATAATAGATCACCATATTGTCTTTCATTATTCTAGCATGCCATTTTTTTTTTTTTTTTGCTAGTGTTTTCTTGTTATGACAGGGTTGATGGTAGCACCTCACAAGTGCAACTCTACTTGCACATACAGACTACAAAGGCTCAATTCATTATTCTCCTTTCAAAGCTTCAAGTCAAGACTTTTCTGCTCTTCTTTTCTCTATGAGATATTTTGCAGTCATTCCAGATCAGGGGGGAAATAAACTTGCTGTGCTTCAGTTCTGTAAGCACAATTTATTTCATGTGAGATATGCTCTTCATTTCCAGACTGAAATCTGTGCATCACTGATATTTTTGCTCTTTTTGCATGACTTGAAAAAAAAAAAAATAATAATAATAATATTGCGATGAACTTGCAGAGCCATTCCCACGACTGTCTTGTGCCATATGATATGGAATATTTATGTGAAATCTGTGTTGGAGAATCAACATTGGTCTAGGAGGGTCACTCCCTAATTTCAACTTAACCCGTTGAGGACGGTCTGATTTTACTACAACACACATTTCTCATAGACGCTTGCCCGAGTATACTCGGGACTCGTCCTCAATGGGTTAATGTATACCTGCAGAGGCCTGAAATTGCATTTTGGCACTATTCAACCCAGATGCTAGTGACATTTTCACTGTATCCAGCTCCCACAAAACATAATTTTAAGCACCATTTCTTCAAGAGGAAGTGTGTTGATGTGTAGCCATATTAAGGGGGTAATTTAATATAGTACTGTATTGGGTTGTTAGAGTGCACTGTGTTAGATCACTGTTTGCATGACTTCCTACACAGAGTGGCATTGGTTACTAATTATTTTGCTGAACGTGCACTACAGCACAAAGACTAGTATTTCTGATCAGATATATTATGGCTTGATTTATTATGTGAATAGAAGTACAGTGTAGTCTCTGTCAGTCCTTGACAAATATGGATCAGGAAAACATTGTCTAATTCTAAGTCTGTGAAATCTTAACATTCTTTAAATTTAGCTGAGACAGGCATACCGTTCTTTAAACAAGGTAGCAGTAATGCCAACATGGACTACATGTAGATGAATGTACGCAGTTGGCGTGCAGTATAGATACATTGCATCTAAATACAAAGAGTGGTATAGATATTGTACGCAGTGCGTGGCGTCAACCTCATTGGCAGCGGATACGGCATTGGAGGTTGCAGATACGTGCGCCAGTCAACGGGTTAATAGTTTTCAGTTCATGCTTGTGACACGTGTACAAAAGAAACGCATGCTTCTCGTAAGTTCCATTCTAAAAATATATGCTTGGGAAATCCCACATCATGATGCAGTGACAAAAGAGCTATTTCATCAGGCGGCGCCAAAAATTCCCTTTTTGCACGCGGGCAGATGGTGGCCGATGAGTGATAGCGCGGAGAGATACAACTATGACCTATCACTGACATCACCCCAATCCCAGAGGTCCAATAGGATAATTGGATTCCCCCGCCCCCTTCGGAGGTGTGTCCTGCTGCATTCATTCAGCCTGCTTTTGTGCATGTGAATGGCGGTGGCTCCCTAGCATTGGTTTTCTTGAGGCAAGCACGGAATGAAATAAATGAACTCAAGATGGCGCTACGCCATGAAAGCATATAGTTGGGAGTGTTTTTTAGGGGATTACCCCTCTGATAAACATGTCTCTCATTGCTGTAGCACTTACAGAAAAATTATTATATGGGACTACTGCTGTCTGATCTAAGATGTACCTGTAGTATTAGCTGTCAGAGTCTGCTTACTGTGTACATACATATGATGCAGTAGGATATGATACCACTATCAACACATGTATCTATATCTGTAAATTTGACCTGATATTTTGCCAACAGCAATACATTTCAAGAAAGAATAAAATATACAGTGAGCATAATATGAAGCTCTCCTATCTTGTATGAGGTGAAAATTAAAGATGATCATTGTACTTGGTGCCTAATATTGATTGGTGTAGTATACTACAGCAAAAGAAATTGTGGCCATGTACCAGAAAGTTGCTTTTCATTTCATTTGAGTATTGAATCTTACTGGAAATGTGTGGCATGGCTGACATGCAAGAAAAGAAATCACCTAACAGCTGGAAAGATTCCATCAATATAACTCAGTAAAAGAGACCACCAATGTCATATTTGGACATTTTATAGGTTTTTTATCTGTTCTAGAAAAATAAAGATAGCCTCTTTCGTCCACCAAAATATCCACTTTCAGCTCATTTGAGTTTCCTTAACAAATTCTGAGTTTGCTCCACTAGGATTTAGTAAAACCGGGCATAATTATGCACAAATTAAGGCATGTCTGAGGAAAAACATTCTTACATTGTACATTTACCACACAGTCTTGCTAATGGTGCATTTACACCATGTTGCCGGCAGCCGCGACAGTCCCGTTTGCCTGAAACGTAGTGTGTCGTGGGTAAATGAGACAGTCTGCTGTTTTCCCCCCTTCGTATTCTAGTCTTGTTAGGTCCAGTCCTTGCTCGGGTGAACACATAGCTATCAGACCCCATTCTCATGACGTCTGGTCAGGCTAGACTGTCAATATCTTCTGTTGCGTCATGCTATGGACTGCCTCCCAAGTTTTGTTGCAGCCTACTATGTGCCGTCATGTCTTGTTGTGTTCGCCTTGTTTTATTACAGCATACAAGATTTCTCATTAGCACCGGGACTGCCATGGCAGTCTTTTGTTGTTGTTGATGGTTTAAAAATCTGACACGGCATCCACGGCAATCACGGCCTATGTCACGTTTGCCTATCCCGTCTCACCGCGTTATCTCGGCCTATCACGTTTTTTGTCCAAGATGGCCTGAAACGTGACTGCCGTGGCCAAGGGAACATGGTGTAAACACAGCATTACTGACTCCCATGGTGTTTGCCATGTACCGGTACACCATGTGATTGCGTAGGCACAACACGGTTACCGATGTAGTGGTTTGGACATATCATCGTGTGGATAACATGTTGATGTCCAGCCGTTGTGGTTTTCCTGGACTAGCATAGGGATGTTTGGGTATGTGTTTCCTGGCTAAACAACATGCCAGCTGATAATCATGTATACTTGAAGCTGCCATTTTCTTAGTGGTTGAGACCAGAGACTGTCAATCAAAAGGTTCTCATTTACGTAGACCTTCACAGACCTTTTGTCTCATGGTTGTTTGCTTACAGGTTTTCAGTTCTCCCTTCATTGCCACGTTAAACAAACGATGCTTTTTAACAATACCACAATGATATTTTGAAGAGAAAAAAAACAAACAACCCACTACTGTCGCTACTAGCATTGATTTACCCTAGACAGAGGAGCTGTCGTGGCCATGCAGTTGAGGCCACGGTGATAAGATTGTGAGCTATCATCGTAGAGGTTCAAGTCCCAGCCGGTCAGTAGTCCCTTTTGGCAAGGCAGTCTGTCCTCATTGCTAAAGGCCATGTCACACCAGCCTTGCGTGCGACTTGCAAAGAACAATTTTGACTACCCGGAGGTCCCCGTAGATGATCCGCACATGACAGTACCTAGCATGTATCTCAAAAGTAGTCGCCCGGAGGTGCGCACGCATATTTTTTTACCCGCAACCGTGTTTAGGCCCTGTCACACCTTTCCAGGAAAGCTACTCGGGCTTGTTACGTGTAGAGATTTTCTAGCATACCGGACATTCCTGAGGGCGGAAAAGGATTTGTGTGAGTCAGCGCATGTATCTTACTTGCTGGACGCGTTATACTTGCGAGTATACTGTGTGACCTTTGTACCAGTCATGTGGGGGCTGACAACTCAGTAAAGGAATTCCTCTAATGGAATGGCTGAAATCTCGCAGAATTTCATTATCTTGGCTGCATACGGGACTGCGAAGTACCTGCGTGGGAATTGCCTGGGAAGTACTGCCGCTAAGGGTCTCCTACTGGCGTTCTGCGTGGACCTCAACGGGCATTCCCGCGACTCACCCGGAAAAAGTTTTGGTCATGCTCAAAACTTGGCTGCGGTTAAATCGGACTTGCGTGAGCACCTCCGGGCAATTACGCGCTAGATACTGTCAGGTGCGGACCAACTGCGGAGAGTTCCGGGGAGTAAATTTGTTTCCCCGCAAGTCAAGCCGCAGAAGTTCCCCCGTACGGTATGACAAGGCATGAATGAAAATTGCAAACATTGAAAATCTTCTACGTGCTGGAAACTACCTCCTCGCCACAAGCCCGCGTAGCTTGCCCGGAATGGTGTGACCCGGCCTTAAGTCTTTCAGAGGAGATTTCAAGCCGTCGGTTCCATGTGCAGAGAGCTGTGCCCTATGCACGGAAGAGAAAAAAAAAAAACCTTTCACTTCTCTCGTAAAGAACAAGGGGGCACCATCATTCACCTGCTTTTCTTGTGTGTGTAAGTAGGTGGATCATTTCACCAGGTTAGCACCCTGCTTTTTGTGATAAATGAATGAAGTGGGTTCTTTTACATGTGCGAGCCATGAGTGATATCCCTTTTGAGTTACAGGTTTTTGCCTCTTAGGCTATGGTCACAACTCAGGGTGGCGTCCGGCCGATTTGTTGCCTGCTCGGTTGCCGTTGGAATTTAGGCATCGCCCAACGGTTTTTGGAGAAGTCAAGTTAGCTTTAAAGCCCCAGCGATGCCTGAGCAATGTCCTGTCAATTTCCTGACAGTCAGCGCTCAATTGCAGATCAAAACTTTCCAAAATAAGAGGATTTTCTCAGCGCAGAGTCCAAGCAGTCACTGAATGTTAACCCCACCCCGGGAACTAGACGATCTCCCACCGGCCACTGGTGGATTTTTGACAAATCGCTGGGTGGCCGGCTGGTGATCGGTAGGACATCTGTGGGACATCCTGTAGCCTACCAGCGGTGGCCCTCCTGTCTGTGCTGGAAATTTCTCACGAGCTACGTGGATATGTATTTGACTGCCCCTTTGCCATCAATAACATTATACAAAATGGAATGCTTTTGCTTTGCATTTGGCACCGACTGAGCCAAATCACGCCCCTGACATTGATTGTGCCAAGGACCTATGTGTATGCATGAAATGGCAGACTAGACTGTCTAGAAGTGAGCAAGTCATGCAGTCGTATGATGTCTTGTTCAGAGTCTTAATCAGATTTTTGAATAGCAATTTGGTTTAGCGTTCCATAGTAAAGGCAAAACTTGTCATATTGAGATTGAGATATTGCCTGTGGTGAGCGGTTTGTTACAATCTCGTACCAACTTGACGCATGCATGTCAGCGTAGATCTGTATTATCAAAGCTGCATATTTATTATGAGATTTCGGCTCCTAGAGCTAAACATCCTCCCATTGTAATAACGTAATATTCTGCAGAAGAATGACACAAAATATCCTTATTCTCTGCCTTAAGATTTCCGTAATTGCACTCGCTCTCTCTATCTGTGTTACAATTGCTGCATTGTTGTGCGAGAGCTTTTTGCACTGGTGCCGGTAGTAGCACAAGTAATAAGTACAAGTACTGTGTGCAGTGAGTACAAATTACCTGTTTGTTCCATCATATCCTGTTTGAATATTGCACACTGATTAGGCTGAGAAATTACAAATACATGAAGCATGACCATAGAAAGCAATGTCCTTTTAGCTAGCATCTGGCAGCAAAGCTTAGTATGTGGAGGAGATTCATGAAACATAAGTCAGTCATTGTGTTTGTCTGTTAATAAGGATGTACAATTTTGTACATTGTATGTGATTTGCACGTTCTCATACCAGACTGCTCAGGCATTGGATGCAAATTGAACAAACTGCACATGCTCTCTGTTCTCTGGTATGTCCAGTACCAGAATCAAGAACAGGTCTGTAGAGGGCTGAATGTTCATCTCAGTTCTAAGACAAATTATGACGTTGTCGGCTGCCAGAATCACCAGTCTTGGGGTGGAGCCATGTATAATGTAATGGCTTTCTCGTCATGCAGGGAGAATTCAGTGGATCGCATATAAATGCACACAACTAGTCGCTAGTGGTCAGGTCTGTACACTGGCTGTACACTACATGCAAATAAATGAGGAGATCTCACTCACCTGTGCGCCACACGCGGACTCACACTTTCGCGGTTCACTCATGCACCTCCGGTATAAATGTGAATTTACTGAGCAGCAGCCATGGGCAGAGTGCATCGATGTGGTTATCGTACCTAATTTCCCCCTTTTTGTCATGACTGAGATATTATCACTTCACAACAGAAATGCATTTTCGGAGCTTACAGTTAATATGTATTTTCCCAACACGTAGCAGCTCAAAGAAAACCTACAAAACTATAGTTTTGGAAATAGATAATAGTACTCCGTGTTATTCGTGTACAAATAGAGCTTGCGCTGTCCACGCCCACCAGCACAGCATTCATGACATTCCTGCTATCAGGTGGAAGCTCGGTAGTCTAGTGAATATAATGATGCCTGTCTAGCAGTCAGGAGGTTGTTAGTTCAAGTCCAATTTGAGTTTGTGTGCAAATGATTTTCATCATGGCTACCACTAAAACACTGAATAGTCGATGTGTATTAACGTTGATGAAGGGCGATTTGTCAAACAAAAATAAAAAGAACTTGACACAGGAATCATTAATTATTGAATAAATGTGACAGGGTCTATGTGTGCCAGACCCCGCTTGTAACAAAAGAGGAATCTAAAGCTTTATAAAGAGAATCAAGGTGTCAGGACCCAGATCGGAAGTATCGTAGAGTGATCAAATTGTCAATTGACAATGATAAGGCCGTTACGTTGCCACTAAAGCCATATTGTTCAAGGCACCTTAACGCCCTCATCATCATTCTCAACCTACGAAATGATCACCTTGTTAATCGGACATCCTACCATGTGAGAAGGCAATCTGAAAGAAGCCAAACCATGCCACACAGTACAGTACCGCAAGTTAGATGCCGCCACACCTGTACTTCCATTGAACTTATGGCAAGGTACGTAGTTGAGAGCATGCTGTACTCTGCATACAAGCCTGCTATGAATAGCTGCATCAATGCTGACTCAATTCCTTATTCTCAAGAGAAAAAATGAATGACGTGTGTTTGATTACACCGTTGACCAACAGAGAATCGAGGTTGGGGATTGCGTTTGGTTCTCATCGCAGTCATCATGTGCTTAGTTAAGAGTTAGGAGCTCTGTTTGCATTTCAATGTGGCCTTATATTAAAGCATAGCAGGAGCTAGTAGCTCTGTTTGCATTTCAATGTGGCCTTTCAAAGGCATAGCAAGATGGAGCTTGAATGTGCTAACAAAAAGATTGACTTGCTCTTTGATCAGGTGTGTCTTTGCAATGAGCTAATCGCAGACAGTGAGCCCTAAAAGGCGAACCTGGAGGATGGTGTATGAGGATGGGAGTGGTAATCACGGTACCATTCTGATGCAGAATGTGGCTATCGTAACTCCACACTCCAGCTTTAAGCCTCCTATAATTCTAATCTTTGGTTCACCAGTTTTAACTTGTAATTCTTCCACGTCAGTATTACAAGCACTGGCGGATCCATGAGGGGGGTGCACCAGGGGCGCACCCCCCTTTATTTTTTTGTTGAAACAAAAGAAATAAAACTAAAAAATGGAGGGGCATGTGTGCCCCCTCTTTAATTTTGTAAAAACACCCTCCCCCCCCCCCCTTTACGGAATTCCTTGATCCACCCCTGACAAGTATCTAGATTCATGACCAATACCAGGAAACAATCATATCTGCATGATTATAATGCTTAATATATGATTTTTTTAAAATTGTACAAATAGTGCATAGCAGGTACATGTATCAATTTGAAGGCTAACAATTCAATTTTTGGTAGTACTCAGTAGCATGTCAGCACTATACAAAAATAGGACTGACATTGCTAACAAACAAAAATAATCATTCTACATTAAATTGATCTTTTGATGAGTGTTGTGATTGCTACTTGACAAAATTCCTGCACCGCTACGTGTCCCTTCTAACTGCCAAAAGAATTCATTAATTCGAACATGTTCGCAAAACTTAAATCTTGTATTAGATCTTTTTATGGTACTGTACCCCCACACTACAGGAATTTAGCCAAGGTTTTCATCAGCACTCAATGACCTAGTTGTAAAGCTATGATCATGCGTACTCCTGAGATGCCAGGTTTGTGAAATGGCTGGGAGTGAGACCCTGTGATGGAGTGAAGCGACCCAATAGGGGAGGGTGTGGGAGTGGGGCAGGACCCCCCTCTCATGGTAGGGAGATTTTTGAATTTGGGATATGAAATTATGAGATTTGGTGCGTGCCTGTGAGGCAATTTTGTTAACCCGTTGAAGACAAGTCCCGAGCATACTTGGGCAGGTCTCTATATGTGAAATGTGTGTTGTAGCAAAACTAGTGCGTCCTCAACGGGTTAATGAAATTGCACTACAGATGTGCACCCAGTGTTATGATTTTATTGATAAACTGGTTGTCTGAGAATAAAATGCAAACAGGACATTGTATAATTTATATCTGGATTACATGTTACCTACACCGTAAAACACGATATTTACGCGGCATGAAATTTTCGCGAATGGGAACCAACGACCTTACTTGCAGCATGAAATTTTCGCGAGTTCTCGAAACTTGGCTTTCGCAAAATTTGCGAAATTAAAATTCACGCAATCATTCCTCGTTTTACAGTATTTTGCGGTCTTTTGTTTTTTCTTGCCGCGCCCTTGAGAAAATGCAAGCTGGGCGTGAGACCTGGTGCATTGTAGGTCTGCTACTCAGGTGTACCAATGTGCCTAAGGTCTATTTTAATGTCATGGTATCAACTATCATAGGGATTATGGGGATAAGGTAATCTCTATCCATAATTGACAATTAGTTTCCAGACATCTGTGCCAATTTGCAAGAACAATACCATCCAGCATGCCTGCCAGTCAGCACACAAAGCACAGTCTTAATGTATGGGTTACCCTCACAGTCACTAGGGAGCTTTTAGATTTGTGGAGCAGACGTTTGCGACGACAAGTGCGTTGGACGTTCTCCTCTCCCCCTGCGTCGTGCAGAAAAGTTACTTTAGATTACGCTGGGACACAACCTATAAAAAATAAATGGTCGATGATATGATTGATGCATGAAGTAGCTCCCCATAAGAAAATGAAAAATATGCGGCAGATCTGCCGCAGACTTCCCGCAGATCTGCTGCAGACTCTTTAGTCTGCAGCAAGAGTAAGCCGGAGCATGCAGCAAAACTAAACTTTGCTGCAGACCTGCCGCATACTAGTATGCGGCAGGAACAGTATGTGGCAGATCTGCCACAGAATAGTTCAGGCAGCAGGAAGGAAGCGGCAAGGTTGCTGCAGAAAGAATCTTTGTCGCAGACTTGCTGCATACTGATACAGGTTACAGCCAAGTCTGCGAGAAGGCTGCCACAATCTAATTAGCATAACGGCTGAACAGGATATCTCTACGTCATGAATTGAGCAGACGTAAAAATAGCCCAGAACGCGTAGTGAAAAACTTACACAACGCGAGCTAAAAATAGATCGGCTTGATGCATGTTTTTGCGCATGAGCAGAACATGTTTTTTTCCTCTTAACGTCCCCGTCGCGAAAATCTAAAGCTTCCTATTGTCTCATTTGTGACCTGCTACAACAAAAGATCCTAAAGTTGCTGAGGGCTGAGCCGAGAAAATCAAGATTGACACGAGATCATCAAAATCGATCAAGATGATAGGATTTCTATTTTTGGTATAATTTTGTAGTCTAATGTATTGTCTGTCATCTTCCGAAATTTTGAAGCTAAATGATCAAAGGAAAGACAAAAAAATTAGCGTTTTTCTGGGCCATGATTTTCTGACTTTTAACAGAACAGAAACGTGTCTGAAGAATTGGATTTAGTGCCTTAGCTAGACTCCGCCCTTAGCAAGAGGGAGTGATCTTAGTGGTCAGTGCATGGCATCCTGGTTACTGATTGGTTGTGCATAGACCAGTGGCGCTAAGCTTGAATGAACATTGTGGAGGTTGCTAGGAGCGTACCTTCTATTGTCAAGCAGTGAAAACTGTCTTGCCTCCACTTGATCATGATAGCACGTCAAAAGGAAAACTTTGAAGGCGGTTTTCTTGAAACACTCATTTCCTAAACCACTCGACGTGCCCTAATAAAATCATGGATATCTCCGTAACCTAATTTTATGAGTCGTGTCATGTATTAAATCAAAGTGGAAGAGTAAGGTAATAATGTCATGTCATTTTCAGAAAATTGTCCTCCGACGACTTTCGGATCCTTTCGCGGTAGCGGGTCACATTTAGCCATGTGCTCTTCAGGCTTATTTGTATTATACCCATATTACTTGCGAACACATTCCTGCTCATTGAGAGTTGCATGTATGACTGACCGGTCATGGGGTGAGTGACTCTGCTGTCTTATAAGTATATCAGTTGCAATTTCTTTGAGTCTCTCATGGCATTAGCAGCCCATAAACTCAAGCAGGATTTTTATTCACCAGGTGACATCCCACATCATGATATGTACATACATAAACCAACATCACTTGTAATGCTGCATATTTTACACTATGTTCCTAGCAGCCACGGCAGCCCTGTTTGCTCAAAACATAGTTTTTCCTCCTTTTGTATTGTAGTTTTATTTGTTCCAGTCCTAGCTCCAGTGAGCATGTAGAGCTATCAGACGCTGTTCATATGGCGCCTGGTCAGGCTAGACTACACAATATTTTCCATCACATCCCACTGTTGACCACCTCCAAATTTTTTGAAGGCCTGTTACATGCTATTGCATTTTGTTTTGTTCACTCTGTTTATTACGGCCAACAAGATTTCTCATTTAGCACCGTGGGGACTGCCATGGCATCCACGGCATCCGTGGTAATCATTGCCCGTCATGTCTGCCTATCCCGTCCCACCACGTTGTCTCATGTCCTTCCCATTTTGTCCATGGTGGCCTGAAACGTGACTGCCGTGGCCGCCGGGAACATGATGTAAACGCAGCATACATTCTCTGCCCGTGTGTTCTAGCAGGTTGCACATTTGCACCATAACTTGGGGATGTGGGCAAAAATTAAAGTACTTTGCACTAATCTCTGACATGCCACCAATTTTATGACAGATATTTAGGATAGTTGCTATACCTCAATGTTTGATCCATAATTAAAGGATATTCTGCAAATATAATTCTTGCCATTTTAGCAAGACCTTTCCATGCAACTGGAACTGCAATGTTTATGTGCAGGAATCTCATTCCCTATACCTCCTAGCATTGCATTGTTTTGCTTTGTTTTTGCACATATGATTAAGCTGTACTTTAGAGCTGTTCTTGAATTCACTTGATTCATTAGGCAGCCGACAAGAAATCAAACCAGGGTGAAATAAGCGGCTGGATAGATCGTGACGAGGACGACTCCGTGTCATCAAGCTCGTCTTCTTCGGGAGGTGAGTACAGACTCTGCCATTGTTTTGTTGGCACACATGTCCACAAGGATTACATGTGGCGTGAGATACTGTGAAGAATCCTATACAATTATTGCATTGATTTGGCACACCTTTGCTTTGCACTTTTATCGCACTGATTTGGCAGCATCTCCACAGCTTTGCGGATCTCTGAGGGTTTTGAACATGACGATGTTAGTGGCGAAAGGGTGCCACGTATAAATAATTTCAAATGCAGTACCCACTGCATGCTACAGTATAAGGATTAGAACCAACGCTTGCTGTCGGACGGAAGCTCAGTCCGGAGATCAGGAGGTCGTAGGTTCGAATCCTGCTCGAGTATGTACACCCATGATTTTTCATCATGGCTACTACTTAAACACTGATCAATTCAGTGCTTATTTACGTCGATGTAGGACAATTTGTCAATTAGTTGCAATGAAAACATCTCGATGGAAGAATTTCATGAATTTGAACAATTTCAAATTGTTATACTTTCTCATGATAGTCTAGATATTAATGTTATCATTGCCAATAGTGTTATCACTATGGTTATCATTATCATTACTTTTATTGTTATAATTATGGCTATGATTATCATTACTATTTAATAAATGTTTCAGTTATTCAACAAAGACAGTTTAATTTTGTCATGAGACACATATTCGTCGTTGATGCCAGCCAGAGATAATGTGAAGAACATTGATTCTTAATGATTTTAATAGCGGAAAAGTCTTTGAAAGTTTTTCACCTAACACGATACCTTGTCAATCTTCCGGCCACGTGGTCCACCTCAGGAAAGAGAAGAACGTGGTCATCTTCCAAGAGCAGCTCTTCGTCCGTGTCCTCGGGCAAGCAAGAGAAACCAGCCGGTCAGCATGGTGGCGATCAGACCGACTCCAGCCGCCGGCGGCAGGACGAGGCAGACAACGCTTCGGTGGGCCGAGAGGATGACCTCCCAGGAGTCCGGAGGAGTGCAGGTCCGGGAGATTCACCGGAGGGGGACCCCATTCCTGAAACAGGTGGAACTCAGCTGCTGTTTTTTAAGGGAGAATCAAACCTTAATCATGTGAATTGAAGAAATGCAGCAATAGCAGAAGAAAACATCAGCGAAGTTTGAGGAAAATTAGACGCTCTGTTCCTCTGTTCCACAGTTGCAAATTTTGAAAGTTTTGGTGCAGCCATTGCTGGATATAAGAAGACTGCTATACTTTGTGATGTCAAATACATAAACTCTATGTTAGTACAGGTGTATCAAGGGAATGTGTACTTTTCATAAAAATGAAATTATGTGGAATTCACTTTCTACTTTCTACTTTACATACAAATGCAGTACATTATTTTTGATGTATTTTGTGCTACTTCTGGCGAGTGCAAATTCTGAAACTCACGAAGATATCTTCACAGTTTTCTCTGCACATTTAGAATGGGTTAACAATTGGGGCAGTGCCGAAGTCAACCTGTGAATTATTTTTTGAACCGCTCAATGCAAGAAATTAATCACGGAAAAATATTGATGTTTACAGTATGTGACTTCACAAACTGTAGCAGTCTTCTCATCCAGCGATGGCTGCACCATAACTTTAGAAATTTGTGACTTTGCAACAGCTTTTTTAATTTTTTGTCAATGCGTTCTGCTAATATTGCTGCATTCATTCAATCCACATGATACAGTGAAACCCCGTTATAACGAGTTCGGTTATAACGAGGAACTGCTTATAACGAGGTGATCGCGTCGGTCCCATTTTCCTTTGCGTGTAAACCTATGGCAGAACGAATCGGTTATAACGAGTTCGGTTATAACGAGATTCCGGTTATAACGAGGACAATTTCGGTGCATCATGATAAAGAAAAACATAAGCAATTTGATCGGATGTAACGAGGTTCCATTTCTTGACTAAATTGCCGCTTTCAAACATGCGACAAACGAAACACTGAAAACCGAATTCAAGCTATCCACGTCTTTTTCCGTTTTGCAGAGAACCGTTCCTTCCATGTTTTCTTCTAAATCACGCGATAAGACACAGGAATGCCTTCCGATGTTCCTACTAAATCATTAAACATAATCATTCGATTTTCTTTTCCGCGAGATAGGCGTGCGTAATATTAGGGCAGACCACACCGCAACGAGAAAGAAAAAAATGATAACGCATTCAAAAACTTTTTCATGTAGCGACACTGGTGGCCAAAAATGGACAATTGGAATGCGTGTGCAACTCATTATTATATCCTTTCCATTTTTAGTTCCGACTTCCAGTTCTTTTGCTGCATAGCAAATATGAGTGTGGATGATTAAAGCCGAAACAATTAATGAAATCATCGCGATCCCGTCGGGTGACAGTAGGGTAAAAATAGTTGAATAACGCATGTTAACCTACTTAATCGGTGTTCATAAAAAGAAACAAACGCATTTATTAATTTAAATAGATCTGGATTTGTTCATTATCATTTAACAAATGATAATTTAAATATGAGTGTGTATGATTAAAGCCGAAATAATTAATGAAATCATCGCGATCTCGTCGGGTGACAGTAGCGTAAAAATAGTTGAATAACGCGTGTTAACCTCCTTAATCGGTGTTCAGAAAAAGAAACAAGCGTATTTATTAATTTGAATAGATCTGGATTTGTTCATTATCATTTAACAAATGATAATTTAAATATGAGTGTGTAAGATTAAAGCCGAAATAATTAATGAAATCATCGCGATCTCGCCGGGGGACAGTAGCGTAAAAATAGTTGAATAACGCATATTAACCTACTTAATCGGTGTTCGGAAAAAGAAACAAACGCATTTAACAGTTCAAGGATGTACAAAACGCAAAGAGATTTTCGAAAGAAAATAACGAACACATTTTTAATCCCGTCGGACGCAACGATCATACATTGTATAAAATTACAGCCGAAATGATTCATGAAATTATCGAATTCCCGCTGGGCTCAAACAGCGTAAAATACCTCTCAACGCATGTATGTTACTCTGAAATTATCGCGATCTCGCCAGGTGACAGTAGCGTAAAAAATAGTTGAATAACGCATGTTAACCTAAATCAGAAAAAGAAACAAACGTATTTATTAGTTTGAATAGATCTGGGTTTGTTCATTATCACAATTTTAACACTGCATTTCACAATGAAGATTTTTCTTTCTTTCAGAATGATCTATGAGGTACAGATTTGCGTAAAAAGGATCACAACGTAACCTTCCACATTCAATCCTGTCGCATATTTTTCAAGAACGGATGTACAAAACGCGAAGAGATTTTCGGAAGAAAAATAAAGAACGCATTTTAAATCCCTTCGAGCGCAACGATCAATATTGTACAAGATTACAGCCGAAATGATTCATGAAATCATCGCATTCCCGCTGGGCACCAACAGCGTAAAAATACCTCGCAAGTTATGGTAAACAACGCCTGTATTTTACTCTATTTGCGCTGGTGTTAGGAAAAATTAACAAACAAGAATTACAATAAAGAATTACATGTATCTCATTTCATCCCCTACTTTTTCATCTAATTCACAAATAATTTCCCTTTATTATCTCAATGATAATGATCCATAATTGTGTAATAACAACGCAAAGGATGTTCTTAAGTTTCTTTCATTGATGGGTATATTCCGATGTCGTGCTTATGTTTTTCTTTGTTTTTGCGTACGGTTATAACGAGGTACCGCTTATAACGAGGTAATATCGCCGGTCCCACGGACCTCGTTATAACGGGGTTTCACTGTAGTTGGGTTTCATTCACCTTTAACTGCCATGCTTTTGAAGGCTCAGAGACGGTGAATTGTTATTGAAGCCAATTAGCTAAAAAATGCAATGTCACTGCACTAGATCAATCAGACTGACTCAGCTGGAAGAGTAAGAATTAT
This sequence comes from Diadema setosum, assembly GCF_964275005.1. Classification (NCBI taxonomy): domain Eukaryota; kingdom Metazoa; phylum Echinodermata; class Echinoidea; order Diadematoida; family Diadematidae; genus Diadema; species Diadema setosum. The sequence goes on along the minus strand of NC_092705.1, from coordinate 15,483,804 downwards.
ACGAACAGAATTGAAAGGAGGTCCATTAAAATCAAACATATTAAAGTTTGGAAGTTGTGAAGCATATCACAGGTTCTCACAAACACATTTAATGTGTTGTTGCAGATTAGAGGAAAGATATATGCCATCACCTGGCAATACCCACATACCGTATAAGGATGCTTTAATTCTCATGTTTTGGGTGCTTTTTGTTATGCCTCCGCCACGAAGTGGTGCCGGAGGCATTATGTTTTCAGGTTGTCCGTCCGTCCTTCCGTCCGTCCGTAATGAATTTTGTGGACAAGGTAACTATCCAAACCTGTTGAAGTATCCTAATGAAACGTGGCATGTATGTGTATTAGGGGGTGAAGTTGTGCCTATCAACTTTTGGGTGCACATGCTCAAGGTCAAAGGTCAAAAGGTCAGGTCAAATACATAAAATTTCACTATTTCCACCATATCTATTGAATGCCTGAAGATATTTTCTTGAAACTTAGTGTATACATGTATTACCCAATTAAGATTCTCTGGTGAAAGTTTGGGTCATGAGGTCAAAGGTCAAAGGTCAAAAGGTTGGGGTCAAATACATAAAATTTCACTATTTCCACCATATCTATTGAATACCTGAAGATATTTTCTTGAAACTTAGTGTATACATGTATTACCCAATTAAGTAATTTACTATTTCCCTCCTATCATGCAATGCCAGCAGGGTTATTTTTTTTTACACTTGGTGTATGCATACATGTGTAACCTAATAGAAATTCTCTGGAAAGTTTTTTTTTCTTCTTTTTTTTGCCTCAAAGGTCAAAAGGTCAAAGATCAAGTGAAAGTGCTGAACTAACTTTTTCCTCCATATCTCGGAAGTGGCTCAAGTTATCTTGAAACTTAGTACATATTATGCATGTTCTACCTGAAAGTGATTATCTTATGAATTTTAGGGTCAAGGGCCAGATGAAAATGGTAACAATTTACTATTCAATTCAGAAATTGCACTTTTTCTCCACACCTGTACCTTGAAAATTACTCAATGCCTAAATGTATGAATGGGTCAAAGTCGAGTTAAAGTCCTTAAATCCCTAGATACATGCTCTCCTATTCATCCAATTAAACCTAGGTCAAGGAAGGTGAACATTCAACACATTTGTGACAAACTTGTCATTTCAATATTTTGCCAATTTTGGGAAAATGTAATCACACATTGTCCACATGTACATATTACTATCTAGACCTATTGGGAAAATCATGCATTATGGCGGAGGCATACCAGTCGCCAAAGCGACATTTCTAGTTCAGCATTTACAACCCCTACCCTGTCGAGTGTCATCATAACTTGGATTAATATGTAACAACACTGCAGTAACTAGATGCGGAGGATGCAGAATATTATTCTTACTCATTTTAACTTCCAAAATGGATATTTAGATGAAATTTGTGTGCTGGTCGATAAGAGACTAAAGAGGCAATGAACTCGCCACCTCATTTGAAATGCCTGTGTGAATGCAACAAACACCACTGTTTGATGTAAACACTGCAAGCTGTTAAGTCCCACAAACATTTTTATTTATGCCTACGATGATAATGATTCAGAGATCACTACCCCATCCAATTTGCATGATGTAGAATGCGACAAATCTAAGTTTTGTCATAACATTTGGTAACTTGCAATTTCCTTGATAGTTTTTTTTTTTCTTCAGATGTGATATTAATGAAACTTACAATTAATGATATTAAGAAACACCATAGTGCTAGATTGATTTTACAGCGAACTCAAATGTGGAGTGGTACTTAGCTAAATGTCAGGCTAAAACCGATATTTTGTTGGTACAATCTTGTGGCTTCCATACACCCAGTATAAAGTTTTTACCAATCACTCTGCAACAGTTCACACCTTTTGGTTCTCCTGTGGCTTTGTAGTTTTTTAGACAGCAAGCCTTCTGACTTGAGATCTCCATGAATGTTCTCGTGGCAGGACCATGGTTGTTCACAAATAGGAATAGTTTCCTCAGTAGTCATTTAGGATAAGTCCAAACTCAAACTCAAACTCAAACTCAAACTGCAGCTCCCTCTCTTGCACCTCTACACTGTAATGAGAAACTGTGAGATTAGTAGATCAAAACAAAGGACATATTCATGCTACTTGGTAAGAGTTTTGTTGTTGTTTTTTTTTTTCATCTATTTCAAACACCAATGAACAGCAGCCTAGTGTGTATCATGCCATTGTAGTTGCAGGCCTCAAAGCAAATCAGTTCACGCCTAAAGTAAAGCATTACTATTTGCACACATCTCTCATGTTGACAGGTTCTTACGCTTTGTTTACTTTGGCTAGTTTTTTTTTTTTTTTATTATTATTCTTTGATATGTTGACAATCCTACATATCAAGGTTTTTCTTCCTGTAGAATGCTCTGTTTAAATACGACAACAACAAAAGGAAAATATGGAAGGTCAAATTCTGGTCATTTGTGTTCTTGGATTTGAAGTTAGTTCCGGGAAGATTTGCCGTATTTGTCTGTTAGTCTTAACCTCTTGAAGAGTAGTCCCAAGCATTCTCAGACCGGGGTAAATGGGAAATGCATGTTATGGGAAAATCAATCCGTCTTCAATGGGTTAAATGGACCCTACAACACCACTTTTATGCAGATATGTAAATAGACATCTCATTTCGAATGATGCACTTTCATTTGGTAAACATTGAGGTTAAGCCAATATTATGCATAACAAATCTGTTTTGTATATTTCTCAGTATCTCTGAAAAAAAAAAAAAAAAATTAACAACAACAAATCACCTGCATCTCAAAGTGAGAAAAGGGACTTGTCATGCATGTTGTGACATGCCAGAAAAAGTTTGTTCTATGATTAGGCTCAGACAGCAGAGAGAAATTAAAGACTTCCCCTCCCTGTAAATTGAATTAGTTCCCCCTGGAAGGATGTTATCTGTGCATGCCAAACTACTCCCGGCTGTCACCACCCCTACTGCGATTTGACTCGTCCAGATGCAATTAATCAGTGCTACAGTCTGTGTCCTGTCTCTTTGAATCAATGGGATGTCCTGAACACGCTCTATTTCCCATCAAGCCATTAGTGGTATTCTCTCTACCTGTTTTATTTTTTTGGCAGAGGGCAATACAGGAAGTGCTCCATTGTGAATAGTTCCTATTGTTCCACAAGGCACTATTAGAGTCATTGTCATGTGGCCCACACCCCGCTGTAAGTCTGTGCATTGGGCTTCTATTATGCACTGTGCATATACTGAATACTGTATACGCCAAATATTTCGCGAGGTTTTTAGTTTTGTGAATTTCGCGAGTCAGGTGCTGTTCACGAAATTAAAGACAGGCGAAAAATATGACTGATCCCGATATGAATGTGACGCATGCGTAGACGTTTCTCAGTTCAGTACAGTACTGCATGATCGCGAATTCAACCACTCTGACTCATGAAATTGTCGGGAAGTCCCTGTTCCCGAAAATTTAGACTTGCTAAATTTATGGCATATGGATAGAGAGATAATGAATAAATCAATAGATTTTTATATACATGAATTAGATACACAAATACGTACAATGTACATTTTCATACCTGCATAGATATATACTGTATATGCCATATTGTAGGATTTTTTTTTTTTTCACGAATTGGGTTTCCCGACAATTTCATAAGTGGAGAATTGTATACATGTATGTGCACGTCACATTCATGTCGGGATCAGAGTTAATATTTTTGCATACCCCTTTTTGAATTCGCAAATAGCACCTGACTCACAAAATTCGCAAATAGCACCTCACTCACAAAATTCGCAAAAATAAAAACCTCGTGAAATATTCAGCGTATACAGTGTGCATTCATATAGTGTACATACATTGTACATGGGTACACAGAAACTCAAACATACGTGTGGATTGAGTGAATGCAGGAATAGAAGTGGAACAAAGTCAAGTTTGAGGAAATCGGACAATCTATTGAAAAGCTATGAATTTTTGGAGTTGCAGTGCAGCCATCGCTGGAAGAGAAGACTACACTGTAGTTTTTGACATCACTTATGTATAACAACATAAAGAAAAGAAAAAACAAAAAAGAGAATTCCACCAAATTTATTTTTTTATGAAAAGTAAACATTTTCTCAACTTGTGACTGATAATATTATTTCCCCTACTTTATGAAAGAGGTATAAAGTCAAGTGCTCTTTTGTGGAGGATGAGTGAAAATTGTTGAATTTTTCTTTCTATCTTCTTTATATCATTGCCCATACATGATGTCACAAAGTGTTGCAGTCTTCTCATCCAGCAATGGCTGCACCAAAACTTCTTCTGCACCGTAACTTCTTAAAAACTCTTGAAAGGATTGGCCGAATTTCCTCACATATCGCTGATGTGTTCTACTGATATTGCTGCATCCAGTGGCGTAACTACGGGGGGGCATGGGGGGCACGTGCCCCCCCAATCCGCTGGTAACAAAAAAAGAAAAAAAAAAAGAAGAAAAAAAGAAAAAAAAAAAACCTACCAAAATGGTAATTCAAGGGTTAGTAAACTGCTTTTGAAATCGACATGAAAGGATGATCAAGAAAAAAGATATTTTTCTAAGATTTCTTTTAACCATGTAATTAAAGAGGTACTATAGTGAAACATTGTTCAAAAAGCCCGGAGACGACAAAAGATTGTGATTCAGTGTGATTCCTGGTTGGCATTTAGAATACAAGCAGGATGTGCGCAGTGTACTCAGAACATCGGAATGGCAAAAAGAGTCGCTGCAATGTTGCGCAATGTGATGTTTGATAGGTTGTACACATTTTGCTATCAAAGCTTGATCATTGATTTTGCAGTGTTGCTTTACATACTAGTCTATATTAAAATGCCTTGCATTGGCAATAGTAAGACTTGACCTGACCTTGGCTATTTCCTAACTTTTCCATCTATATGAAACACACACACTCACAAACACAAACAAATTAGGGGATGCTCTATATAAAGTGCACATTTTGGACATCCTTCTCCCGCTTGGTCACTTCGACGCCCCCTCGCTGGTCATACCTCCCCCAATCATGAACATAAACCGACACCCTTGACTACCATTGGCGGATCCAGGGGGCGCACTGGGCGCCCCCTCCCTCCAAAGCGAAAAAAAAAATATATATGTAGCTACAAACGACAGTTTTTGGACTGTAAAATGTCAAAATTTTCAAGCTAGCTCGCTTCGCTCGCTCGCATTTAATCGTTATGCAATTCTCCTGATGCTGCTGTCAGTAATTGCCAGCAGTTGCGCCCGGTGCGTCCCCTCCCCTTAATTTCCAAAGCAAAAAAATAAAGCTACAAACGGCAGTTTGGGGACTGCAACATGTCAAAATTTTCAAGCTCGCTCGCTCGCATTTAATCGTTATGCAATTCTCCTGATGTTGCTGTAAGTAATTGCCAGCAGTTGCGCCCGGTGCGCCCCCTCCCCTTAATTTCCAAAGCGAAAAAAATATAGCTACAAACGGCAGTTTTGGGAGTGTAAAATGTCAAAATTTTCAAGCTCGCTCGCTTCGCGCGCTCGCATTTAATCGTTATGCAATTCTCCTGATGTTGCTGTAAGTAATTGCCAGCAGTTGCGCCCGGTGCGCCCCCTCCCCTTAATTTCCAAAGCGAAAAAAATATAGCTACAAACGGCAGTTTTGGGAGTGTAAAATGTCAAAATTTTCAAGCTCGCTCGCTTCGCGCGCTTGCATTTAATCGTTATGCAATTCTTCTGATGTTGCTGTCAGTAATTGCCAGCAGTTGCGCCCGGTGGGCCCCCTCTCCTTAATTTCCAAAGCGATAAAAATATAGCTACAAACGGCAGTTTTGAGACTGTAAAATGTCAAAATTTTCAAGCTCGCTCGCTTCGCTCGCTCGCATTTAATCGCTTTATGCAATTCTCCTGATGTTGCTGTCAGTATTTAAATTGCCAGCAGTTGCACCCGATGCGCCACCTCCCCTTAATTTCCAAAGCGAAAAAATACACCTAAAAACGGCAGTTTTGGGAACATAAAATGTCAAAATTTTCAAGCTCACTCGCTTCGCTCGCTCGCAATTAACCGTTATATGCCATTACTCCTGATATTACTGCCAGTAATTGCCAGCAGTTGCACCAGGTGCGCCGACCCCCCCCCCCCTGAATTTCCAAAGCGAAAAAATATAGCTATAAATGGCAGTTTGCGGACTGTAAAATGTCAAAATTTTCAAGCTCGCTCGCTTCGCTCGCTCGCATTTAATCATTATGCAATTCTCCTGATGCTGCTGTCAGTAATTGCCAGCAGTTGCGCCCGGTGCGTCCCCTCCCCTTAATTTCCAAAGCGAAAAAATGTACCTAAAAACGGCAGTTTTGGGAACATAAAATGTCAAAATTTTCAAGCTCCTAGCTTCGCTCGCTCGCATTTAACCGTTATATGCCATACTCCTGATATTACTGCCAGTAATTGCCAGCAGTTGCACCCGGTGCGCCCACCCCCCCCCCCCCCTGAATTTCCAAAGCGAAAAAATATAGCTACAAACGGCAGTTTTGAGACTGTAAAATGTCAAAATTTTCAAGCTCGCTCGCTTCGCTCGCTCGCATTTAATCGCTATGCAATTCTCCTGATGTTGCTGTCAGTAATTGCCAGCAGTTGCACCTGATGCGCCGCCTCCCCTTAATTTCCAAAGCGAAAAAATATACCTAAAAACGGCAGTTTTGGGAACATAAAATGTCAAAATTTTCAAGCTCGCTCGCTTCGCTCGCTCGCATTTAACCATTATATGCCATACTCCTGATATTACTGCCAGTAATTGCCAGCAGTTGCACCCGGTGCGCCCCCCCCCCCCCCGAATTTCCAAAGCGAAAAAATATAGCTATAAATGGCAGTTTGGGGACTGTAAAATGTCAAAATTTTCAAGCTCGCTCGCTTCGCTCGCTCGCAGTTAATCGTTATGCCATTTTCGTGATGTTACTGCCAGTAACTGCCAGCAGTTGCGCCCGGTGCAACCCCCTTTATTTCCAAAGCAAATATATATATATATATATATATATATATATCTACATAGATATATTATCATATAGCTACAAACGGCAGTTTGGGGACTGTCAAATGTCAAAATTTTCAAGCTCGCTCGCTCTGCTCGCTCGCGTTTAATTGTTACGTTATGCAATTCTGATGTTGCTGCCATGAGGTGCCCCCCCAATGTCTTGACCCACGGTACGCCACTGGCTGCATCCCTTCAATATGTACAGTATGTACATATGGATTTTATTCTCCTTTAACCTGTTTAGGACAGACTGATTATGCTACACACGCATTTCCCATAGACAGTTGCCCGAGTATACTCGGGACTTGTCCTCAACGGGTTAACAAGTGAACTGAATACTCACCATATAAAATGCCTCATGTATCTTGTAGAAATGGAATACAGAGTGGAGGAGGATGAAATCCGCTAATAAGAATCTGTTGCCACCAAAGATTAGTCACTCAATGCAAAGCTCTGGTACTTCCCAAATTACTTTCTGATGCATGAACAAGACAGCTGGAGAAAAAAAAAAATGCACAAAGAGATTTGTTAAACACATACTTCATGTATACTTTACAGCTTACATGACTAAAAATTCAATTTTACCAAGATGGAAGCATGCCTCCGTTTGTCTCCGTTTGTTCCGTGTAGGTTAAAAAATCACCCCTTGCAGCTCCAGCAGTGGCCAGATGTAGAGTGATTCGGAGAGCAGTGAAGAATACCTCACCCTCGCAACATGTTTTCAAAGCTGATCATACTTCCTGTAAGAGGGACATGATCACTTTAAATCCTCTAATGATGGGTGACAAATCACCCAGCTCTGCCTACTCAACTGGATCTTTTTTCCTCTTTTAACCCGTTCCATACTGAATTTTGAAACCCCCATAGACTTGATACACCCCGACCATCAGGTTCCCGCATGGAACGGGTTAAATAAAGAGGGGGAGTTGGAAGAAGGACAAAATTGCAGTAGAGTGATTAAACCCCAACAATGGGAGCAGAAGTACTCTCATAACCGCTTGTCTGTTTCTTTGAATATCGTATGGAGCATACGCCCCATTTTTCTTTAAAATCTGTAACAAAGGAGATGATGATGGATTAGTCAGACTAATCGTCTGCTCTGCAGCAGTTGCCAGGTTTGGTTTTGTTTTCACCGGAGTGAAAAAAAAAATCTTGCAGTGGCTGTGAGCTACTTTCATTGTAAAGTAGTCTGCATTATGAATTCAAAATTACAATGTGATTGGTTTTCTCGTGGAGTTCACTCTACTGCAAAGATTGGCTTGAAGCCTCTGAAAGAATTTATTCACCACCATTAAAAACAACAACTACTACCAGTAATTGTGAGTGGTCAATCGGTTCAACCATGATATTAGCATCTCTTAAAAAATGTGAGAAACAGCTGAATTTCCCTCTCCATGAGGTGTGAGATTTTCACTGGAGTATTGTTTTAGATATGTAGAATGTGACATTGCTGAAAAAGATGTACTCAATCAAACATTATCACAGTTACTTTAAAACAAACAATTTGTACTGAGCATTTGACTATGTCTCATCAAGTTTCTAGCATTTGTAGATCGGTAAGATACCAACTTCGTAATATCGGCTTCATTAGAAAATATTTGAACCGCTCTTCTACCGAAAAATTAGTCCATGCCTTGATATCTTCTAGGCTCGATTTTGGAAACTCTGTCTTATTTAATTTACCACAAACTCAGCTCTCCATGCTACAGAGGCTTCAAAATGGGGCAGCACGCATCATCACACTATCCAAGAAGCACACTCACATCACCCCTATTTTGAGATCACTTCATTGGTTACCAGTCAAAGATCGCATTATTTTTAAGATTTTACTTTTGACTTTTCATTGCATTCAGGGCGCTGCTCCTCAGTATAACATTGACTTACTCCATAATTACATCCCTGTTAGATCATTACGCTCATCCAACTCCGGTTCTCTGATAATTCCAAGATTCACTACAATATGGGGCACACGTGCCTTTGGCCATGCTGCTCCCACCTTATGGAATAACTTACCTTCAGCCGTAAGAAATTGTTCTTCATCAGACTCCTTTAAAAGCAGTCTAAAAACTCACTTGTTTAAAGCCTCAATTTGACTACTTATTACATGTACTTGATATTTGTATGTCCTTTATCTCCTTCACTTTCTCTTCCTTCCGCGCCTAGAGCACTCTGCAGAGTGGATTTGGCGCTATATAAATCATATCAATTATTATTATTATTATTAATTATTATTTGATGAATGAATTCGGTAAAATGTGAGTACACAACCTTGTCTTAGATTGCCCAGTCTACAGGCAATACATCATAGTTCAATTTAAGAGAAAGCTTGTCACAAATTTAGACATGCTGTGATTCATTGGCATTCTATCCCCCAGCAGGCACAGAGATGTTCTTGCCAGTACATTGATTTCAGTGAAAACAATTTTTCCTTCTTTTTTTTTTTTTTTTTGGTGATGGTGGTGGCAACTTTTAATGTGGTACGGTGTATTCCTTTTGTACGAACATGGAAGCCTGTACACTATCTATATTAAGCTACTGAATATGCAAATGTGGGAACACTGAAGGACACATTGGCCCAAATTCATGAACGTGGTACAAATGAAACCATGGTTTAAACCATGGACAAAAAAAACATGGAGCACCAAGTGTCGCACAGAATATTTCGTTACGAAATTGGTCATTTCATGGATAAAATGACCGTTTCGTTAACGAAATGTTCATGTAGTTACAAAATGTTGTCATTTTGTTACAAAATAATAATTTCATTGACGAAATTACTGATTTCGTAACAAAATATTCCATGCGACACTTGGCGCTCCATGGTTTTTGTCCATGGTTTAAACTATGGTTTAATTTGTACCACCTTGCCTGTGAATTCGGGCCATTGTGTAATGCAAGCAGCATGCTCCTTACCTTGTGTTGCTTCTAGAAGTGCTAATCCCAGCAATTACTATTTGTTATTCCCTGCACCCCCATATTTTACAAGCAACATCTTGATACAGAAATATGGCAAAAAACATGTTATTGTGGGGATAGACCAGGTGACATTTTTTACTCGTAATGCTTCCAAGGCAAGGGTTTTCCTATCCTGGTATAATGAGGTTCAGAATCTTTACAACTTGTGATGTACAAAAATGAAGTGTGTTTGTATGATTGTCTTACGACATAGTAGCACCATCCATTTATTGCATGTTGTCAGTAGCATGCATATGAATGCGTGCACTGGGCATTTCATCCTCGCTGCTGATGTCTTGAAGGTTAACTGTACAGTGGTCGTGTTGGTAGAGTCGGGTTTTACTGAAGAATTACATGAATTAGCAAAGTTAATGCGAGATGTGACAAGTGACGTCTGTGCTAATACAACTGGGCGACTTTGATGGACTGCAAATTGTGAAGGAATGTCGCAGTATTCCAGGACTATCTAGTATCTTGTAGCTTTGATTGAGTGTTTGAATTTAACAAAAAAAAAACTAAAGTTATAGCGATGCCATGTTTCCTCAAATTACTGTATACACCATATATTTCGAGTGTCTAAATTTTCGTGAATCAGGAATTCCCCAACAATTTCACGAGTGGTTTAATTCGCGATCGTGGAGTCTTGTACTGAACAAAGAAATGTACACGCATACGTCACATCCACATCGCGATCAGATTCAATGTTTTTGCGTGTCTTTAATTTTGCGAATAGCACCTGACTCACAAAATTCGCAAAAATGAAAACCTCACAAAATATTCGGCATATACAGTAATTGGTTTCAAATATAGTTTGGGGTTCTGCTGGCCAGGGCCCTCAATAAAATTTTCTATTGTATGGTAGGACTGCAGCCACAGACTATGGACACCACAGAAGTTGACCATGCTTTCTCTCTCTATTCTTCCCTTTCTTCCAACAGGCCAGGGCATGGCCATCGACGGGGACATGAATGTCCAGATCGAGACCATCTCGCTGTCGTCCAACTACTCGGAGTACTCTGGAGTGCCGCCGGTCAGGATCCGCTTTGGCCAGATGGAGGACCACACCGACGAGGGCTCCACCACGGACGAGGAGGAGAAGGAAAGGAAGCGGCAGCGGAAGAGAGCCAAGAAGGAGCGAGAGGTGAAACGCGAGACACCGCCTGAAAAGTCTCGGGATGACGGTGAGGAGAAATTAGGTGTGTGTGAGGGATCACTGGAACTAAAAGTTGCCATCCCCAGTTGAATCCATTCTAATTTTGAATAAGAAAATTTCTAGCCTTGATGTACTGTACAAGCTGTTCTTTTCGTGTACCAATATATTTTCGTGAATGAGGAGTTCACAGATATTTTCGCAAGATGTTGTTTTCACGATTTTTTTACTTTGAGGCTATCATAAGTGCACTAATGCCTGCCGTTCACAATATTTTTGTGTGTTAAGCTTGCTGCCTTACCGTGATTTGCAAAATTCGCAAAAATGAAACCCTTGGATAAATATTAGCTTATACATTATAAGAACATGATGTAGTGGCATATATTTTGCATAGTGATTGTATCTTATAAAATTTTGCAAGTAGACTGGTCTTTCCAACATTAACAACTTGACACAATATTGTTGTGCTTATGAGAGACACACAATGAAATGAAATGCAAAGTTGACCCGTTGAGGACGGACTGATTTTGCTACAACTCGCATTTCTCATCAGACACTTACCTGAGTATACTCGCGACTCGTCCTCAACGGGTTAAGAAAAGGGATAATTCTGATCTTTATTTTCATTCTGTTGCTCTGGCTAGTAATCACAAATTTAGCCACTTATGGCATTGACTTTCAAGTCCTAAAATGTAATATTTTATACTCACAAAATATGTGATATGTACAGAGGGTTAACAAAGGATTAAGTATGATTGTGTGTGTGTATATAGATGAGAAAACTGTTTACTGATGATTAAAAACAACTCAATCATTGCCTGAGTATGAATTAAAAGGCATTAATACTGTTATCATGTTAGCAGCATGTACACATACATACATACATACATGTGTGTAAAGTCCCATTACAAAAATAAATCACATAATAAGTTTGCATCTTGGCAATAATATTAATGTATTTTTTTTAATGTGAATACCTGAAAACATGCCAACTTTCTATACAATTGCAATATTGCTTAGTTATGCACTTTTTTTTGGCAATTTATGACAAGCCTTGTCATCATGAAGATTGGGTTTACGATTCACCATGTGGTAGTCCTGAAAAGAACTGTTGGAAGTAGGAGATAGTAGATAATTGAAAAAGGACACGATTCACCATGTGGTAGTCCTGAAAAGAACTGTTGGAAGTAGGAGATAGTAGATAATTGAAAAAGGAGAAGTGAGAAGGAGAAGTGAGATGGAGAGTGAGTGAATGTAGAGGTATTCTTTCTTGAAAATGTGTGAGTCCTGAAAAGGACTGTGAATCAGAAGAGGGCAAGGAGAGCAGAGAGAGAAGGCTCAACGTTCCGGACAGCCTGAGTCCATCCTTAGGAGTAAAGGGGTGCTTGGAGTGCCAGCTAGGGTATAAGTAGACATGATGGGGACGTAGGTGTAGCGCATGGTTGCCAGTAGAAGGGGGTGTCGTTGTGAACTGGGTCGTAGTGTGGGATGCGGACCTTGGTGTAGACAGGGTAGGAGTACAAATGTAGTTCATGGGCGTTGCGTGAGTTGGCAGAGGTTGTAGCGGGAAGTAGTGACGCGTGTCAAGGGCGCGGCAGGCCAAGTATCAGGTGAATTGGGCCCGGAGCGGGTGTTGTTAATGGCACCACCATGCAAACCTCCACCCTCAAACATGAAGCCTTGTCATATTATTTGGAACAGTTGGGTTCAGTGTAATAGATACTTCCATATGCAATGATAACATCGGTAGTTTGACAAGATTTATGTTTTCTGTCTTTTCTTTTTGTCCCCTTGTCTTCACAGACGGTGAGTTCTACGACTGGAACAAGTCCAGCTGTCACGTGATGTGAGTCTCTTTCTGGAGCCAGAAGTAATATGCTTCGGAACTGGAGAAGGATCACTAGGAGGAGGGTAGGACAGAGTCGTACTACTTTGTCGCAAAGCTCAAATGTTGATTTCAGCGGTGTGTGCCTGTTGAAGGATCTGCGCAAGTGAATTTCTAACAATTTTTGCCTTGGAGAAAGGGGAGCTAGCTCCAGCACTAGTGTACATGGATTTTGTGCTATTTTGACTTTTCACTTCATGTTAAAGGACTACAAAATGGACTGAACCATACATAACCATGCCAGTGTGGGAACATTCGAGCGCTTTGTGGAGATGATTTTATACCTTATGAGTTACATTTGGACTGGAGTCATAGGGGTCACATGTTGTGAAGCAATTGGGTCATTCACCTCATGCACTTGACATACATGTATAGGCATCCTCAACAAAGAAAATCACAGTTTTGTATTTTGGCATGGTGCATTATAAGCACTCTTCTTCTGGCACGGTATGGTATGATATGGTAAGCTTTTGGAGCACATCAGGAAGTGGTCCACTTTTGGCACGGTATGGTATGGTACGGTATGCTTTGGGAGCATTCAAGCACTCCTCACAGGTACAATACCGTTTGGTATGCTTGAGAGAATGCTCGAACACTCCTGTGGATTTCTTTTTTAATCTGGAGGCACTTTTTCAAGTACTCACTCTTGGGCCACCCTTGCTTGATGATTCCAACAAGTTCTTATTCAGAGAAATTTACAAGCCTGTTCACATTCAGTGTCTGTAAATTATATAGAAGTGCATGATACATGGTGTAATGTGATGGTATGTTCACATGTCAGTGAGAACTTCCGGAACAAAACATTTCATGCCTTTATTTGCTGTCTTCCAAATTCAATTCACTCCTATTGAATGTTTCGCTGAAGCCCTATACACACACTAATCCACTCATTGTGGCACATCTGAATGCCAGAAGCAAAGATAATTAATTTAAAATTCTAAGTTAAGATATTTGGGCACATCTCCAAAGGCCCTAAGGCTTAACCTTTTGTGTGTCACAGTGTAAACCCTCTGTGTATCACATTCTTCTGAGACCACAAAGCACGATTACTTTGCAAAGCATTCTGGTTTTCCAAGCCATGTACTCTAAAACGAGGAATGTTTGCATGCATTTTAATTTTGCGAATTTCGCAAGCGCCAACATTCACAAAATTAAAATGCACGCAAAAATTCTTGCCTACATTATATGCATTGGACGCCAGTGGCAATTCCCGAAAATTTCATGCCAAAAGAAAGGTTGTCATCCCCAATTCACAAAATTTTCGTTCTGCGAATTTATAGTGTTTTACAGTCACTTTTTTAGAAGCATTTATGCTGGAAATGCATTACAGCACTATTGTAGAGAAACTTACATGCATTTCTATGATGTAAATTTTATGACAAGGCTGGGACTATTTTTCTTGCAAATGGCCAATATTGAAAATGAATCGATTTGTGCGTGGTTGTGCATTAGAGCAAAATATGCCAAGTTCGCAAAGCGGTGACTGAGTTGAGCATGCACATATGGCACGCGAAGATTTAACTCTGTCATGTGTTACCACCTTCTGCTCACTTCTCTCATAATTACTGCAGTGTGAGGGCCCGTGACTAAGCTCACTCCTGACATAGATTGCACCAAGTCGACAGGAATTAGGAACTGTCGCCTTAATAGAATTTTACTTTAGTTTTGAGTCTATAATGGGGAAAATGAATTTGACAAAACTTGTATAAACAGCTGTAGGTATTGCAGCATTTTACAGAAATTGTGAATGGTTTAGACAAGGCCAGTTAAGTTGTATCATATGGCATTGGTTATGCGAAAGTGATTGTTTCGATGCTGTGCCAAGCACAGTTTAGATTCCCTTGAGTGATAATTACTATGTAAATAACTTGATGTGCATTCTCTGTCCAGGTGTATAGCCACAAGATGAGAGTAGCTAGGTAGTAGTCAGTTTGACTGATAGTTCACCAGGACAGAGGTTTGCTTATAGTTTATGAACTGCAATTGAAAGCTGAAAGCCATAGTAGAGAGATGATGACGTGAGTGGGAGGGAAAATACAGAAAGACCCTCCTCAAATTGGTAACCCATTCCATACGGGAACCTGGCGGCCTGTGTATTAAGTCTATGGGGATTTCAGAATTCAGGATGGAATGGGTTGATATTTTGAACTATCAGTTGGAACGCTCTGTATATGTACTGGCATATTCCCGATGGCAAAAGGCATCATGTGTTCAGATTATATGTGTGTTTACATCATAGTACTTTCACAGTAAGACATGCCTTCAAGTCAAACTTTCCCATGGTAGCCATTATTGGAATGTCAACACCAAGCCATTACCAGAGTTTGGTAGCTGTGCACAACTGTTGCATCAATGTTTTTCTTTCATGCTTAGCATAGGTCTTGGTATGTGTATTTTGTATTCATGTAGTTAGGTATCTTGAGTGGAGTGTATGACATACAGCTACCAATGTGTACTGTTTGACTAGTGGTACATTTGGAGTTCTTAAGTACAACATGAAGCGATTATTAGGACTTTGTGTCACAGTAATTCAATAGCTTTAAACAGGGCTCAATGCTTTTGTCTAATGGCCCATTCGGACCATTAATATCATTAGATTTAAAATTTCGGTGGCCCCAAAAAAGAAATGTAGGGGTGCTGAGTGAAATGAGAGGAAACATAGCAATCTATTTTGAATCTTATTTGCCCACTCAAGCCACCATATTATGCTTTTTAAAAGTTTGGTGGCCCAACACCAATTCTTAGTGGCCCTGGGCAACTGGGCCACCGTCAATGTCGAACACTGCATTAATCATGCCCAGTGTTGTGTTGTTGTTGTTGTTGGTTGCTTTTTTACATTACTCAATTTGTTTTCCTTTTTATATATGATCTGTAATTAGTGAAAAACTGATCCTGGTGATAATTGTGTGTTATGGGATCTCGTTTCTGGTTGACTGCATGTTGAAAAAGATTTCACGGAAGATCACTTCACTTTGTATGATAATCATTTCTATTTGACTGCTAAAAAAATGACTATGTATGTTTTACGTACAGGATGTTTCATGTTTAAAACATGCAGAAGATACTTTGCCGTTACACAACATACTGCATGATATTAATATTGGTTGTATAGTCGGGCCAGGTCATGTAATGTTCTTTTCTTTGATATGTCTGTATTAAAGAGAGTGACTTTTGCTTGTAAGACATTCCCTGTGTACAACGTCACAGGTAGGACTGCAGTTTGAAATATGTGGAAGCTGTTCCAACCATTTTCAACACTGCATCATTTTATTTTAGTGTGAAATATGGAGTCTTCTAAAAACTAGAGTTAGCAGCATGTAGTAGGAGTTATGACTTTAAGCAGCTGTGTTGAATTTCTATTGCAATATTCATTTACGAAGAGATTCTTTTGATGCATATTGTACAGTGCTTGTTTTTTCCTTCAAAAGGCAAAAGCTATATTGGTAGTTTTGACAATCAATTTTCAGAGAAAATGTGAGGACTTTCTTTACCAGTACTTATGAAATTATGATATACGCAAACTTAACACCATAAAATAGCAATTTATATGTTTGCTTTTTAAAAGCACATTGAATTTTTCTGAAATAAAATTACGCTGAGTTCCCTGTAGTGTGTCACGTGATGATATTATCATGTAGACAAAGTTTTAAAATTAGAATGTGATATTTCAATTCCATTATACTTGCCACCAAACATAGATATCAATATTGCAAAGTACTATTAGCTGTGATTGTTTTTGGTGTATACAACTCAAATTCAGTGCCATCATGGTGACTTACTGATTATAAGGAGGTACTTTTCATTGTTGATTTTTTTACCGTTTAGATAGGGTTATCAATGTCCTGATTGACTATCACAGATGCTGATGAGTGGCACTAATTATGGTATACATTCATTGTTGCCCGACTCCTCTGTTCGATTTCACAATCTTGCCGAACTATTAAACGCGCCTATACAACAGTACTCCAGATGTCTATGCCAACAAGGTTGCGGGGTCGATAAATGTTGCCCTTGAAAGGAGTGCAACTCAGTAGAATCTGCCTCACCAGAAAGCTGTATTTGTTTTAAGCTCACCTGAGCCAAGGGCTCAAGTGAGAGATTTATAACGTTTCTGGTGGATTGCTTTTGGGTTTTTTTGTTTGTTTTTTGGTGTGTTTTTTTTTTTTTTTTTTTTTTTTGGGGGGGGGGGGGGTTTGGTCATTTTTCTGTGTATATAATGTAACTATATCGTATTGGTTGGTAATGAATGGAATACCAGGAAATATTGCACTTGTTAGGGCCAAACTTGCACTCATCTTCAATTTGTGCAATATTCCCTGGTATTGATTCATAAAATAAAGCCATCCAATACAATCAGTTATTGTTGACATGACTGTATAATCATTATCTAGAGAAGGCATAAACTGTCAAAAGAAGTTACTAGAATTTGAAGTACTAGTAGACTCTCCATTTATAAAAAGTTTGTGACTTGGACTTGTACAAGTCATAGAAAGAGTTTGCACACTTAGTAAGCATTTACACACTCAGCAAGCGTTTGCGCAAGAGATGAGATTACAAAACATGATGTGTTATTGCATGACCACTTCACTACACTACATACTTGCCAACTAGTAAGATTTTATCAGATTCAGTAAGATTTTTTACGTTAAAAGTAGCAAAATCAGATTTTCTGTCAGAGAAATCAGATTTTTAAAAAATATTTAGATATACCTTTCATGTGTATTTTCTGAAGATTTGACCAAAAGTAAGATTTTTAACTTCAGTTTGCATATAAAATAAGATTTTTGCGATCCATGAGTAAGATATTTCATCTTGAAATGTTGGCAGGTATGTACACTAGCCTGTGGACAATTGACACATAAGCCTAGTTTCCATGTGTGGTGTCAGTTGTAGTTGAAAATATGTAGAAATCATGTTCAAATTATTGATCCTTGCACCAAGTTGTTTATATTGTAATTGATTGACAAATTGCATTCTATTAACAACAATAAATGCAATTATTCAATGTTTTTTGTAGTGTATAGTCATGATAAGAAATCATGGGCATACTGTAGATACTCTCTGTAAAAAAAATTCGCTGTTATAGTGTCTCTAGGAGAGCAACATTTCTGTATTATGTAGCTGATCAGCTTTTACACGTAGGATATTTTATGTGTTAAAAACATGCAAAAGTTACTCCACTTTATACAATGTATACTGCATGATTTCATTTGGTTGTATAGTTGGGGTCATGTAATGCTTTTAAAAACTCTGTTCTTTGTTTTTAATGCATGTGTATAAAGAAAGATACTTTGTGTTTAAGAAATTCCTTGTGTACAACATCACATGTAGGACTGCAGTTTAACCTTAGTACTCCCGGGGGGGGTGTCGACGTTTCATGCGATATGTCTGCAATGCGAGAAGCCATCGACACAGCGTTTCAAGACTATTTTCATTCAAGTCTCGAGCAACTTTTTAGACCAAATTCGTGATGCTTGGGTCTGCGGTTCCAAAGTGAAGCAACATTATGTATGTGCATGTCAGACCCAAAACTGCTCAAAAATGTGATTTAGTACACAAATCCAATGAAAATACAGTGCACTCCCGTTACAACGAACACGGTTATAACGAAATTTCGTTATAACGAAGTAAAACTTCTGGTCCCAAAATTATCGCCATTAATGTCTATGGTACAAAATTCGCTTATAACGAACACGGTTTTAGCGAAATTTTCGTTACAACGAAGTCTTTTCCGAGCCCCACGGACAAGGAAAAACAAAAGAAATGTGCTCCGTTATAACGAAATGCGGATCGCTTTTGAAATTCGTAGCGGAACAAGCATGGGCGAACGCTTTACATCACGGTGTGTTCGCTCCGTGTGTCACGCACAGTTTCCGTCAATTTTATGCTCTCTTTAATGTATGATTTTTTTATCCAAACGAAATTTAAAACGTACAGTGTACCATTCCGTTTCACATATCTTCACAGCGTAAGATGAGTATTCAACAAACGGAATAATTATGATATATGCGTGGTTTCCTTGTTTTTGTTATATATTGTATTTGTTCGGTTATAACGAAATTTCGTTATAACGAAAGAAAACTGCCGGTCCCGAGCATTTCGTTATAACGGGAGTGCACTGTACTGTGTTAAGCCAAAATTCATAAATGTATCATTATTTTGACTTTTACTAATTAAAATGAATGGATTTTATGTTGTTTATTTTTGAAATAGTGTCGCCGACAATTTCCATCCAAAAAAAAAAAATGAAGAACAAAAAGTCGAAAAACAAAGAAGTACATAAGAAATTAAAAAATAGATTACATAAGAAATAAAAAGATAATACCATTTTTTTTTTACATATGCATTCAATCAAAATCCCCAAAAGAGTGACTGAACAAAACAAAAACAAAAAACAAAAACAAAATGAAGCCTGGGGGTTTTACTTTAGTGATTTACAGCCAAATTCTAATTTCATTCATAAATTAGCATAATTAATTCTCATAAAATTGAATGAAAAGATTTAGTGAATTCTAACTATACAGTCCTTTAGATTGCATCATGAGTGACTTGCGTATTAATTTTAATTGCAATCGCGCAATCTGCGGCTGAGGTCTGAAGGGGGACCATAATGCCCCCCCTCGTAAATGAAAGTTGTGGAATTACCCTGAGAGTATTAGGGGTAAAGGGATCGTATAGTTTGGTTAAGACCTAACTTCAGGTTTCTAACATTTGTGGATGAGATATCAAGAAACCTCTTATGCAAAATGAAAGAGTATGTAATTCCAAGAGGGATTCAACGTTTGTTTGATGAAAATTGATCTTGAAATGGCTCAGATATCCAAAACAGAGCAATCCGTATAAAAGGTGGGGCCCACCTTTTATTAGCATCACTTTGTTTTACCTTGTTTTTGGATGTCTCAGCCATTACAAAACCAATTTTCATCACATAAATTTTGAGTTCCTCTTATAATGGTATGCTCTGTACAATTTCATAATTGGTTTCTTGGTATCTCGCAAAGAATTGAAAGCCCAATCCTCATTTCCACCAATACTGTACCATCCCTTTAAAACATGTGAAAGCTGTACCAATCATATTCAACACTGCATCATTTCATTTTGTGTGTGTGTGTGTGTAAAATATATGGAGTCTTCTGAAGATTAGAGTACAAAGTAGAAGGATGTAGTTGGAGTCATGACTTGAAGCAGCTGTGTTGATTTATTTTTTTTGCGATATTTATTTCTCAAGAGATTCTTCTGTTCCATGCAATGCATTTTTTCTTTTACATGTTAGGAAAATGCTTTGTTGACAATTTCGACAATCAATTTTCAGAGAAAATGTGAGCGCTTTAATTACCAGTACTTACCAGTACTTCTGAAATTGTCATTTACACAAACTGAACGCCATGAAATACCTGATATGATTTACCTGTTTACTCTTTAAAAGTACATTGTAATGTTTAGAAATATATTTTTGTCCTTGAGTGTGTCACAGGCTAATACTATCATGTAGGCCGAAGCAAAGCTTCAATATTTGTATGTGATATTTAAATTCCATAATACTTGCCGCCAAACTTAGTTTTCAATTGCAAAGTACTATATCTCTGTTTGTCCTTGATGTACACAACTGAAATTTATTGCCATGGTTACTCACTGATTTTAAGGAGGGTTCTTTTTGTTGTTGATTTTACTGTTCAAACAGAATAGTCCTGATCTCCTGATCTTGACCTCTGCTTGCCAAATCAAAACCAAATTTGTCCAAACTGTACAAGTATCTGTAATAGGTTTTGTCAAGTTAATACATGATGCACGTTCACACATGACTGTATAGCTTTAAGGTAAAACATAGCTTCCGTACACCTGGAGAAACTGTTGAAGTTTGCTCTGAAATGGAAGCATTATGTATGAGAAAGGTGCATAATGACGCTGTGAAACACAATTTCATGGGAATGAAACGCGGAATATCAGCCAAGAGGTTCGCCAACAGTATTGCAGTCCAAGAACATAATATGCAATCATGGTTGCACATATTTTATGAGCAATTATTGATTATGATTATCGAGAAGATAGGCCATAGCAGTTAAGCGGAAACTCGATATAAATTAATCTGATATGACAAAATACTTTATATAGCAAACTTATTTCTCTGGTCCCAATGAATTTATTTCCTTTGTTTTGTATTGTTTATTAACTACTAATAACAAAATATCT
Organism: Diadema setosum; assembly: GCF_964275005.1. Lineage (NCBI taxonomy): Eukaryota > Metazoa > Echinodermata > Echinoidea > Diadematoida > Diadematidae > Diadema > Diadema setosum. Next base: position 15,462,631 of record NC_092705.1, on the reverse strand, counting down.
GTTCTAAAGAACAAATTGTCATGGTCCTTGGATCTCGTGATACTGAGCTTCCACTGTACTATATCTATTAATCCTTTGCGTGAGGGGTCCTATGCATGGGAAATATGATTGCTAGGGCACAATCACTATCAATCATCATGTATGTGGTGTTCTACCTACCTACTACTGATCGAGGGGGGGGGGGGGGCTTTTCTGGAATAAAAGTCGTGTGCAAACAATCAAAATTGTTTTGCTCTTTTGATCTCAAAATACCCCATAACAACTCATTATCCCTGCAATCATGTCAGCTAGGCAAGTTTTGTGGTAGGCCCTTTCAAAGTGTTTCAAGCAAATTCCAAATGGTGGAAGATATTCATCTGGAGAATTATAGGTCTAAAGGAAATTAATGTGTAGAGACTTTATCAGGCTGTTGTGGTGACAAATCACTAATGATTCACTATCACATCAAGACAACAGGCTGAAAGTTGGTTGAAAATATGTGAACTTGTTGTCTTTCATTTCATTTAGTTCTACAAATATCGCATTTATTAGAAATTTGATGTGTATTGCTTATCTTGAAATTGAATTCTTAGCTTTCTTGAGTTGTTTTTAAACCCTATTGACAAGCAGTAGCTATAACAGTAGGCAAAATATCAAGTCCAAAGTGATCTCTGCCCACCCATATCTTTTTATTTAAAAGAATGATGGTAATAATAACTGTGAAGAAATCATGTGTGAAAAATTAGGGTTTTCATTAAGTGATGAATTTAATGACAATAAGCAAAATGCACTCCATTGTATGCATGTGTCGTTGTTTTCCAGGGGGAGGGGTTCATTTGTTTGTTTGTTTGTTTTTTAATCTTGCCGATGTGTCAAAAAGTAATTGACTGGCATTACTAGACTTATAGGTATTATTCTCACTTATAAGATTGCATGATGTATCCACGCTGGAAGAGCACTTGGTAATTCAAATCTTTTCCTCTCATCAAGACTGGGAAACAACATTTCCAATGGTTACATGCTGCATCTTTTTTACATTTAGTTTTCTTACCTCAAAGTGTTTTCTAGGGTCAAGTTTGAAAAAAAAAAAAAAATTCCTTTGTTATTCATATAATTGTTTTGATCGCCAACTTTTAGGAAGCTTTTTAGTTGCCAGATCTATTCCTGATTTTAAAATTGGCAACACTTTTTGGCAAGTTGAAGGTTTTCATTTTCTCTCAAATTGGCAATTTTCTTGTAGATCTCAATGAAGAAAAAAAAAATCGTTAATTTAACTAATTAGTCTAAGTTCTTTATCCAACATATTACATGAAGTGAAATTCAGTGTAGCCAATTTAGTGATGACAAAATGATAATTTAATTTCCCTGACAGAAATCCCCAAGGACTTGATAGTTGAGCATGTATGTAGTTCCTGACATAGTGAGTTTTATCTAGTATGTGTGGGAATCGGTGGCATTGCATGGAAACTGAGAAAGAGGTTGTTTTATTGCCTTTGAGTGAATTTCCAGTAGTTGCAATTATACAGAATCAACATAGAATCATGTATAAGTATCGACAGTCTACCCAAGGGAATAGGATTTTTATTTTTGTAGCATTAGCCACTTTGTTTGGGCAAGTATGCTCTGTTGTGTCTTGCAACAGTCTGTGTCCAACATATGTTTATTTGGCAGTACTCAGAATTTCAAATAAAGAAATATTTACTCAGATGCATTTTCCAACAACTTTTGTCTCCCATGGCTCATCTATTTGCTGTACCTGAAATGATTGTGGTGTTGGTGTCTTGATGCATTAAACCAGACTATCTGGCAAGGGTCTGGCAGGGGATTTAACCCATCCAGTCCCAAAACCAGATTTCCATGAATTGGTGCTTTTACTCAGACTTTGGACCTGTTCCACGCGGAGTTATGACTGATCTTACGCTCAATTTTAAGACTAAGTGTAACTCAGTAAATGGAGTGTGACATCAATACTAATCCCAAGTCCATTTCGTACAGATACACTTTATATCAAGCAAGAGTTTTGAGCAGATTGAGTGTCATTTTTTAAATTGCTTCATTTATCTCTGGATCAATCTTTAAGAAACGGACCTGTTACCTTTTTAACCCGTTCCTTCCGCAATTCTCTGAGTGCCTTTTATGCCCCCAAACGAGATTCTTTTTGCCCGTCGACAGAGAGGCCGACAGGTTGGTAATCCACCTGTGAAGGCAGTCAAGCGGTACATTGTATCCCCCTTTCAACGGTCAACTACATGTGCCAGTGAACAATGGAAATATTGATTGGGTGCGAGGTATGAATAGAGCGTGCGCTGATGAGCTCACAGAATATTTTGTTCTAAACAAAACCAGGCACCTGAATGGGGTGACTGGGGTCAGCGAACGCAAAAATCTAACTGATCTCAGCCTTGATCGCTATGTACATGTTCGTACGAATTTACAGTAGAACAAGCAAAAACTAAATCAGGAAAAAGGTAAATAATACTGTGAAATATGCATTTTTCAAACAGAAAGAGAACAAATACAGATAGAATAAACTCTGATCTTTCTTATCAAACCCACTTTTCTGGGCATTGTAACACAGAGAAACATGAATGTAGGCCAAGAAAGCAGGCACTCTTGTCTTCATCTTCAGAACCTTGTACACCAGGTTCCCGTAAATCAGTTGCTCCCACGGGAACCTGGTATACCAGGTTCCCATAAGGAACGGGTTAAACAAGACTGACTGGGCCCACGTGGTTGCCTACAAAGGTCAACCACATCTAAGAACAGCATCCTGTGCATAAATGCAAATACCACATGAGATGACCTCAAGATATCTACATGCTCACTAAATACAGGTAAATAATCTTCTTTTTATTGATCTTATGAGATGATATTACTCTCCTGATACATGACATCATATAAATGTATCGCTCCGTGAGATTCATTCAATATTGACCTGAGTTACATCAGAGGGTGTGGAATACAGTTCAGTTACATTCATACAAATACACCGTGTATATATACACAACACATATCTACTATAGGATTATCTACTCATGATTAGATTAGATTTGTGATTGGTCAAATTGGTACCATGTGACATTCATTGATTTTTGTTATATTTCACGGTCGTGAATCAAACGTTTGATTCTTGCATGTGGCATCTTGCATGCATTGTTACTCTAGTGTACAGTGACATTTTCGCATGTTGCTAAATTTGGGATCCAACTGTGATTCGCGAATTTCGCGAAAATTAAACCCTCGCGAAAATAACCACTTATACAGTAGTCAAGTGTTGTGCATTCAAGATTATGTGCTATTTATATACATGTATACAATCAAAATGTTGCAGTTTGATGTTCAGTCTGTAGCAAATATGAAGTGCTTGAGATATTAAAAGCACAAGAACTATCACGGAATGTGGTTAATACCCCCACCTAAAACTCAAGATGAATTTGCTCAATCCACAATCAATTTGTATGCTCTTGCCTATTGAAAAATATGCTGTTACATGGCAACATATTTTGATATATACATTGATTAAAGGTGCACTTCGCTCATTTAAAAAACTGTGTGGGTCTCATGTGCCATATCTCTAGTCAAATGCTCAAAAACTGAGTGAGTGAGCTAAATTCAGTGGTAATTTGTATGATTTTCATTTTTTAGAAATGCTGTACGAAAGATAAGATTGCACAGCTACATAGCAAAGCAGTCACATGTGCCAAATTTCAACAAAAAAGTCGAAAGAAAATAACAGTAGATACATGCGTCTACGTCATAACTGTACAAGTGTTTACTTTGACCACAGAAGACTTGGCTTATGTAGATGCATTCACACTGCCATTTTGATGGGTTCTCTCCGAGTCTGGGCAAACTGTGTCAACAATAGCACTTGACCCCAAGTAGCCCCAGAATAAAGTGAGAGTCATTCATACTTTCATCCCAGTCTACACTTGGCTCAGACTGTTAAAGGTACAACAGATTTCTGGTACACTTGCAGAATTGTTGAATTTCGCTCCAAAATGTAATATGTTTTGTACACATATGCATAGTAAATGTGTGGAATGATGCTGTAATAACAAGAAATTCATTGGGTAACAATGAAAATGCAAAATATTAACCAAAAAGGTTTGCCGGAGCCACAATCTCAGTAACAGGGTCAGGCTAATTCGGACTCAAGGACAACTCGGCCTCGCTTGGATGGTAGGGCCGTGTTGTCCCTCTGGATTGTATAGTGTTGTAATATGGGAGCGCTTCACATTCTGGCTGGTCGCAGTTAAGGGCCGAGTTGATACAACGCGCATCAAAGAACCTCTTTGGCAAGCATACAAAATGAGCATGCGCCTATGCATAAGATATGGCGATCACAATCTGCACGTATTAATTGTCTGAAATAGGGCCGAGTTGTCCCCGAGACCCGAGTTAATTTGCCTGGATCCTTTTGGAATAACAGTCTCCACCGACTTTTATTTTTGCTCATGATCCTGGCAAATTGCGTCAGCCGGGAAAGTTTCTTGGTAGATCGACTCTTTCGATACATTGGAAGCAAATATGAAATAGTGCAAGACAGGTTCTCAAACACTTACCAGAAATATTTTTCATTTTTTTTAACTTTAAAGTGTCAGTATGAATGGGTATCATCACCATTGCAAAGAGGGTAGAAGCATATCAGACTCATTGCAAATATTAAAATAACCTTACTAAAAGTGCCATCACATGGCTATACACCTATACAACATAGTATATTTAAAGAAAATAACATGTGCAGACTTGGTCTGACTCTATTTGCTTTTTCATCAACTCATTCTCCTATCTGCTACATTGCACACTATGGTTATACACACTCACCCACAGCTAATATCTCCTTTATTTATCTTTATCTATTTTTCTATACAGTGTATATCTAATATCTATAAATCCATCTGTCTCACTCTCTACATAATGTAAATGTACAAACAAATTGACCTCATTGTATATATATATTGAATCCTGAACAGTATTGGATACAAATTTGTGTAATAATCGTAACGTTCAAAGCAAAACATAGAATACAAATAATTACGTTGAACAACTGGTGCTCCAGATATACGATAGGCATGACCTCGTCATAAGTAAATGACGTTAGATGTAACAATGCTCTACTGTACACCAATATCAGAAGTGATGATAATGTCTGCCTGCATAGTAATTCAAGCACCTTTCTTCCATCCACTCCCCCCCCCCCCCCCCCTCCCCGCCCATGCACAGCCACAAAGCTGTTTTTGAAGGTTTTATTAATTTTGTAATCAATTTTCCCTAAATATTTCTATTACACATTGTACGTGTTTGTGAAACAAAATAACTCAGCAGACTGCGTAGTAAGAGATTCAAATAAATTCCTACCATCTTTCTTCCCCTTCCCTTTCCTTTCACAGAAGCCTAGCTTCTTCTTCTTCTTTTTCTTCTTCTTTTTTTTTTGGGGGGGGGGGAAGGTACTTGCATACCTATACACAAATCTTGTATATACATGCAGTGTTTAAAAAAAAAAAAAAAAAAAAAACAAATTGCTGACAACTGCTTCTCCAATAATAGTGAGCCAGTGGCGCAAGTTGAGTAAAGTCAAAAGGGGCCTGACCCTGCATTCTTAGCAGATTCCTTGCCAGAGGCAGTTGCCTCTTGCAAAGATTCTGCTAGGATTGACAGTGTTAGCCTCTATTGCCTCTGACAAAGATCTCCTAGGTTAGAAAGGTCAGGCCCCCTTTGACTACAGATCTTACATATTCAAGGTAGGGAATCCCATTTGCATGCCTTAAATGAAGAGTTGTATAAATACAGTGGTATGTTGAAGAGAGTATCATTTTAGAAACTCCCATAAAGTATTGAAAGTGGAAGGTAACATTTAGTACATTTTTATTGACCGTTAGATTTTGAATTGATTTTTTTTTCGGGGCTCACCGTAAATTCCAGTACATTGCTAGGCTACCTTTGCAGACCCATGCACTGCATGTGTGTCCATCATATATATTTTGTGAAGAAAGTTCATCAAAACTTACAAACATTTCTATATACATTCTTGCCACACACTCTATTATGCTATTACATCAGCTCTTATACTTTTAGATTTGTGTTTATAGATTTAAAAAAAAATACAGAAGACTGCAACAAAAAGGCTGAAGTGTGGCTGACACACAGAACTACTGAGTAGTTGAGTTTTGTGCATTATTCAAATTGTAGATAACTGTTGACTTCCAAATTTTTCAGTAGTGGCCTAAACAAGTCCCCTGAGGTTCATATTTAATGTTTTGTTGCATTTTGGGAGGTATGTAAAAGGTATCCCCTACCTTTAAACATTATTGAACTTGCATAATACTATGTATACCATAAGATATTCCTCCTGCCATAATGGAAAAGCTTTTCACCCGTGTTGGTCCACTCCTGAAGGCATATCTCAGGTGCAAAACAGGGAAGAACTCCCATGTGAGCACACAAATATAAATTGACAGGATAGGCCTATGCATGGGGCAAAATTTCTCTAGCAATTCTGTGGATGCTTCTTGACGCATAACACACTGTGATGTGAGTATAAATTACCATGTACGTGTATCACATACAACTGATGTGGACCATTCAGCTTGCATTATCATGCTGTGCAGTTTGTTTCCATTACTCAGGACCTTTCATATAACTGGCTCACGCTGAGTAAGCAGGTAAAACACACATACCAGTTAATAAAATATGAATTAACTCATAAGCAAGCTGGTTTTGTAAAGATTTAAACCATTTCGGGGGTAAGCGAGAAAGATAAAAATTGAATTGGCCCATTGTTTGACATGTAAGATGACTTTGAACCCCAAAACTGGGTGGCCCTTTTTTTTTGTTTGATTTACTATCACTAATCAAAGTTAGCTTGGAATTGGACTTGAAAGTTTCTCTTTGAAAAGAGTAACTCCACAGTGTTAGAGCTTTTCAAAGTTTGATTAAAGTTTGAAGAACCACAGTCCTGACTTCTCATCACAAGTAGGGGTGCGTTCAGTCTCAAACACTAGCGCCTTGAAGAGAGTGTGCTGTCTCTTCTTGAGAAGCCCTTCCGGCACTTTTGAGTCTGAACGCATCGAGAGAAAAATCACGGCCTTGCTATTTATCCAAAGCTTTCTGGATATCGTTCTGCAGGCTGTGGAGACCAGTCTTGAACCGGTCTGGAATTCTCTTGTCCGTACGTGCAGCTTCCGCTCCGAGGAGCGCCCCCAGAGCAGCACCCCGATGGCAGTTCTCACCTGCAAAAGTACAGACAGACGAATAAACAGGTTTTAATACATCAAGACCCTGCATCACAAAACCAACAAGAAGGTCGCCAGACATGGATTTTTAGTCAAGGGCATATAGATTCCCAAAGAGCAGACTTTAAGCTTTAAAATGATGTATAACTCACTTCAAATGGACTATTCTTTGAGTACCTATCTGAATATTTGAAAGGACGCACACACGCTACAAAAGTGTGAACTGAGAAAAGAGGCCCCAAAGTATAGGGTCTATTCAAGTGCTTAATCTTACCAAGCTATGCTAGCTGAGCAATGAATGTGACAAAAAACAGGATGTAAAGCTCTGTAGCAACCACTATTAAGGGATTATCAGACTAAGCTGATCTTTTTTTTTTTTTTGCACTCATTAAGCACATTATACGGTTCCATGACATTTGCTCCTGCGACAATTACTCCCATGAAATATCTGTAGGCTAAGCCCAACATAAAACCTACTCAAACACATAACCCTCACCCTAATCCTAATCCTCACATCAAAATAAACCTGAAACCCTATCACAACCCTAACCCTAACCCTAAGTCCTTGGAGAAAATAAGACCGGAGCAATTGTTGCAGGAGCAAATGTCGTGTCACCCATTATACATGTATTCATGATTGGTGCCAACTTTAAACGCAGTGGCACAATCCTTTCAAAAGTGATCAGTTGCAAGTGAGGAGCATGTCAAGGGTTTTAAGAAATGAAAAAGGGCCTTCAAGACATATGTAAATTGTAATCACACTATTCAACAAAAAAGTGCTCCAGAAAAATTGGAAAAAACACAATTTCCAATTCGCTTCAAGATCCCAAACTTTGCTCTTTCAGAAATTATTAAAAAACTGAAGATCGACTAGATTGACCTCACTTCACTTTAATATTTTGATTCCTATTGTAAAATTAGGGTAAGCAACATTTTGTTGGTTTTGTGATCCACGATCACAATTATCAATCAAAAAAATTTACTGTCTAGATGACCACCAGACTATAATCACCATGTCTAGTGTTTCCCTAGAGCAATCATTGTATGTACAGATTTGGCAGGATGTAAAAATATTTGCTGCTCATTCACTATAATTATGAATTTTTGCATGAGAATATATGCTTTAAATGCTTTTATACATTGTTACACTTTATTCAACACTGGACTATATTCAAGCCAAATGCATAGATAGTCCTTGCTACCTTCTTAACCTTTTCATTAGGCCTGAGTGGCATCAAAAGCAATTTGGTTGATAATGTATATGTTGGGACATAACATGATATAGTGCATTCAAATTTTATTTTCTTTAAATCATCCACAATGCCAGTGCTCTACTATTTCACAGAACAAATTTCAACAGTGTACACTACTTTATAAATTCCATATATTTAGCAAGTATAATCTCAGGGCTCGACACTAACTTTTTTGTTTGGTGGCCCGATGGGGCCACCAAAATCCTCAATTTCAAATTTTCGGTGGCCCGAAAGAAAAGTTTGGTGGCCCCGAAAAAAACAAACAATAAAAAAACATTAAAAGTCCTGTTTTTTTAATGAGTCAAATATCTAAGTTTTATCCAGTCATAGTAAGAATAGGAAGTTGGACATACATCTACTCATAAATAAACCTCAACAAACTCGCAACACTCACTCTCAGGCACTCATTCAGTCCTTTTCATCCATCCTTTAAACAAATATAACTGCTAATTTCCGGCGCAAAAAGTTACGAATTAATTGACATACTTTTCAAAAAATTTTGGTGGCCCAAGGCGGGCCACCAAATTTGCCCTTTTTTGAAATTTGGTGGCCCGACTTTCAATTTTGGTGGCCCCGGGCCACCGGGCCACCGTTAGTTTCGAGCCCTGCTTCATGTATCGGGACTTCCAGGCAATCTCGAGTGGTTATCAAATTTGCAATCATGGGGTACAGTGGTGAACACAGCTATGTATGCTTGCACATCACATTCATGACGAGATAGGAGTTAATATTTTCGGCTTGTTAAATTTGTGAATAACACCAACTTTGCAAAATTCATGATTTTTTTTTTTTTTGCTCAGTTGTCATTTAGATAATATATATTTCCCATCAGTGTGTATTGAAAAAAATAATAAATCACAAAATATATGTCACAAACATTGGTCATAAGGCACGCATGCAAGTTTTTCTATGCAGGAGCACAGCGTGTTGGTCAATATACTGACCTCCACAATTTGTATTGGTGAGCACACCGCCTTCAAAGTCATCATGGAACTCATGGGCTAGGAAGAAGAGAGAGGTCATGGCTCCTTGGATGTAGCATGCCAGACCCATTTGACCCACGGCACTCTGGTACACTTCCAGGCGTCTATCAGATCCTTTACTGTACCTGGAACAAAATTCGACACAAGAGGGCGCCATGTGCCTTTTACTGAACACGAGAAGATTCACTGTACATTTGATGATGGTGACAAAAAAAGAAATGATGAAGGAATGATGAATGGGGGGAAATTCGGACATGTAAAAGTGGTTTAATCTATGTACTGCCATTCATAAGAAGGTAGTTATATTTTGTAATTTTACTTATTTTCAGATCTCTAACATAATGAAAGAGCACTTGACATATACCTTGTTTAGAAGGAAAGGGAGTGGAATTATCCATATTGCATATCATTACCCAGTTGAGGGAAATTTTTTAAAATCTGATATTGTGAAAATGAAGCTATTTTCTTGAAAAGGTGAATGTATAATACTCCTCACGCTGGGTAATTTGATGATGTGTCCCACTAAAATTATATGCATTCTAATGGATCTGCATATATAATGCTAGGGGAAAAGAGAATCTTTAACCCACCGAGGACAAGTTCGGAGTATATATCGAGCAAGCGTCTATGGGAAACGTGTGTTGTAGCAAAATCAGTCTGTCCTCAAGGGTTAAGGGAGGAAATACACAATAATCTTACTCATCTTTCAGCATAGGACTATAGTATCAAACAGGTTACTCAGTTGACGAGAGCCACGCAACCACATTCCTATCAGGTATCATACTTGAGAACTGAATCGCATCACCATTCATTCTTCCCAAGAACTGTAAGGAGATGGAATTCCCTGTCGTCAGAAATTGTTTCAGTGCCATCTGTGGGATCATTCCGAAACCGACTAACGGTTGATCACAGTGGCTAGTTATTTTCTTCATATTTTCTATGTGCTTGTAAACATCTGTAAATAAACTGTATTATTATGTAAATAGCACAGTACGCAAGAATCTTCAGCCTACTGAAGGAGGCTGACTTAATCAGAAGAAGAAGAAGAAGCTCGCTGCCCAAAGTTCACTTACTGGGCCGCCCTTCTGGAAAACTCCTGCACCATCCTCCATGTTCGCGCATTTCCCACAGGTGGTGTCTTCAGGGCTTCCTCCGCCTTCTCCCGAAGACTGGCCCCGTTCAGAACAGCGTGGAGGGTGCGGGCGTACACGTCCACAAATGGGTCCAGGTTGACCGAGCCGTGGGTCATTCGAACCAGCTTTACAGCTTGCTGTATGGCATACAAATAATTATGTATTTTATATGACAAGAGTCAACTCACTTTGCCATAGGAAAGGAATCTAGTTGCCAATGAGAGGGGACGGCACAATTAGCAAAAAAAAAAAAACATCAAGTCATCATATCCAATGCAACTGAAAAGCGAGTAGTTTAAATTACTAAATATGTGACACAGCAACAAGTGAACAAGTAGGATTTACATTCTTCATTTGTAATGAGAAAGTTAATAAGAGGTAAGAGATATTCAGTAAGGTTGTAAAAGCACATATTTCGTCATCCCAGATAACAGTAGTTTCTCTCAACTGACAGTATATTATATCTACCCTGGTAGATGGTGTTTTTGGTTGAAGACCAGTAACCAACCTTTCTCCCTCTCCCTCTTAAAACGGAACAAAACAAAACAAAACTTCCTTTCCTCATTGCGTTTTTGGTACTTTGCACAAGAACTTACAATGAACAGGATATAATATTTTTTTTTCTTCTTGAATCCATGTCAAAGAAGGGACTTTAGTGACTATTTGTACGTAAGCAGCTGGCATACTTGTGTAGATACGACATTAAAGGGCCCCTTAAATCCAAATACATGTTGATTTGTGTTGATTTATGATACCCTCAACATCACTTTTGCAGTGAAGTGAATATCTAGAAACATTCCATATTTTTTTAACAATTTTTTCTTTTATTTTTCTTCAGATTACTTGGGAACGCCCACGAAAAAAATCCTTCCAAACCAATATTCCTCAGATGACCTCATCTGTGATATTAATGTGACTAACAAAAGACATGGCGAGGGAACATGCAAGTTATGCTGAGTTGAGGGGAAGGTGCATTCCAATGTCTTTTGTTAAACATTTCAGTACTTTAGCAATAATTGACAAATGAGGTCATCTGAGGAATATTGGTTTGGAAGGATTTTTTGTGGGCGTTCCCAAGTAATCTGAAGAAAAATAGACGAAAACAAAATTGTTAAAAATATATGGAATGTTTCTAGATATTCGTTTCACTGCATAAGCGATGTTGAGGGTATCATAAATCAACACAAATCAACATGCATTTAGATTTCAGGGGCCCTTGAATACCTCATCTTGCTGGCATGTGTGGCTGAGACTGACATTACTGATCTGGAAAAATTCCCAGAACTTTTTAATTTTTTTTTGCCCAAAGTTAAAGAAATGAACGATTTCACTACTCTGTACATCTAACTTGATAATGCAAGCACATAATATACTCAACTTGAGCATGGACTGTGTTGTCACTAGGAGACTCCTGTGCCCACACTCAACTTTTCTTGTTGTTGTTTTATTCATTTTTTGCTTGTTGCTTTGTGTTTGGTAAGTTTGTTTGTTTGTTTGCTTATTTATTTATTTTACCCTTGCAGCTGTGTCTTCTGATTTGTCGGCATAGTGCAGAACGATAGGGATGGGTTGAACCAAGGCCCCGACGCTGTCAATGTTGTGATCGAGGTGAGTGGTCTCCAATACTCCTTGCCGCTCCTCGATGAATTTCATGACCATTTCCGGCTTGGTTGGCCTGCCTTTCATATCCCAGTCCCTGCGTGAAAAGTTGCAGACAAGAGTGTTCAACACTTCCCATCCCTCAGTGAAATACTGTATACACCATATATTTCAACAGGTTTTTACTTTTGCATTTTTCTTTTTTTGAGTCAGATGCTATTTGTAAATTTTGAAACACATAAAACATGTTAACTGTGAGCCCTACATGAATGTGATGTGCATTCATATATTTTTTTCAGCCTATTGCTGGACTCCAAAATTGCTGATTTTACCACTCGCAGTTGTCCACAAATGTCAATTCAAGAAAAATTAGAATTGCAATGTATATGGTATTTCTCATTTGTACTTGCAGTTGATATATATGTTTGTTTTTCTTGTGAATTGTAAAGAACTCAAAATCAACTGGGTCATAAGTATTATATACATTTTTTAAAAATAGGGTCATATTACTATTATTTAAAAAAAAAATGATACCTATGCTAAAATCCTCCATGTGACAAGGCTGTTTCTTCTACTCTACTGTTTTGCTCAACTGTTATCATCTTCTACTCCTCTTCTCACATTTCTCCATTTAATCATCATCTTTCTTTAATCTTTCTTGATTCCTTCTTTCTTCTCTCCCTCTCTTTCTTTCTCTCTCTCTCCTTCCATCTTTCTCTGAGTTTCCTTTTGAATACCCAATACTATAAAAAATTGGATACTCAATGGCATACAAACTGTACTTTTAGTCTGTGCCAACACAGGGGAAAACAGTGAAAGATGAGAAATCTATCATATTCATAATATAAGGCTTAAGAATAAAGTTAACCTGTTGAAGTCAGACTGGTTTTGCTCAAACACACATTTCCCATAGATACCTGCCTGACTATGCTCGGGACTCGTCTTCAATGGGTTAATAATGATCACATTCAAGGTCACACAATCAGCATCTAATAATTGACAGTTTGTATAACCCTTCCAAATGAAAGGGGACTGAGCTGAGAATAAAAGGGATATAGAAACTGTCCTGCCAAATGAAAGGGATGTTGATTTAAGCGTCATTTACGGTGCATTATGGGATAATCCGGTAGCAAAGTCACTTCCGTTCGTACGCGCGTGATACGTGACTTATGCTGTTTACACACACAACCGACTGTATTCTACGTGTACTTACTGTTTTCTCGGCTTGAATTTCAGCTTTAATATGATTTGAAATTTCTCCATTCTTAAGAAATTGCTGTCAATACGACTATGGGTTGTTCCTGCGAAGCTGCCATGTATAGATGTGTTGTTTGCACGACAATAAATGGAAAAATACTACAGAAATAGGTCCCTTCCTGGCATGCGAGATGTGACATGGCCGCATGGGTGAAGTTTGCAGGTGACTCCACAGCGCAGTACATGCGCACGCGACTTACTAGTAGTAGTACTTGCTTGGAAGAAATTGCTTCAGAGACAGGATAAGTTCGAGATCATGGTTCGTTCCCGATTGTGTTTGCGACACTTCGACAGAGAACAAATAAAAAAGATGGGCATAATTCCATGACGATATCGAGGTGGGTGAATATTTTCCAGCATATTTTCAGCGTATGCCGAGATGACTGATCAGTGATGTGCACATCGATCGCATGATCAAGCAGTACGATGTACCGTTATGTGTTAGCTTATGAGCTGAGCTGGGAATAAAAGGGTTATAGAAATTGTCCTTCCAAATAAAAGGGTCTACACTGAGCTGGGAATAAAAGGGTTAGAGAATTTGTCCTGCCAAAAGAAAGGATGTACACTGAGCTGGGAATAAAAGGGCTACAGAAATTGTCCTACCAAATGAAAGAGTCTGAGAGAGTTTGTATAACCTTTTTATTCTCAGCTCATTGAAAATCATTTCATTTGGTAGGAGGGTTTGTATAACCCTTTTATTCCCAGCTCAGTGTACATCCTTTCATTTGGCAGGACAAATTCTCTAACCCTTTTATTCCCAGCTCAGTGTGGACCCTTTAATTTGGCAGGGCAATTTCTGTAACCCTTTTATTCCCAGCTCAGTGTAGACCCTTTCATTTGGCAGGAGAGTTTGCATAACCCTTTTATCCCCAGCTCAGTGTAGACTCTTTCATTCTGCAGGACAATTTCTATAATCCTTTTATTCCCAGCTCAGTGTACATCCTTTCATTTGGCAGGACAAATTCTCTAACCCTTTTATTCCCAGATCAGTGTAGATCGACCCTTTCATTTAGCAGGATAAATTCTCTAACCCTTTTATTCCCAGCTCAGTGTAGACCCTTTCATTTAGCAGGACAAATTCTATAACCCTTTTATTCCCAGCTCAGTGTAGACCTTTTCATTTGGCAGGACAATTTCTATAGCCCTTTTATTCCCAGCTCAGTGTGGACCCTTTCATTTGGCAGGGCAATTCCTACAACCTTTTTATTCCCAGCTCAGTGTACACCCTTTCATTTGGCAGGGCAATTTCTATAACCCTTTTATTCCCAGCTCAGTGTAGACCCTTTCATTTGGCAGGAGAGTTTGTATAACCCTTTTATACACAGCTCAGTGTAGACCCTTTCATTTAGCAGGACAAATTCTATAACCCTTTTATTCCCAGCTCAGTGTAGACCTTTTTATTTGGAAGGACAATTTCTACAGCCCTTTTATTCCCAGATCAGTGTAGACATTTTCATTTAGCAGGACAAATTCTATAACCCTTTTATTCCCAGCTCAGTATAGACCCTTTCATTTGGCAGGAGAGTTTGTATAACCCTTTTATCCCCAGCTCAGTGTAGACCCTTTCATTTGGCAGGACAATTTCTATAGCCCTTTTATTCCTAGCTCAGTGTGAACCCTTTCATTTGGCAGGGCAATTTCTATAGCCCTTATATTCCCAGCTCAGTGTATACCCTTTCATTTGGCAGGAGAGTTTGTATAACCCTTTTATCCCCAGCTCAGTGTAGACTCTTTCATTTGGCAGGGCAATTTCTATAACCCTTTTATTCCCAGCTCAGTGTACACCCTTTCATTTGGCAGGACAAATTCTCTAACCCTTTTATTCCCAGCTCAGTGTAGACCCTTTCATTTAGCAGGGCAATTTCTATAACCCTTTTATTCCGAGCTCAGTGTAGACCCTTTCATTTGGCAGGACAATTTCTATAGCCCCTTTATTCTCAGCTCAATGTGGACCCTTTCATTTGGCAGGGCAATTTCTACAACCCTTTTATTCCCAGCTCAGTGTACACCCTTTCATTTAGCAGGACAAATTCTATAACCCTTTTATTCCCAGCTCAGTGTACACCCTTTCATTTGGCAGGACAAATTCTCTAACCCTTTTATTCCCAGCTCAGTGTAGACCCTTTCATTTGGCAGGAGAGTTTGTATAACCCTTTTATCCCCAGCTCAGTGTAGACTCTTTCATTTGACAGGGCAATTTCTATATCCCTTTTATTCCCAGCTCAGTGTACACCATTTCATTTGGCAGGACAAATTCTATAACCCTTTTATTCCCAGCTCAGTGTAGACCCTTTCATTTGGCAGGACAATTTCTATAGCCCCTTTATTCCCAGCTCAGTGTACACCCTTTCATTTAGCAGGGCAATTTCTATAACCCTTTTATTCCCAGCTCAGTGTAGACCCTTTCATTTGGCAGGAGAGTTTGTATAACCCTTTTATCCCCAGCTCAGTGTAGACTCTTTCATTTGACAGGGCAATTTCTATATCCCTTTTATTCCCAGCTCAGTGTACACCATTTCATTTGGCAGGACAAATTCTATAACCCTTTTATTCCCAGCTCAGTGTAGACCCTTTCATTTGGCAGGACAATTTCTATAGCCCCTTTATTCTCAGCTCAATGTGGACCCTTTCATTTGGCAGGGCAATTTCTATAACCCTTTTATTCCCAGCTCAGTGTACACCATTTCATTTGGCAGGACAAATTCTATAACCCTTTTATTCCCAGCTCAGTGTAGACCCTTTCATTTGGCAGGACAATTTCTATAGCCCCTTTATTCTCAGCTCAATGTGGACCCTTTCATTTGGCAGGGCAATTTCTATAACCCTTTTATTCCCAGCTCAGTGTACACCCTTTCATTTAGCAGGACAAATTCTATAACCCTTTTATTCCCAGCTCAGTGTACACCCTTTCATTTGGCAGGACAAATTCTCTAACCCTTTTATTCCCAGCTCAGTGTAGACCCTTTCATTTAGCAGGGCAATTTCTATAACCCTTTTATTCCCAGCTCAGTGTAGACCCTTTCATTTGGCAGGAGAGTTTGTATAACCCTTTTATCCCCAGCTCAGTGTAGACTCTTTCATTTGACAGGGCAATTTCTATATCCCTTTTATTCCCAGCTCAGTGTACACCCTTTCATTTGGCAGGACAAATTCTATAACCCTTTTATTCCCAGCTCAGTGTAGACCCTTTCATTTAGCAGGGCAATTTCTATAACCCTTTTATTCCCAGCTCGGTGTACACCATTTCATTTGGCAGGACAAATTCTATAACCCTTTTATTCCCAGCTCAGTGTACACCCTTTCATTTAGCAGGGCAATTTCTATAACCCTTGTATTCCCAGCTCAGTGTTCACCCTTTCATTTGGCAGGACGATTTCTATAACCCCTTTATTCCCAGCTCAGTGTACATCCTTTCATTTGGCAAGACAAATTCTCTAACCCTTTTATTCCCAGCTCAGTGTAGACCCTTTCATTTAGCAGGACAAATTCTATAACCCTTTTATTCCCAGCTCAGTGTAGACCCTTTCACTTGGCAGGACAATTTCTATAGCCCCTTTACTCTCAGCTCAGTGTGGACCCTTTCATTTGGCAGGGCAATTTCTATAACCCTTCTATTCCCAGCTCAGTGTAGACCCTTTCATTTGGCAGGAGAGTTTGTATAACCCTTTAATCCCCAGCTCAGTGTAGACTCTTTCATTTGGCAGGGCAATTTCTATAACCCTTTTATTCCCAGCTCAGTGTACACCCTTTCATTTGGCAGGACAAATTATCTAACCCTTTTATTCCCAGCTCAGTGTGAACCCTTTCATTTGGCAGGGCAATTTCTATAACCCTTTTATTCCCAGCTCAGTGTACACCATTTCATTTGGCAGGAGAGTTTGTATAACCCTTTTATCCCCAGCTCAGTGTAGACTCTTTCATTTGGCAGGGCAATTTCTATAACCCTTTTATTCCCAGCTCAGTGTAGACCCTTTCATTTGGCAGGACAATTTCTATAGCCCCTTTATACACTGAGCTGGGGATAAAAGGGTTATACAAACCCTCCTGCCAAATGAAAGGGTCTACACTGAGCTGGGAATAAAAGGGTTATAGAAATTGCCCTGCCAAATGAAAGGGTGTACACTGAGCTGGGAATAAAAGGGTTATAGAATTTGTCCTGCCAAATGAAAGGGTGAACTCTGAGCTGGGAATAAAAGGGTTATAGAAATTGCCCTGCTAAATGAAAGGGTGTACACTGAGCTGGGAATAAAAGGGTTATAGAAATTGCCCTGCCAAATGAAAGGGTCCACACTGAGCTGAGAATAAAGGGGCTATAGAAATTGTCCTGCCAAATGAAAGGGTCTACACTGAGCTGGGAATAAAAGGGTTATAGCAATAACCCTTATAACAATAGACAATTTCTATAGCCCCTTTATTCTCAGCTCAGTGTGGACCCTTTCATTTGGCAGGGCAATTTCTATAACCCTTTTATTCCCAGCTCAGTGTACACCCTTTCATTTAGCAGGGCAATTTCTATAACATTTTTATTCCCAGCTCAGTGTTCACCCTTTCATTTGGCAGGACAAATTCTATAACCCTTTTATTCCCAGCTCAGTGTACACCCTTTCATTTGGCAGGGCAATTTCTATATCCCTTTTATTCCCAGCTCAGTGTAGACCCTTTCATTTGGCAGGAGAGTTTGTATAACCCTTTTATCCCCAGCTCAGTGTACACCCTTTCATTTGGCAGGACAATTCCTATAGCCCCTTTATTCTCAGCTCAGTGTGGACCCTTTCATTTGGCAGGGCAATTTCTATAACCCTTTTATTCCCAGCTCAGTGTACACCCTTTCATTTAGCAGGGCAATTTCTCTAACCCTTTTATTCCCAGCTCAGTGTACACCCTTTCATTTGGCAGGACAAATTCTCTAACCCTTTTATTCCCAGCTCAGTGTGAACCCTTTCATTTGGCAGGGCAATTTTTATAACCCTTTTATTCCCAGCTCAGTGTACACCATTTCATTTGGCAGGAGAGTTTGTATAACCCTTTTATCCCCAGCTCAGTGTAGACTCTTTCATTTGGCAGGGCAATTTCTATAACCCTTTTATTCCCAGCTCAGTGTAGACCCTTTCATTTGGCAGGACAATTTCTATAGCCCCTTTATTCTCAGCTCAGTGTGGACCCTTTCATTTGGCAGGGCAATTTCTATAACCCTTTTATTCCCAGCTCAGTGTACACCCTTTCATTTAGCAGGGCAATTTCTATAACCCTTTTATTCCCAGCTCAGTGTTCACCCTTTGATTTGGCAGGACAAATTCTATAACCCTTTTATTCCCAGCTCAGTGTACACCCTTTCATTTGGCAGGGCAATTTCTATAACCCTTTTATTCCCAGCTCAGTGTAGACCCTTTCATTTGGCAGGAGAGTTTGTATAACCCTTTTATCCCCAGCTCAGTGTACACCCTTTCATTTGGCAGGACAATTCCTATAGCCCCTTTATTCTCAGCTCAGTGTGGACCCTTTCATTTGGCAGGGCAATTTCTATAACCCTTTTATTCCCAGCTCAGTGTACACCCTTTCATTTAGCAGGGCAATTTCTATAACCCTTTTATTCCCAGCTCAGTGTACACCCTTTCATTTGGCAGGACAAATTCTCTCACCCTTTTATTCCCAGCTCAGTGTAGACACTTTCATTTAGCAGGACAAATTCTATAACCCTTTTATTCTTAGCTCAGTGTAGCCCCTTTTATTTGGAAAGACAATTTCTATAGCTCTTTTATTCCCAGCTCAGTGTACACCCTTTCATTTAGCAGGACAAATTCTATAACTCTTTTATTCCCAGCTCAGTCTAGACCCTTTCATTTGGCAGGAGAGTTTGTATTAACCCTTTTATCCCCAGCTCAGTGTAGACTCTTTCATTTGGCAGGACAATTCTATAACCCTTTTATTCCAAGCTCAGTGAACATCCTTTCATTTGGCAGGACAAATTCTCTAACCCTTTTATTCCCAGCTCAGTGTAGACCCTTTCATTTAGCAGGACAAATTCTATAGCCCTATTATTCCCAGCTCAGTGTAGCCCCTTTTATTTGAGAGGACAATTTCTATAGCCCTTTTATTCCCAGCTCAGTGTGGACCCTTTCATTTGGCAGGGCAATTTCTATAACTCTTTTATTCCCAGCTCAGTGTACACCCTTTCATTTGGCAGGGCAATTTCTATAACCCTTTTATTCCCAGCTCAGTGTAGACCCTTTTATTTGGCAGGAGAGTTTGTATAACCCTTTTATTCCCAGCTCAGTGTGGACCCTTTCATTTGGCAAGACAATTTCTATAACCCTTTATTCCCAGCTATGTGTAGACCCTTTCATTTGGCAGGGCAATTTCTATAACCCTTTTATTCCCAGCTCAGTGTGGACCCTTTCATTTGGCAAGACAATTTCTATAACCCTTTATTCCCAGCTATGTGTACACCCTTTCATTCGTTCGGGCAGTCTATATCACTTTTTTATTCCCAGCTCTGTGTAGACCCTTTCATTTGGTAGGACAGTTTCTTTAACCCTTTTATTCCCAGTTTTGTATAAACCCTTCCATTTGGAGGGATAGTTTCTATAACGCTTCTATTCTCAGCTCAGTGTAGACTCTTTCACTTGCCAATACATTTTCTATAACCCTTCTGTTCCCAGCTCTGTGTCAACCCTTTATTTTGCAGGACAGTTTCTACAATCCTTTTATTCCAAGCTCAGTGTAGTCCCTCACTCACACATTCCCAAACTCGTGCCTGCTAAGTCACACAAAACTTTCTTACAAATTATAGAACGTACCTGAAAAACTCTCGATGCCACGACTCGGCGTATGTGTCGTTGTGAGTTCCTGGCGTTGTCATGAACTGGACGTAGTCTGTCATGACGGCTGCTAATAGGTCATCCTCCTCTGAAGCGGGCTCGGAGTCTAATCTTGAGGCTTGAATTGCTGCCCTGGCTGCACAGTGTAGGTTGAGGGTGTTGTCCCCAGCTGACATGCCTGTAGAGAATGAAAGAAAGCCTCAATCACAGTAGATAGGAAGACAAAGTATTTGCATTAACATGACATGTGACAGAGTTCATACTGAATTGGCAACTTTATTGGTTTGGTTATAAAAATCAGATCAACACGACTGAATTTATTTTCTTTGCAAATTACATTTACTCATCTCCTTTTTATTTTTTCCTTCTCTTTTGTTTTATGACATTCATTTTAGGAAGATTTATTTATAGTCAGTGAAGTCATAATAATTTTAAGACCTGAACGTTCTAAACCAATTATGTTTCAATGTAAACTGGAAAGCTTCCACTAATCACATTTCACTCATTCCCAGGGCATTGTACCCCTACCTTGATGGTAGTGAATCGATCGATCATTCTTGGTCCAGAACTTTAGTTTATTATGGAGTATCACATCACCAATGACAGACTTTTTCTTCCCACTGAAAGTCGATCTTCCTGCGCCACCTACCAGAGAGAAACACAAAAACAAACAAACAAACAAATGATTTATTCATTATAAGCAAACATTCATATCTTTTGCTTTCTCGGTCATTTAATTATTGTCTGTATGTATATGTCTCTTACACTATATGGTAGCTCAATATTGAAGTATATAATAAATGCAATTCCATTCAGAGAAAGAAGACCAAACCTATAAAGCCCAATCCTCAGAGTGGCATATACACTCAGCAAAAAAAAAAAAAAGAAAGTAAACACTTTTTCGAAGTCATATTTTTCATAGAAGATTTTTATGAAATCAATGTATTATATACCATGTTAAAGGTAATTTAATTGGCTAGTAAGCTAACAGGTTAATTACAAAGAAAACTTCAGGCATGAGTGAGCACATTCGTTTTTGTCCTCCAAAGCACAAAATCAAAAATTGCAAAAATTGACATGATATCTTTCATTTGCAAATGCCCTTCACGATAACATTGACAACAAAAGACCAGTTTTACACAATGAGAGACATGAATGAAATAGGAAAAATATGTTTTTGTTCTCTTTATCTCTTTAAAACCTCTAAGAAAAACAAAATGGGAAACTAAAGGGGAATAATAAGAATTTTCTTTCAAGTGAAACTTCAAATGACATAGGGAATAATAAGCATAAAGACGGTTAAATTAGCAGAATTTCTTTATTTATTTCTTTTAATCTAGTGATTTAAGAGTCCATGTGACAATTTCAAGAACCAACCATTATCTACAATTTCTAAATTTGACAAAAAACCCTCATATTTCTACCATTTTTGTTAATGTTTACTTCTTCTCTTATTCATTTGAATTTGGATTTGACATAAGATGCTTTATTTTCCTCCATTATTTTTGGCCTTCATTGATCTTTTGGGCTTTAGACATATCATAGAGATCAAAGGTTTATTTTTGCAACTTCACTCATGTTTCTTTTTGAGTGAAAGTTGTTGTTTCTTATTATTGATCCATGGAAGAGCACATACGCATCAATGACAACTTGTTCAGTTTTGCAATTTTTACTTTTGTGCCTTGGAAGAGAAAAACAATTGCGTTCACTCATGCGTAAAGTTTCCCACTTTGTTAACGTACCAGGTTGAAAGCCAATTAAATTACCTTCAATATGATATATAATACATTTGCTTGCAGCCAAATATTGTATGGGAAATCTAAACTTGAAAAAGCGTTTACTTTTTTTTTTTGCTGAGTGTATACATGCTTGTTCATATCTTTCTACTCTTCACAAATCTGCTATGGCAAAAGAAAATGATCAAGTTCTAAAAGGCTGACATGGACAAGCTGAACAGAGAAACAAGCAACTAGAGTGCAACAAATATAGGGTCGAAACTGTCGAGTGAATTATGTTACTATATGAATGAATGGAATTTGATGGAGTGACCTAAAAGTGAGTGAGGGATACTCGTGCCTAGCCTAAAAGCCTTTTATTCAAAATGTCCTCATAATCGTGATATATCTCAATATATCACCATTTCCCATTCTGAAGTCTGAGTCATAAAATAAACAAACAAACAAAAAGATACACAGCTATTGAGCAATGTTCATTATGATTGATTTTGAACTGGAAGGCAAACCAGTCCAAGCTGTGTTTTCCTTCAACATATAACAATAATAAAAATAGTAACAACTTCCTGGTTCCTAAGCAAGCTACTGTAAAACCAGAAAGTTTTATGTGCATGAATATTTAATAAATTTTGTGAGGAGCCAAGATTTGCAAGAGTAAGATGCACACATTTTTTTTTCCTTACACAGTGCATTGAATGCTAGTGGCGATTCAAAAACGTTTCATGCAGCAAAAAAGGCCGTCTACTCCAATTCGCAACAAGTTTCATGCCACAAATATTTCTAGTTTTATTGTAAATCGATCGAATCACTGACAAAACAAAAGCAGAACTAAACTTTCTCATAATCTTTTAAACAATTTCCTGTATTTACAAACCTGTGGCTGAAATGGTGAGAATGCTGCTTGGGTGTCTCTTGCGAGGTGCCGCGTAACCCGTCAGCCACCCATCGAAGTCCCGCTGGATGTCATCGGTGTTGTAGTACCAATGGACTGGCATGGAGAGGGCATCAGCTACAAACATACCCCAGAAGGCTTCTTGGCAGGTCTTGCTACGTAGAGACATGTCTGGCAATCTGAACATTGCATGCGATGAGTAAGAATCAAAATGAACAAAATTCAGTGAGCTCTCAATGCAATCATAGCAAGTTACACAATCATTAATAATTGCAATAATGATTGAGGATTACTGAAAACTCAGAGACATCTGCATGGCATGAAACTATAAATTGGAGCTGATGGCCTTTTTTGCAGCATGAAACTTTCGTGAATTGCCAACCTTGAAAAAATTATGAGTATACTACAAGTACAAGCATTCAATGCATTGTGCAGACAAAAACTTTCATACTTGCACTTTCCTTTAATAGTAAATCTCGACTCCTCGTGAAATTGCCAAAGTTTCTTGCACATGAAAATTTCTGGTTTTACAGTGTTACTACATCTCAATACCTGTAGAGTTGTTTTATCCCCAATATTTAGTCAGCTCATTTGCAAACTATCTGTCATTTCTCTACTAGTGCAACAGCCCATCACCTAGATACTCATCCCAGCCAACAAAATAAGAGATACTGTAAAACGAGGAATGTTCGTGTGCATTTTAACCCGTTTAGGACGTGTCCCGAGTATACTCGGGCTGACGTTTTCCAGGCTGTGGACTGGTCCCGAGTATACTCGGGCTGAGAGAGTGAAATGAACACGCATTTTTAAACTTAGAATTTCACCAACAATACGATGCCTATGTTGAAAATGATTTATATTTTGTGGGACTACATACATCAAAGTTGTCATCTGTGAACATTTTGTGATGATTGGTCATATCTTATGTCTATAAACAAGCAAAATATTGACAAACATAAGTGCAATTTTCACGACATTCAGACCTTCGCAACGGTCGGGAAACTGACCAATGACGAGCGACCAGCCGCACGCTCTGGCGATCTCATTTGCATCGGTATGCAAATTGTCACACTCAAGTGAAAAGCGTGCGTGCGGCGGTCAAGACCGTTGCGTGCACGCACCTACCTTATTAGCACACATTTACATGATAAAGTATTGTAGCATACTACTTCGTGTTATATCAGTAATGCAATGTCGTACTTATGGATTTTCTATGAAAGCCATCTCGGCATGGCAACCTGCTTACGATTATTGGCATGAAATGTTGGCCTTCTTCTTCCGCTGCCGAGTCCTGGGATTTACCAAAACTCGGCGAATTGAATAAATTCAAAAGTAAATCTTTTGCGTGTCCCTGCATGCATGTGATGTATGTGAATGTTTTTGTGTCTGTTTGTTATCATGACAGCGATGTTACTTGTAGTTGTTTGAAGAGTTTTACCGTCATGAATAATATTCTGATTATGTTATAAAATCATAAAAAAAAAAAGAAACCACTTGGCCAAGAACAAACCGAGTAGGGGATGTACTGCATACAAACAACGCAGTCGATTGTGCTACTTCATCGAAGTCGTAAATTCATCATGGCGTAACACAGCGTCACATGTGCACGTCATCATGGTAAAACACAGCCTAACATATGTGCGTGTTTTAGGCAAGAATACTTTGAATAGACCAGGTGGCCAGAGTATCAGGTTACATTGTACCTCCTTGAATAGACAGGATGTTGATACAAAAACATTCCGAAGACGCACTCGTAGATGCCATCTCAAAAGTCGGGGATTATGAGCATAATAGAGAAGTTCAAAGGCCGATTACAGACAGTCTCTTTATTCTGCACCGGTCCATAGAATGCATTAATAATGATATGCATCGTATGTATTACGTAACCGCTTTTACGGACCCCAATGATTTTATGGTTGTTGGGAAGCGAATGTGCAAGTTCTCATGTGGTTGTAACCAACATATATGTATAGAATTTAAACTTCGACAACGAAATACGCTGCAATAAAGCGAGTAAACAAGACATATGGCATTTTTTTTTTCTCTCATACGCTTAGCATTCGCCAAAAAATTGTAGATATAATTATGATGTTCGGTATTTGATGTTTGCACCATTTCTAAGAAGCAGTCAAAATAAAATAATATCCCATACAAAGTGTATTTCGATGATACCGACGATGGTGATGTCGACTGTTTAGTCTTTTTTGTTTCAGTTCTGTATGAATTCCTCATAATATGCTAATATTCGACTATAGTCGCTCTGTCAATTACTTGTACATTTAGAAGTCTGAAGTGTTTTCAGTCCACTTCTTTCGTAAGTTCACGAGTCAATTTTTTTTTTCGATCATTGAGTTCAATCCATTTATAATCAGTCAAATATGACAACTTATACCGGAAAAAAAACCCGATTTTTCTTTTTTTTTCTTTGTAGAAAGCGCTCCAAATTTGCGAGGTGGTGATTCAATTTTGCGAGAGACGGAGATGTGATAACCACATCGCTTCAATTGAATACTTTGTTTAGGAGCAAGGTTTTTCGGGCAATAAAAACATGAAATTAATGTTCTTGTCTTATCTCATGTTTATCGATGTAATCAATTTTTTTTTCATGTTGCTATTGAAGTAATTTATGCACTTATCGTGCCTGTGTATTTTTTATGTCTACGTATATCTCTGCATTTAGGTATGCCTACATTCATTCATTCCATTAGACTTCGTGAAATCGCATTGAAGCATTTTCATATTCATAAACGATTGCAGCAAATGCTCATTTCCTTTATACATTATGCTTATTGAATGAGATTGTTAGTACTTCATTTTTGTTTTTGTCCTTTATCGGGGGATGACTGGTATACACAATAAAAAAATATTGTTTTACACTCATGACATAAGAGAAGATCATTTCAGCAAAATTAGCTGTCTGTTATGAGATATCAAAGAATGCCGGGAGAAATGTCGTTTATTTCAACAAAAATATCGTCTTTTCCTTATTTTCTGAAGTGATGTAATAACTTTAGGCCTTCAAGCCTGTGTGGCTTGTGCTTGCCATACTTCCATGATCATGTCGGCTTCTTCTACAGCTGCCGGATGGCCAACCTTTTTTGTTGCTTAATTGAATGAATTTCTCCGTCGAACTCGGGAATGCTCACCTGCGACCCTGTTTGAAAAGACGCTCTCTCATATTGAGACGAATTTGAATTCTCAATGGACATTCTAATTTGAATTGTGTTAAGGCTACGTAATTTGAAGTGATAGGATATAGTGAAAGGAAACTGAGATTGAATGAACATCTTCATTGCGCGATTTTTTTTTTTTTTTTTTTAGGCGATTTTGAATTACCTAACTGTGAAATTAGAAGACAAACGTACACACACACACACACACACACAAATGACTGCAAAATCTTTGCATAATGTTGAACCATTTTGAACACTCGAATATGCCGTTTTGCTCTTCCTTTGTAATACATTTGCCTCGATTAGTGCTGCTTCGATTTATCTCATTGCATCTCATTACTTTCATTTCCAGCTATCCACTTCTTCATTCCCATCATCTACAATTAATCGTTTAGATTGAATATCCCCATTGGTGGTGGCGATCACCTTTCCAAGATACTTTGCCCGTATTATTATATATAATCTCATAAGATATCACCATAACACAGATTATAGACAAACCTAGCCGTGTGTAATATTTCATTTCGTTTGCAAAAGTGTGTTCAGATTACCGTCCATGGAACTAAATTTAGAAGACCAGCCTATTTTTTTTATCTCTTTATCTCTCAATCTTTCTTCTTGTCGCATAGACTCCGATGTTTCGTTTGCAGACTGGAAGAGCTCATAAATGCTCCATCAACTGACTTGAATAGGTGTATATATATATATATATATATATATATATATATATATATATGAAGGGTTTGTTTGCAAAAACCGATAAGTCCATTTTTGAAGATTTTTAAGTACGATCTCTGTCATAAAGTACAAAATAATACCTTTTAAATGATATATTGGTCACTACATATAAAGGTATATTTTTGAAGTTATGGTCAAAAGAAGCAAAAATTTTCTTATTATTCTCTTTATTTTTCTTGACCTTTAATGGCAAATATCTCCATTTGGCAAATATGGACTTATCGGTTTTTGCAAACAAACTCTTCATATATATATCAGGCCTCGAATTTCGCCAGTTTTAGGGACAGGCAATTTTTGGTTTTAGGGGCACTCTCTCTCAAAATTTTTTAAGGGCAGCAAGGAAAAGCTGCAGTAAGCATGGTAATTTTGAGAGAGGCATTGCGGCAAGTAGATAGGGCATTGCGGCAAATTGCCTTGTGCCTCCCGGGTAATTCGAGGCCTGTATATACATATATATATATAGCAATAATCTATCCCGTTTGCTGATGATTATCATATCACTGTGTGACATTTAATTTCAAGTGATGTGCAGTGAACAATACCTTCCCGCCATTACGGTAGAGTTGTAAGGAAATCATGATTGCACATAAAATTTGCAACATAAAACCCGACAGTAAACTTACAAATGCGCTCGTTGATCTCCTTTATTCATCTCATGGAAACCTAAGTCATATAATTATGGTCGAAATCTGGAGGCAGTCATGATGGATAATTTCACAAAGCAAACGTCTTTATACAAAAATGCATGGAGTTCGCAGGTTTAGTCACCATTAGCTGTCAAAGATTGCAAGAAAGATGCAACGATTTATCTGAATATTGAACATCCCATCCCTGCCATCAGGCTCTTGTCAACATTATGAAAATTGTTGAAACAAAACCAAGAAACAAACTCAAATGGAAGATTGGTTTGAGAAAATCAACGTCGATGTTGCTTGAAGCTTTTTTTTTCTCTCTCTCATACTTATGAATGACAGCGTGATTATGTTATAAGATCGTTCAAAAAATCTACTCGGCCAACGAACCAAATAGAGGATATACTGTATAATAGTCATCATTTTCATACAATGCAAGAGCCGATATTGCCACTATGGGGTCTTACAATTATATTCATCATGGTGAAACACAGCCTAACATGTGCGCGTGTTATAGGCAAGAATACTTTGAATAGACCAGGTGGCCAGAGTATCAGGTTACATTGTACCTCCTTGAATAGACAGGATGTTGATACAAAAACATTCCGAAGACGCACTCGTAGATGCCATCTGAAAAGTCGGGGATTATGAGCATAATAGAGAAGTTCAAAGGCCGATTACAGACAGTCTCTTTATTCTGCACCGGTCCATAGAATGCATTATAATGATATGCATCGTATGTATTACGTAACCGCTTTTACGGACCCCAATGATTTTATGGTTGTTGGGAATCCAATGTGCAAGTTCTCATGTACTTGTTAAGAACATGTATTACAGAATTTAAACTTCGACAATGACATACGCTGCAATAAAGCGAGAAACAAGACATACGGCAGAAGTTGTCTTTTTTTTTCTCTTTCTCTCTCTCATACGCTTAGAATTCACAAATAAAAATATTGATGCTCAGTATTTGATGTTTGCAGCATTTCAAACAGGCAGTCAAAATAAAATTACATCCCATATTACGACGATACCGACAATGGTGATGTCGACTGTTTAGTCTTTTTTGGTTCTAGTTTTGTATGAATTCTTCATAATATGCTAATTTTCGGCTATAGTCGCTCTGTCAATTATTTATACGTTTAGAAGTCTGGGTTTTTCAGTCCATCTCTTTCGGAAGTTCACAAGTCAAATGATTTCGCGATCATTGAGTTATAGTGGTTTTAGCAACACACTACCGTTTTGTATCTCAATCGATTTATAATCAGTAGAATATGGTAACTCATGCCTAAAAAAAAAATAAACCTTTTTCATGTATATTTGTAGAAAGCACTCCAAATTTGCGAAGTGATGATTCAGTTTTGCGAGAGACGGAGATGTGATAACCCGTCGCTTCAATTGAACACTCCTATTTGTTTAGGAGCAAGGAATTTCGAGCAATAAAAGCATGAAATGTTCTTGTCCATCTCATATATTGATGTGATCAAATGTTTTCATGCTGCTATTGAAGTGGTTTATGCACTTATCGTGGCTGCGTATTTTTTTTTAATAATAATTGCATTATACATCTCTGTATTTAGGTAGACCTACTTGCATTCATTCCTTTAGACTTCGTGAAATCGCATTGAAGCATTTTCATATTCATAAACGATTGCAGCAAATGCTCGTTTCCTTTATACATTATGCTTATTGAATGAGAATGTACTTCATTTTCTGTCTGTTATCGGGCGATGACTGGTATACACAATAAAACAAAATAATATTGATTTACACTCATGACATAAGAGAAGATCATTTGAGCAAAATTAACCGTCTGTTATGAGAGATCGAAGAATGTCGGGAGAAATGTCGTTTATTTCAACAAACATATCATCTTTTCGTTATTTTCTGAAGTGATGTAATGATTAGACCTTCAAGCTTGTGTGACATGTGCTCGCCGTTCTCCCATGGTCGTGTCGTCTTCTTCTATCAGCTGCCGGGTGGTCAACCTTTTTGTTTCTAATATGAATGAACTTCTCCGACGAACTCGGAAATGCTCACCTGCGACCCTGTCTGAAAAGACACTCTCTCACATTGATGCGAATCTGAATTCTCGATGGGAATTCTAATTTGAATTGTGCTAATTCTACATTTTTTGTAGTGATAGGACATAGTAAAAGGCAAACGAGGTTGAATGAACATCTTCATGGCGCTATCTTTTTTTTCTCTCTTTTTTGTTGTTGGCTATTTTGAATTACGTAACTTCGAAATTGGAAGGCAAACGTACACAGAAAATGACTGCAAAATATTTGCATAATGTTGTACCCTTTTGCCCTTTTTTGCCGTTTTGCTCTTCCTTTGTAATACATTTGTCTCAATTAGTGCTCCTTCATTTTATCTCATTACATCTCATCACTTTCCTTTCCAGCTATCCCCTTCTTCATTCCCATATACAAACATGTAGATTGAATATTATCATTGATGGTGACTCTCTTCTCCAAGATACTCTGCCCATAAAATTTATATATGTATGTATATTATATATATATATATATATATATATATATATATATATACATATACATATGTATTATATAAAACGTAGAAAGATATTACCAAAACACAGGTTGTAGGCAAACCTCATCTTGTATAATTTTACATTACGTTTGAAAAATCTTTTCAGATTATCTACCGTCAATCAAACAAAATTTAGATGACCAGCCTATTTTTCTCTCCTTTTTTTTTTCCTTCTCATCGTATAGGCTCCCCTGTTTCATCTGAAGAGCTCATACATGTTCTGTCAACTGGCTTAAACAGGACCGGTGTTTTATTCTTAGTTTTTTTTTTTTCTATGTAAGAAATAACGATACTCATCTAGGTTGGTGATTACTTTTTATGATAATTAAATGTATGTCTTGTATCACTGTGTGAAATCTCATTTTACTTGATACATAGTGAATAATCATTATCTTCCCGACATTACGTCGAAGTTGTAAAGGAATTGTAAGATCGCACAGAAAAATAGCAGAATCAAACCCCGATAATAAACTCACAA
The DNA here is from genome assembly GCF_964275005.1 of Diadema setosum. Classification (NCBI taxonomy): domain Eukaryota; kingdom Metazoa; phylum Echinodermata; class Echinoidea; order Diadematoida; family Diadematidae; genus Diadema; species Diadema setosum. The sequence continues at coordinate 15,432,172 of NC_092705.1, read as the reverse complement.
ATCCACTCGGTGATATCTTGTATGCATCCAATGAAAACCTATTATAAGTCGCATGATCGAAATTTGTAGGTAGTCACGATTGATAATTTCAGGAAGCAAACTTCTTTATACAGACTTCTTCAGGGGATGGCAGCTATCGCGCAAGCGTGGATTATGCATTTCTATTCGTCTCAACGAAAGTTAGAAAGATGCAAAGATTTGTTTGAATATTGAACATATTCCAGGCTCTTGTCAATTTTATGGGAATTACTGCAACAGAACCAAGAAATAAACTCAAGTGGACGTTATTCTATTACGAAATTCGACTTTGATAAATCAGTATCACCAATTCTACTTGTGATATTACATCGTTGATGGTTTGCCTAGTGTTGAAATAAAGCAACGTGCTTCTGTTACAGACACGCGAGCTTTGTATTTGGATACAAGTAGCGGGGACAAACAAGGTGTAACAGATTTTCAAATGTTGTATACAATGAATAAACTTCCTTCTGTTTCCAAAATTCATTGACTAGCTATGGTAAGGAATTTTGTGAACAACAGGAAGTCAAGAGTGGGTTCGTGTGCCTTTGATATCGCCACAATACGAGATTTACTTGGCGTGTCTTACAGTCGTGTAAATGGAAATACGCAAGCCTTATACACAATCCTCCGATCAATCGCTTTTCATTGAAAGACTTTGAAGGCTTGTGATCAACGGATTACAGTTTCCATAAAAGATTGCCTCCATGAATCAGTAAATTCAAGACAATAACGTAGTAGAAATTTCCGACACCCTCGGCATAGCCTGGTGCCCAATAATAAAAGACGCTATTCATTTGAGTTGACGAGGGAACGTAAATTGACGATCGTACAGTACGTGAAGTTCAAACCGCGCGCGCGAACCCAGATAGCGAAGGGAAGCGACATTATTATTCATGAGCGGTCGTTATTCATCCAATCAGAAAGCGGATTCCTACACCGCATACACGGCAATTTGATGATTGGGTAAAGTGGGACCGTAAGTCACACCCCCTTAGTAACCCTCGGTTCGGGCTCGATTTTGGAAAACCTGTCCGTCTGTGGGGGTGTTCGCTCGCCAAAGCAAACCGTCCTAAACGGGTTAATTTCGCGAATTTTGCAAGCGCCAAGATTCGCAAAATTAAAATGCACGCAAAATTTGTCTATACATGCAATGACCGCCAGTGGCAATTTGCGAAAATTTCATGCCACGAAAAAGGCTGTCGGCTCCAATTCGCGAAAATTTCGTGCCGCAAATATATCATGTTTTACAGTACACAATCATACTAGTTAGTAGTTGACAAAATGACTGACAATCTACAATCTACACATATGTACATACCCCTAAGGATCTAATCCTGGATATCAGTGCCCATTCTAATGCTCAGCGGCAAATTGGCTGTACACGAAATAAACATGCCTACAATTACAATAGAGGCCGAGTGCTCAATCATGAAAATCAAGCATTACTGGTACAATTCTACGTAACGGCAACTATCCAGTCAAAACTGGTGGCAGGGTACAGACCTGTTCAACTGGTGATTGGATGATGATTTCTGAGGATGTCTTGTGGGTGTTGGATAGGACAGATAAGAAACCAGTCCTATCACAGATGCGGCAACAGCAAGCACAAGTCCACCAAAGTTTCGCCTGCCAAGACTCATCTGTATGAGCATACGGAACACAAGAGTTGTCACTTATCTCCATACTGGATGCAGTACTTCTCATTCAAACATTATTTTCAAAATGAGACAGTACCAAATTCCTCAACCACACAATATCTCTTACCTAGATTCCTACTTTTAATAACCTGTTGAAGACAGTTTGATTTTGCTACAACTCATATTTCCCAAAGACCCCTGCCCGAATATACTCAGACCTCATCCTCAATGGGTTAATTTGTCATGCAAAATTCAACTAGATAAGTTGAGATTAAATCTTGAGCAAAAGAAAAATTACTCTTTTTGAGAGTTACAAATTGATTTTTTTTTAATATATATCCATACATGTGCACCACATAATTTGAATTTGAGAGATTTGAACACTATCCTTTCTTTTTCTTTTTTGCAGTTAATAAGAATACTAGTCTGTTATTATGGAGAGGATCTGAGATGATCGAGAGAAACAGGACGACAAATACAGGTATGGTACATTGTCTACTGGACTTTTTCTCTAACCCCAACAATTAACAGATGAGAATTAACCCTGAAGAGTACTGCGGTAAGTTGAAATATACTATTTTTAGTAGAGAGTAAAAGAAAAACTGAACAGATCAAATAAGAGGCGGCATGCATACACCTGCAGTTACCATGGTTAGTGACTAGTTAGTAAATTACTAGACAGAAAGATCCATCTGTCCAGAGGAGTCTTCTATATTTTTGATGTTATCACTCTCCTTGGAGGGGATCCGTGAAGCCAGACCCAGTCTCCGCAGAACATATCCCCAACGACCTGATACAGACCGATCTTTCAGTCAAGCAGATTACTTACTACAGTACTCCTTCTAGACTATAAAAAAGATTTTAAAAAAAAAACATTAATTGTAATAATTCCTTGTTACGATATAATCCAATTCCAGGCTTGTTTGTTTCTTCAGAGACAATCTCGATCATACAAAATGTTAGACCCTCTAAAGGCTCTATACCGAGGCTATACCTATACCCACCCTATTAAACTGCGACCAGCCTGAACGCGAAGCGTTCAGTCCCATAGATAGTATGGACCTACCAATACAATAGGGGTTGGTAGGTCCATGGACATGACTGTGTACAAGGAGTGCCCCTGGGTGAGTATATCCACCCTATCACGCATTCTACCTAGCCTAGTAAGTAGTATGATACTGTGCCTGTGCCTATTGATTGCAATTGGATACATCTGTCACTGATCTGTTCCAATGCCACAATGACAATGACAATGGCAACACGCAACAGCTTGAACAGGATGTCGTGAATTCGGAAGAAAACATGTTACGATGAAGAAAAAAAAGTAAATATTCGAAGCACAGAAGTGCCACCGAATAAACTACCACTTACTGACTATGTAAGAATAAAAAATAATGCTCTGGCAAGCTTCTGGGACAGGTCGATGACGATAGCTCGATTACCGACCGGTATGCAACCACTGCCTACCCCACTTCTGCACTGCCAATCCTACCACCGCACCGGCGACGCACCACCACTGTCGCACACCCGCCACACAACACAGCGCAATTTTACGTACACGGGACTGTAGATAATAAAGTTACACAACTCTCACGATTTCGTCTCGTAAAATCATAATATTTGCATGTCTCACCTTCACTGAAAACTATTGTACGCGGTCACTTGTTTTGAAACTTACCGAACAATTTGAAGTGTTGACAATTATATTCTGTCACCTGATATTCGACTTGAACGATCGAGTCTTCCCACTTTCTGCTGCGTTGTGTAATGTGGGTATGCTCGAAGATATAGATGTCAAGTAGGCCTACGGGTCGTGTGCACTGCACCTCCACCAGCCGTCGCGTGCATAGTGCCGTATGTACTGGTCGCGTGTAGTGTAGCAGACAACTTTGTGGTTACGTCATAATGTTGTGCAACCTACACAGTCCTTCTAGTCTTTATCACCTAAATGCAACTTTTCAACATCATGTCCTTTCATTCATGAATGAGATAAGAAATTAGCCATGTGTAATGTCTTTTGGGTACTAAACAATATGAAGTTAAGATAGTTCACGTAAATGGTATTATGTGCCATCAGAGTAAAAGACTGAACCTGCTGGAGTTATAAATTTAATGCAATCCCCGGGCTGAAATCACGTCTAATACTACTACATGTACTTGTATAATCTTTTTAGTTATTCCTTGTGCTTATCTAATATAAGTTATTTATCCAAGGTTGTCCATTTATAGATCTATAGCTGTTCATCTATTTCTTCTTTTTTTTTAACGAAACCACTCATCATTGTTCATTTCTCTATCCATTAACTATACTTTTTTTCTAGATTCTTTCATTCACTTATACTTCATTCCATCTTTTATTCGGACCTATACAAACTTGAGCCCTTGAAAGCGAGGGACAACAGTGGAGCTTAACCAATAGGGATTGAAGGACATCATCATAATACACAACTTGAAGAATTTTTATTGCGATGGGTTTGACTTCTGCCGAAACTCAAGATTCAACATTCTATATCTCTGCGACATCCCCTGCTCAACTTGACACCCCAACAAACAAACAAACAAACAAGCAAACAAACAAACAAACATTATGGTGGATATGACGATTGTGCTTTTAACTTTTTGCGACATATAACCGAAACTACTTATGAAATAGTACAGACTACAGAGCACACGACTATAAGGAATTGAAAGTTAAGATTTATATGATCAAAACTTATCGGTTTTGGAATGGCCAAGATATCCTAAAACAAAGTAAAACAACGCAATTTCCATCAAATAAACGTTGAATTCCTCTTGGAATTACATCCTCTTTCACATATATCTATTAGAGGTTTCTCATTATCTCACCAAAATTGGTAGAAATCTGAAGCTATTTCTCAACCAAAACTCTACCATACCTCAAGATTTAAAAACAAAATTTAACAAAATAAAGCAAAATCTGAAAATCAGTAAAAAAAGTTATTTGCTTTTTGAAGTTTTGAAAGAGAATACTATACAGCACTTCAAGATGCCACAGTGCGGGGAATATTTAGAGAAAATGAAAAGAGATTTCCACAAACTATCATTTTTTCAAAAATAGGTAAAAGTTTTAACATTCCTTCTACTTGTCACTGACGTAATTTCACTGTTAAGGGTAATCCATTCCTTTTGAGTTCAGAAAGAGTTAGGTCAAGCGCTCTTTTATTAGAAATATTAATGTAGCACCCGCGCCGAGGGGCGGCGGGGTGGGCTGTTATACTCAATCAACTTGACAAAAGAAGAAGGGAGGAGACACGTCTTAGTGGGTTGTATGGGCACAAGCAGCAATCAAAAAGTGATCATTTATTCATAATCATTCACTGTTATCCGTTCGATAACTCTCTCTCATACATTCTCATAGTTATCATATGGAGCATCAGCTCGCAGTGAATATATCAACTCTTACAATAAGTCTCCATTTACAATATTTGATATACCACCATGTATGTGTAATCTTCTATAGTAAACCTAAGCAATAAAACAACACACATTCTTAGCATTTACTGATAACTAATTAATAAAATGAATTAACATTACTGTCCTTTTGCAATGACGCTTTGATCTATTCTAATCCAAATGAATGTAAAAACATATCCATGCCATGATCCTTTAACCTGTCATTACCAATACTTATCTAGTATAACATATATATACAACCTAGTTATGATGTTGCAACTTATGCATTAAATAGCTTTGATATTAATCTAACTCATCATAACTCAATAACAACCAAAAGGAGTTAATCAACACTATAACTATGTTCACCATGATTTGTCAAACAACAACTATTAAAAGGTAATCACATTCTGTTAATAAATCTACTAATCTAGTCAATAATGTACAATGCTACTAAAAATGCTACTAAACAATCATACCAACAATAACTTCACCCAACACATCTTCTAGTACTCTGTTCTGTGAGTAGAATGGTATAAATTGTAAATGGAAATAAAATAAAATGGAAATGGAACTGATATTATACCTTCTTTCGCATATTATTCATGTAAGGCACTGGACATGAGATATCAAAATAGCTACACTCAATCTGATTTCATTTAATGCTTTACAAGGGATGTGCAGTTTCCTTTAAAAATGAGGAACCACACAAGTGAGAAAAGCACGGAAAACTGTAATCTTCTGCAGCAAGTTCAAAGACAAAGAATTTGTAAACTTGTACCAGCAGGTCTACCTCATTCCTTGGTACAGTACTGAATAGTTTATGTTTCAGACCCTGTATCCATAAACCACTTCTCTATTCTCATTTATAAAACCTTTAATACACTATATATACAGGTATATATTTATTCTACTTCAACTATATTGAAGAATGCTCCTTCATTCCAATCACGCATCCAAATAATTATGTTAGAGACAAGTACAACATACAAATTATATATCATATTACTGAACAATCTTAATGGGTCTAGTTTGTGGGACTAGCGCGTGGTTGGAGACAAGCTCTGCCAGAGTTTCTATCAGCCCCAGCTTATCCCTTTATTCTAGCTGGACAGCATCCACTATAAAGAACACCTAATTCACACCTTACATTAAGTGTGCCTCCTCTGTGAGGAGCATGCTGCTACCTTTATTTTGTCTTAGCAAATGTGTTTACACAGACCAAAGATGCTGAATGCAAGGGGTAGGGGTATTAAGGTACTAATTTCTGCCCTCACTCTACCCTGTTGCACACACACACACTTTGCTGGCTTTGTTCTCATCTACTGGGTAGTGAATGGAAGGTGGTGCAGGGGGAGCAGGCAAACAGATTAATCTGATTCAGGCTTTGTTTCCACTTCCTTTGCTATATAACTCCCCTGGCCTGTTCTCACAATATACACCAAGCATGTTCACATTGCTGTCTTATAGCTATTCCCAACACCTGTTAACTCTATGCTGTACTAACTCCCGTAACTACATATTGCTCTCCAAACTAACACGAACATAGATAAATATTTATATACATGGTTATGTACAGAACATATAAATATATAGGCAAAACGGTATGAAACATATGAGAATGCACATATTATATTCATGTGTATTCTCCTACAAATCCTGATACCAACAAGTCTTCTTTTTTAATATACCTTGTTTGATATATTTCCCTCATTTAACACTTTAGGATGCACTTATAATGAAGATGGATGAAGTAGAGACATACTCAGAACAAGTTACCATGTATTAACACACCCAAAATCTATCTAACATAAGTTCTCTAACTTGATTATATCGCCCGTCATTCAAGCTGTAATTCATTATTACAAATTGACACAATCACACTTATAACTCACATCTTTCACCATTGACTATATATATATATCATACATACAAGTAGAAATATAATTGAATATGGTGTATCAAGAAGTTTCTTACCTTGACAAAAGAAGAAGGGAGGAGACACGTCTTAGTGGGTTGTATGGGCACAAGCAGCAATCAAAAAGTGATGGGTTAGCTGATGCTGCTTTGGCCACATGTTACCCTCTCCTTTGTTCTCGACTCTTCCACTCTTGTGTAGGGGTGAGAGAAGATCTCTCACAGAGGGATTATATGTTTCACATAGGACATAGCTTATATAACAAAAAAATGGGGGGGGGGCATATTTTCCTGTGGGTTCTACATTAAAATATGTTGAATTCTTTTTGAGATTTTGTTGAATCGTTTTCCTGCATGCTGTGACATCATGGAATGTTGCAATCTCCTCAGCCAGCAATGGGTACATGCATGGATTTGATCAAAACTTTGAAAAAATAACAACTTTTGAGCGGATTGTTGGTTTTCCTCATAATTATACACTTGTTTTGGGTAGAGTTTAACCCTTATCATAAGACCATATTAATTGGGCTAAGATCCCCTTTAATGAAAGAAAAAAATCATTTAAAGAAATCGGTATGAGAGAGTGAATAACCATGTTATCAAATCATTATGTTTTACGTGTTTTCAAAGAACACTGATATCAGTGACAATAATAATTTATACGTCATCGTCTTGCAGGTATCCCATCTACCATCCTATATAGCTATTTTGACTACTTGAAATCAATAACGATAAGTTTTTGTTTGCTTGTTTTTTCTGTTAGTTTATAATAAGCCTATACCTGCTTTATTTCTTCATGTTTCCTCGAAGAAAAAAAAAACATGATCACCAAATAGTACAATAATAAGACACATATTTTTGTAACACTATGTGAATAAACAAAATCATGCAGCAATACATAGTTACCTGCACTTATGGGTTTGTTTGTTTTTTACTCTATATACTTCATCTTGCCAATGGGAAACGTAAAACAGAAAAAAAAATGGAGGAAACCGCTATAATATATCAGAAGCTACAATTGATGCTTGGCAATGCCATTATTCTCTTTTGGATAGGCATTGTCTTACTGAGGCCGGAGCTAAGGTCAAGGGGTTGGTCCTATGACTTTCCTAGAGATTTCTTTGAAATTATTGTTCTACAGATGAGACATAAAGAATATTGCTGTGTTACAGAGTTACTTTAATAGAGATGCTGGATGGCGCATACAAAAATATTACAAAATTGACAACTTTTGAACAAATCATCATAAATCATAGCCGAACTTTCACTGAGTGATTCACCAATCTTCAATTAGCTGAAACCCTGTATTTATACCTGCGTTGTATTGTGCAAAACTGTGAGAACCTATCATCATAATGCCTATGGAGAATGATGACATGGCCCAGCATAGCAGCTTCTGATGACGGTTTCCTTCATTTTTCTGTCTTATAACACAACAATTATTTATGTCTCAGTTGTGGTTAAGCAGTTGTGTTAATGTTTTTGTTTGTTTATCTGTTTTTTGTTTTGTGTTACAGAGCGAAAGGTACCTGCCGTGCGCTGATAAATGCATAAACGACGATAGGAGGCGTTACTCTCGAGAATCACTCGACCCGGAAGTCGTTGTTGTTGTTGATGTTGTTGTTGTTGTTCTTGTCGTTCTTGTTCTTGTTGTTGTTGGGTTTTTGTATGTTTTGGCTGTTGTTGTTGTTTTTTCTTCTTCTTTTTTCTCCCCGGTTGAGCCCACTGCTATTGTTTTAATAGAAAAAGAAAAGAAGAGAGAGAAAAATGGGACCCAATTAAAAAAAAAAGTAGTAATAACCTTTTGCTTTCAAACATCACTGTTTGAAAGAACAAAAACAATTTCTACATGATGAAATCAGATCAAAGGAATGATAAAATAAATCTAACAAGTCTTAACATTAACCTTTTAAAGCAACAACCATGATATTTAAAACTACACCCCTCGAGTTGCTATGCTCTTTTACAAATTACATTGAAAAATATAAAGATAGAACAAACTTAAGATTCACAGTAAGAATGGAAATAAATACCCTCTTTACAAATCATATCGAAAAACATGAAAAGGTAGCACTCATGACACAAATTCATGTCATGAGGAGTAAACTGTAATGCACAACCAAATCATCAAAATATGAAAGTAATACGAGAAACTTCATAAGATTACAAACCTAAGCAACAAAATTGAATTGAAAAGAGAATTAAATAGAAAACTGTTGATAAAGCTAAAAGAAATCCCTGCCTCCTCATAATTCCCGAGATATGAAAATTTTCTTTCTTTTTTTTTTTTGATAGAAAATTGTCCAAATATTTCACCATGTCACGATGAGGAATAAATTGTAATACACAACCATATTATCAAAATACATGTATGAAAATTATACGAAAAACTTCATAAAATTCCAAGCCTATGATAAGCAAGAAAACTTGAATTGAAAGAGAGAATATAATAGAAAACTGTTGATAAAGCTAAGAAAAATAAAAAAAATAATGGAGTAAATTAAAGGGAGGCAGAATTCACTCTAACAGGTCACGTATGCTCGCGATAATCCAGCGGTGTGCTTCCTAAAATGGCCGCTTTTTTCTTTTTATTTATTCTGTTTTAACCAAAAATAAAGAGGGGGCGCCCTCACACGACGTAAGACGTGGCAGGTTGAAGCTGGATACCAAAGAGCACTGCCCGGCAAAGAGCGTGAAGTGCGCCAAGAGGGTCTACCCTCGTTAACAGGTGTAGTAAGCCATGGAGCCCAACAGTGACCATTTTAGGAAGCAATAAAGGGGAAGCACCTTTTTAAAGACCTTTTTTCTTTTTATTTATTTTGTTTTAACCAAAAATCAAAAGGGTGCCCGGTGCGCCCCCTCTGGATCCCAGAGCTTAAGGCTCTGCTGGCTGCCGATATTCGGAAGCAAATACATGCAGTGGATGGTCTGCACGAAAGACTAGATGCGGGCTCACGGTACTGGTGTGCATGCGATAAAAAAAAAGGGGGGTGGTAACAGGCGAGTATAATAGGTAAGGGGGGGGGGGGGGGCGGAAACACCAAAGGCGAAATGATACTGTAGGCCTAAACCTAAAGTCATTTAGTTGGCTCTTTCCAGACCCGGGCTTCCCAACCTGGTGCCCCCTTACCACTCCAATGTACAATTTTCTGATTTCGAAAAATGTATTTGTGATTGAAAGCCGAATAAATAATAATAATAATAATAATAATAACCATAGGAAATCCAGTTCAAATGTAAGTCAGTCTGATAAAAAAGAGTACAATAATTTTACGAGTTCGATGGTAAAAATTTGACTGAAATCGGATGAAAAATAAAGAAGTTATGAATTCTTAAGTTTTGATAATTTCTCCAAAACAGTTCTTGTACAGTGGATATGAATATGCAAATGAGTGAGCTAACCAATTGGATGTCATACCCTCACAATTTTCCATTGATCGTCTACAAAAAAAAAAAAAAGACGAAAATTCAATGTTTCTGTCATTGAAGTCTGAATAATGACGTTATTCCTGGCTGAATAACTTCAGAATAGTGATCAGTTAGATATATGAGGATTTGAGCCTCGGGCATAATTGCGTTTGAATGAAAAAAAAATGGAAATTTCAAAATTTTATCAACAAACTATATGGGGAGTTGTGAGGGAATTAATGACACGCTCACTTTGCCATTTGCATATTCATATTGACTGTTCAAGAACTGTCCCCCCCCCCAAAAAAAAAAAAAAATAGCGAAACTTCAAAATGTCATAACTTCCTTATTTTTCCTCCGATTTCGATCAAATTTATCCCGTTGAACTTATAATATTTTACTCTTTCTTATCAGACTACCTTATATTTGGACTGGATTTCCCCTTTAAGCGGGAATATAGCACCCGAAGACGGCAACAACACAGCGAGGGGATGTGGTGTGTCATGTGCAAGTGCGGTGTGTGTGTGTGTGTGTGGAGGGGGGGGGGGAGGGGGTATATTCAACGATCTGGTGCATGCACACTTCAGGTGAAAATTCTCAAACCAAAAAGATGAATTTCGCACGATTATGTTTATGAGCACACACAAACACAACCTGAAAGTGCTACACTAAAAAAAAAAAAAAAATAAAAAAAAAATAAAATAAAATAATAATAATATGGTTAGAAAAATAAAAATGATAGGCCTATGCATGGGCAATCATATTGTAGGCCTAATTCCATGGCTCAATCGCCGGGTACAAACCATTCTGTCAACTCTTGTTCCGCTTGTGCATCTTTCACTTTTTTTCTTTTTTTTTTATACTAAGTTCGGTAACCGAAAGGAAAAGGCTGTAGGAGGGATATTCCAGGACAAGGAATCTCAGAATGATAGGCCTATAGAATGCAAGAAAATTCCACGAAGTTCATTATTTCATGAAAAGTTTGTCTACAGACCTTATCATTCCCTCTAGGTTATTGTTACTGACATATATTTTGAGGAGATCCTGTTTTCAGAAAGAGTTGAGTCAAGTATTTTTCATGCTAGCAAATTAAATATGTTTAATTCATTTTATGTCATTTTTTTTTTCATATCGTCCTGATGGCGAATCTGAAACTTTAGAAAAAAAATCACAACTTTTGAATTGATTACTTTCCATCAAACTTCACTGATTTAATCCATGATATGAATTATAATTGGGTATGACTATTATTCTTCTGGGTCGCAAGAACAAGATATATTTGCAATTGGGGTAATCAAACTGATGGTGGATGATATCTGGAAAAATTGAAATCTGACATTAAATAACATTAGGCCTGCTTATTACTCTGACAGTTTAACATTCTCGTTATGCAAGCTCAAACAGATAAGCTCAGATAAAACACAAACAAACACAATACTAATATCGTATTTCTCGATTACGCCATATCCGCAACCTTTACCAGTGAATTGAAATACGGAAACCCGTCACGAGAAAAAAAGCTATAAATACAGCAACAGCATCTGTACAGTTGCCAGTCGCTCTGTCAGCGACGGGCATGAAAGCGACCCATAAGCTGTGCTGAATTCGTGCAGAGTGATTACTAAATAGCTGTAGCCTTGTGAGATGGTGTGATAAGCTTTCACTTTGTACCTCTTTCTCTTGTTGGCTAGGTTACTTAAACGTGAACGTTGAACGAGTATTGCCTGTTTTGTGCCGCAGTTTGACAGTCTTCAAACGTCCAAACTCATCGGAAAATGGCGACTCTTCAGTTTCACGATTCTAAAGCGCCGATGCGCAACGTACGGCGTGTGCAATTCGGTATCCTCAGTCCAGATGAATTGGTAAATACAGCACTCGTGAACTTATTGCCTCTTGTTTTAGCATTGCAGGACAATCATGAACCTAATATCACACAATTAGAAATCTAGACCCTTCTTTATACTTGTAAACTGTGTCATGATGATCTTGACTTTCGCCTTAATTTAAAACAGTTAGGCTAACTTTAGATGAGAGCCTACTCCGGTAATTGGCCTAACTAACATTGCTATTTAAACGTTAGATTGATGTGGCACTCGGTGCGGATGAACACATTGTCATTGACGGTCATTGTTGGCAATGAATGTATGAAACTATGATGGGGGATTGTGTCCCCGGACACTTGTTGAGATTTAAATGAATTTTTCACATTGCCATTCTCAATAAAATTAATATTCCAATACATGATGATGAGGTTCTGAAAATGATACTTAACAGTTCTTCCAAAGCAAAGCGAACAAAATCAATTTTTGTCGTAATTAACCATAACAGTTAGGTTCTAGACTGTCTATCGGCCTCGTCCATATGTTCATGATTTTTTTTTAGAGAACTGAACTGATACCCTTGCAAATATACTGTAAAAGTGGAAATTTTCACGGTGTTGAAATTTTCACGCATTTCGTGCAACCAGAAACTGACGTGAAAATAAAAGCATGCGAATATTTTTGCTTGCCATGTATGTTCCTGTGCGTGATGTCTTGATTCCACGGAATTAAAAACAGGCGAAACTCTTCCTAACGTTAGAGATCCGGCCAAGCGTGAAAAATTAATCGCGCAAAAATATCCACTTGTACAGTATTTTGAACGTTGTAGCCAGCCTGCGTGTATTGTCTGTGGGAATGGATTAACACTGAAGTTTGTTGTTTCTGACTTGACGCGCACAAGCTCAAGTTTCACATTGCGCATGTATTGCGCACTTCTTCTGCTGGTTGACAAATCATGAAACAAATCGCCGAATTCTGCTTTAGTGAAGTTACCTCAAAAATTGGTATAAAATATTTATTCAAAAGCCACTGTATTTTATGCTTATATTTTATGGGATTTTATTGTGTTTGTGGAAGTAAATTTTTAGTCCGGTCCCACAACTTGTCCGGTCCGACCAAGTATGGTCATACACTCACAGCTAGTCGAGTGGCTGCACAGCTCAGCATGCGCATGTACAACTGTATGGTTGGACCTACTAGTAAATATACTACTGTTATACTCATCGATCGCCTAATTTTTATTTGCTTGATAAGAATACTTAACACTGAAATTCACTTAAAAACTTGACCTACATGATTGAGAAAATCCAGCACTATCAAATGCTGTTGTTCCCTTTTCAATTCAAAGTTTCAGTGCAAAAATATTGCCGTCGAACTTGAGTGGCCTCTTTTCAGCTTCCCGCGGTGCCACTCCTTTTTTAGATCGACTGCTGTTTTTGCATCGACAATGCACAGAAACCGAGTTGTATTGAACACTATGCTGTGCGAAGCTTTTTAGAAAATGCATTGATTGACATTACATTACGATTCGGTTAAAATATTCATTCGAAATTTTGTCCTTGATTAAAACCATTAATGAAAAGTGAATTTTCACGTTTTCCCACACATCCTCATCAACGGTCAAAGCCAATACATTTTTATGTGCTCTGCGCGCAGTGCAGTGCGTACTAAGTATAGCGTTCTGTGCGCCAAAACTATGCTGTCGGTTTCAAAAAGGGTGGTCGATGTGTAGTAGAGCTACCGTACATGTGTAGCAATAGCATGCACTGCTTTGAGCTGTGTCTGATGCAGCAATGTAAATCCAAAGCAAAGGGCGCTAGTCTTTGGCCATGCAATGCAATGTAGACAAGCCCCGCACAGGTTTATGGTACTTGGTAGATAATTCCCAACATTTGGAACAATGCACGAAGGCCTTGCTAGAGTCCATATGTAGATCTGGAGTCTATTTAAACTTTGTTGAAGTAAATTGGTTGTCAGAAAGCATCAATATAAATTGTGACTTGTGTAAGCTAGATGCTATGCTACGAGCGAGAGATTTGAAACACTTCAACACCAACACTGCGTTGTCACTCGAAACAACTCTCTCTAGTCTTTGCGAGATCGAGAGATCTAGAAATCTAGCTGCCCCGTAACCGTTAGATCTAGCTTTGTCTTTGCCTTGATCCGCCTGCGCCTGACTTTTCGCAATTAGTCTAGAACGTAATCTGAACAAATCCCAAAAGACATATTACAGTAGAGTCTACCCTCCCATTATAAAGAACACAGTTATAAAAGTAACAAAATTCTGGTCACAACGCAATAAAAATTCAGGCTACATCATTATCCTGTCTTTTTTTAAAATTATTTATTTGTTCATTTGGAACAAAATTTCGATGTACACTTTGTAACGAAAGAAAATTGCTGGTCCCAAGGACTTCATTTTAAAGGGCCCACTGTACCAGCCATTGCCCATAGTTTCGTGATGTATTTCTGAATGAAGATTAATATGTTGTACTCTTTGATTTTGCAGAGGCGTATGTCTGTGACAGAGGGTGGCATCCGATACTCTGAAGTGATGGAGGCAGGCAAACCTAAGCTGGGAGGTTTGATGGACCCCAGACAGGGAGCCATTGACCGGACGTCAAGATGCCAGACCTGTGCCTGTAACCAGACGGACTGTCCTGGTAGGAAATTCTTTCATTGCATCATCGATCATTTCATTTCATTGAGTAGAAAATAATTTGCGCCTGTCAAACATATTAGAATGGCCATGGATAAATGAATCTATCAGTGAGTAATTGAGTTTCCCAAGTTGTGGAATTAATGCTTTGTATAAGCCAGGAGTTCGTAAGGGCAAGGAAACTGCAATTCTAATATAGTTATACCCATATATTTATATGACTGACTGTTCATTCCAGAGAGGAAACAATTTCCCGGCTTCTTATGAGATGCATAGATTCCACTCAATGTAACATTTTGATAAAAGACTCAAACCTTTTCCTCATCTGGTAACCAGGGCCCTGTTGCATAAAAGTTGATATCAAATATGAGTACCGACCTCTGAATACTTAGTTTTTATTGGCAGATACCTGAATTATATTTTTTTATTTTTCTGACATGCATTTTATTACGTCATTTTTATGCAACAGGGCCCGGGTTTCGTAACACTGCTGAGCTGTTTCCTTTTATCAGTTAGCAATTATTGCTTTCTTCTATCAAATACAGCTTATTCAAGGAATTTTGTGTATGTTCTATATTCTCTAGTTAGTTTGATGTATCATATCAATTTTGTTTTTATCCTTAGGTCACTTTGGCCACATGGAGCTGGCCAAGCCAGTGTTCCATATTGGATTTTTGACCAAGAGCATCAAGGTTCTGCGATGTGTGTGCTTCTTCTGCTCCAAGTTGCTTGTCGATGCTGTGAGTGGTTACATTTGTAGCTTCTTGTAATTGTCTCCCCAGTTTATCATTTGCGTGTGAAATCCGCCCACGCAGCTGGGAATACTCTGCCAAATATTCAAAGGTGTTTTATGTCATGTACTGTATAAATAAGGGGGAAAAATAACAGAAAGAAAGACCTGTATACTTGATATACCCAATCCGTAAATGGGCTGGCCAGTCTATTACAGTACTTTATTGTTGCGGTCGCACAGCATCTGAGATGCCAAAACTCACTTGACTAGTATATACATTGTAAAGCCTTTTAAAGGCATAATTTACCATTTGCAGATGAAAGCATTAGTGCTATAAAATAGTTCTAAAATGTGAGTTAGGGATAGAAACAACCGCTGTCAAAATTTGAATCCGTATAATCGATGTTAAGTGTTGTTAAATACACAAAATGTGAACAATAGTTATAATAAAAAAATTTCCAGACTAAACCGTATACAGTTACGGTTTATTGAGAAAAACCCTGATATCTCCTTATATTTTAGGTTTTATTGCAAATATTTCATATGGTAGGATGTTTTATGATACAACAGACCTACACATATGCATCAAATATGATATCTTGAAAATTTTTGAAATCACTGCTCCCAAAGGTAAACTGGACCTTTAACATCCTGTATAGCATTCACAATTCAAAAAGTAATATTAGTATTGTCCAAATATTCAAATAGATCAGTCAGTGCAATTATTTATTATTGTTGAGAGTTATATTGGTTTAATGGTCCTAAATTCACCTGTGATAGTATTTATTGGTTTTATCATCATTTTCCAAGAGATAGTAAAAGAAAGCATGTTAAGTGTAGAAACTAAATTCTTATTTACTGCAGAATCACCCAAAGATCAAGGAGATAATTGCAAAAACAAAGGGGCAGCCGCGAAAGCGACTGACTCACGTGTACGATCTGTGCCGCAAGAAGAAGTTGTGCGAAGGAGGAGAGGAGATGGACCAGACGTTTGATGCAGAACTGGCAAGGAGGGATGGGGAAGAGACTGTGGAGAAGAAAGTGGTGAGATTGTTGGGATACTGATAATGCTCCCTGGGGTTTTACCCTCTTTTCAGGGATTCTTACTGCAAAATCTTATCAAGTACAGAATGTTAT
The DNA here is from genome assembly GCF_964275005.1 of Diadema setosum. NCBI lineage: Eukaryota > Metazoa > Echinodermata > Echinoidea > Diadematoida > Diadematidae > Diadema > Diadema setosum. The sequence goes on along the minus strand of NC_092705.1, from coordinate 15,415,426 downwards.
TCTGTGGTTGGAAATGATCAGAAACACATGTTTCTGGATATATGGAGAATGGTGTATGTGATCTGCAAAGCTTATGTTAAACTTTCTTTCATTATTGCGTGAGAGAAATAGCGTTATGAAGGAAAAGATCATGCAGATTGCCATATTTTGTAGAATGAGAATACGATAAAAGTCACCTTAATATGAAGAGTTAGCAATAACGGTTAGTGTTCTGCCTTTTTGTGTTTACTGTGAAAAAGAAAATCACATAAGGCAGGGCTCAACACTTATTTTTTTTTCTTTCTGTAATGGCTTATTTGGTCCATTAATAACCTTGAATTTGAAGATTTAGTGACATAAGGGCTATTTACTCAGAGATGACACTAGCGCAAATTGTAGTGTACAGCAAGCATGCATAAAGTATTTTCAAATTTCTGTGGTCTATGTGATAAACAGTATATGAACAGGTGTGAATATGTGTACTAAATGTAGAGTACATATTCAGTGTAAGGTATATTTTAATACACTGTAAGTTACAGTGAATGCGTGATTCAATCTGATACTGTCTTCAATCACCAATTCCAGAGTCATGGTGGTTGCGGGCGATTTCAGCCGCAAATCCGCCGCAGCGGTCTGGACCTCACCGCAGAGTGGAAGCACACCAACGAGGACTCCCAAGAGAAGAAGATAGCACTCACTGCAGAGCGCGTCCATGAGATCTTCAAACGCATCACGGAAGAGGAGTGCATCGCCCTGGGCATGGACCCAAAGTTCACCCGCCCCGACTGGATGATCATCACAGTCCTCCCAGTCCCACCCCTGTGTGTCAGACCAGCGGTGGTCATGTTTGGCTCCACCAGAAATCAGGTTATTCTTCAAATAATGAATGCTATGCTGGTGTAAAGGTTCAGCTCTGAAAAGGGGCAGTGGTCTCTATGTAGTTCTGAGATTTGTTTTAAATCTTTACAGATATCTCGCAATGAACTGTGGTGAAACAGAAAGCTGATGATAATATTTTGTTTAAATTGGTTTTAACGTTGAAGACTTTCTTTGCCTTCAATTCCAACAAAGCATGATTTGACAAAACAGTTTCTCATATCTCAGACAGCTCTGGCATGAAATCGCTTTTAACAATCCATTACAAAAGTTCTGAGTTAAATTGATTTTACATCTGGACCTTGGAGTACTGTATACGCCAAATATTTCGCGAGATTTTTCTTTTTCGCGAGTTAGGTGCTATTCGCGAAATTAAAGACACGCAGATCCTGATGTAAATGTGACGTACGCGTGTACACTTCTCTGTTCAGTACAGGACTCCATGATGCAAATTTAACCACTCGCGAAATCGACGGGAATTCCAGATTCGCGAAATATGTGGCATATACATTAGTTGGAGGTTTTAGGAGCATATAAAACCTGGCCCAGTTTTGATTGAAAGTCACACTTTTTAACACATCTGTTTGTTCAAATTCATTCTCTCCATACAGGATGATCTCACGCACAAGTTAGCAGACATCATGAAGGTCAACAATCAGCTCAGGCGAAACGAGCAGAATGGGGCAGCAGCACACATCATAGCTGAAGATGCCAAGATGTTGCAGTTCCATGTTGCCACTCTAATCGACAACGAGTTGCCAGGACTTCCCAGGGTGAGCTCTCCAGAATCTCTGCTCCTAGACTTGGGACAACAGAGGAGCTGTTTAAAATGCATTGATACTTACTTTGAAATGCAAGCTTGTTGTGAAGAAAATGTTATGTGCAATTAAAGAAAAATCTAAGCTCACTAATTACTTCTCCTAAACGGGGACAAAGGAGATGTTCAAATGAATATTTTCTTTGCAATGGAAGCATGTAACAAAAAGTTCACAAAGCATACTCGATGCAAGTACACATTATTTCTTAAATTTACCAGTCATGATGTCTGCATTGTAAAATGGATTAACATACCATCTTCTTGAAAAAAAAAAAAGAAGAAAAAACGGGGGTGGTAGGAAAAATGTATGGCATTTTAGATAAGTCTGGTATAGATTACAGTAGGGGAGTGAAGGCAACTAGAACACATGCTTTCAATTACCTTCTGTTGGCATTCTTTCAGGCCATGCAAAAGTCTGGGAGACCGCTCAAGTCCATCAAGCAGCGGCTGAAGGCCAAAGAGGGTCGTATCCGTGGTAACCTCATGGGGAAGCGTGTGGACTTCTCTGCCCGTGCTGTCATCACGCCAGACCCCAACTTGATGATTGATCAAGTGGGCGTGCCCAGGACCATTGCCACTAACCTGACCTACCCCGAGATTGTCACACCCTTCAACATTGCAAAGTGAGTGTGTGTTTGTTACTGGAGGGGAAGATTGCTCTATTTTGTGTTGCACTGTGAATTCATTGTCAAATGGTAACTAAAACAACAACAAAAAACCTGTCGTTGAAAGTTTTGGTACAAAATTCAAGAAGTACAGGGGAATTGTTGAGACAAATGCTCATTTCATCATGCAAGTTATTTTTATGGGAGCCAAAGGACATTGGGGGTAATACAGTCAACATCATCAAGTAGGAAACCTTGAAAGTAGATAGAGAAGAACATGTTTGTTATTTGATAGGTGTGATGTCATGCTGGTATGTTGTAAATGCTTTGTATTATGAAGTGTTCATGTAAGTCTAAAGCATGACTGTATCATCTTGCTTCAGGTTGCAAGAACTTGTTTCCAGAGGTCACAACCAGTACCCAGGAGCCAAGTACATCATCCGTGATAATGGTGAGAGAGTCGATCTCAGATTTCACCCAAAGCCCAGCGATCTCCATCTTCAGTGTGGCTACAAGGTAATGCTCTACTATGTAACAACCTTAATGAACTTGAATGAATTACACTAAACGGATCCCTGCACACACTCAAACCTGCCTGTACAGAGCAACCAAATCAAGGCTTGATTCAAGCGAGTCAATTGTACAGGGCACTTGCTGATGAAGTGAATGTATAAGCACTGGCCTGATTGTCAGATGACTTGAGGTAGAAAAATGTCTGGCTTTGTCACTTGTGTAAGAATCAATGTATATGTGAGCTATTTTGCAGTGCAGTGTGCTGTATTAAGATTTCAATCTTGATCACAGACTTTCTATGTAGCAGAATATCACTATGTGATTGTGATAAATTAATTTCCAAAACATCATAAAGTGGTTCCCAAGACAGACAGGTGTGTTTGCACTCTGAAATGTCAGACTTCAAAGTTAGCTTTTGTCACCATGTTTATGGTACCAGGAGCAAAGTGGTGAATTCTTCACTTTTTTGAAGCTTGTGTACTAAGTATAGAAAAAGGAGGAGAAAGGAGGGAGCTGTTAGTGAATGATGACTAACTTTACCTTGTCACATTCACACATTATTACCTTTCTGTACTTTTCTCTCTGCAAGGTTGAGAGGCATCTCAGGGATGATGATGTGGTTATCTTCAACCGCCAACCCACCCTCCACAAAATGTCCATGATGGGTCACAGGGTCAAGATCTTGACGTGGTCCACCTTCCGTCTCAACCTCAGGTGAATATCCCCATTAATGTTCTGACCATTGTTGCATTATTACAAGTAAAACCAAAGAATTGTTGACGGATGAAGTTACAGAGCTACCAAATGTCCCTGATTCTAAAGGAAGCTACTTGAAACATTGACTATCTTTTCACGTGTAGACCAAGAGAATGTAAATGCCTCCCTGACCTTGGTATTATTTTGCCTGTTGAGATGCATGCAAGAAACAAGTATGTCCATGAAAGCCTTTGGGAATCTTCCTGAGTTGATACAAATGTTGGCTGCCCTGAAATTACATGAACAGAGATTGACTGAAAAATAAAAAGGTGGCTGCTTCATGTCATGCAGGCTAAGCCCCGGCAAAGATGTTGGGATTTTGTAGATAACTGAAAGGAATAAATTTTGTTATGAAAACGGTGGTTTTGCCAAGTGGTGTTGTAATAGTAGGGGTACTAGTAGTACTGGAATGAAAGTTTAAAGCAAGTGCTGTGCTAATGGGTGCTGTTTGAGCTGTGCCCATGCATATTTTTAGCTGCAAGTACTTAATCTTCAATCTGTCTCCATCTCTTTCAAGTGTGACAACCCCTTACAATGCCGACTTTGACGGTGACGAGATGAATCTCCACGTGCCCCAGTCGATGGAAACGAGGGCAGAGGTCACAGAGATCATCATGGTGCCTCGCCAGGTCATCACACCCCAGTCCAACCGCCCTGTCATGGGTATCGTGCAGGACTCCCTCTGTGCCATCAGGAAGTTCACCAAGAGGGACGTCATGATCGACAAGGTAAAGGATAAAGAGCTGTCTGTACCTTCCCATGCAGTTCCGAAGATTTGCATGTTCACAACCAGTAATAACAACATGTTAATCTTCAATTTTGTGTGTTGCCTGAATAGAAGATATGAGACATATACACCATAGATTGTTTTAGTGGACGGTAAAATAGTTTATGCATGACGAGACACCCAGGAATAATCCAAGAGACCAAAAGCATCTGTCATTTATCATATTCCTGTGAAATAAATTTTATCATCAAGATTTGACAGGAATATTTTCTGAAGTATGTATGTACTCTGTATGTGAAGAGAGCAAAAACTTTTGCCCAACCTGTGCATTGTATGGAAATACTTGCAGCTAGCTGACAGACATGCAGTTATAGTAGGAACCATGCCTATGCATTATGTAGTTCTATGACTGTGCAGCCCTTGAATGAAACTTTGTTCAACTTTTCTCTTTTTGAAGGAGATAGAACGAGTGGATATTTTGTTAGAAGGCAAGTTGGGGGAAATTACTTTTTCTCTTTTTGCACCCAGGCCACTGTAATGAACCTGCTCATGTTCCTACCCAACTGGGATGGCAAGATCCCCAAGCCAGCTATCCTCAAGCCCAAGCCCCTGTGGACGGGCAAGCAGCTCATGACACTCATCATCCCAGACAACGTCAATCTGATCCGTGCCCACTCCACCCATCCTGACGGGGAGGACAGGGGACCTTACAAGTGGCTGTCGCCTGGAGACACCAAGGTGACCCATCATCTTCATGCATATTCATCCAGCTTTCAACCTACCCACCACCTCCCCCACACACACACATACATACATACACACACAATGTGAGGGATGCTATCACTGTGTTTGTCTGTCAAGATCAGTGTGTACCCTGCAAGAATATGTAGACACAATTACTTACCTTTCAGTTTCAAAACAAAAGCAGTTCCTATTTTCCAAGATGCTATTTCTTCAGTGCTAAAGAAAAAAAGAATGAATCAGGGTCTTTACACATATAAAATGGTCATAATGCATTTGTGCAGTTGATAGGGAGCTTGAAAAGCTGAATAGATTGAAGGCAAGCGGTGTTTGGCAGGAAATTAAAATATATATGTAGATATAGTATTTTGTATGCTGCTGTGTTCAAACTAGTGCATTACTCTGTATTAGACATTGAAAATATCAAATGTATTTCGTAGCAAGCCCAATTTGAATAGGCATATGTTACTGCATTCAGTGTCTTGTATTTCAGAGTCATCACCCCAATAGGAACCAGATAATCATTGACATGTTGCTGTGCAGGCAGAGAGTGTAGTCAGCAACAGTGCCAGTCATAACTGAGAGGGACGTACGATTTCACTCATGGCACTGATGGCCAATCCTTGCTTTCTACCCTGGGTATACAAACGTAAATCAGATTTGTCTGCTGACATACAAACAAAGGCCATTGATATCCTCTCCAATTTATGATTTTGTCACAGGTGTACATCGTGAATGGAGAGCTGATAACTGGCATCATCTGTAAGAAGACTGTTGGTGCCTCCGGAGGCTCCCTGGGTCACGTCATCTTCATGGAGAGGGGCCACGAGATCGCCAAGGAATTCTACAGTATTGTGCAAGTGAGTACCATGTCTACCAAAATGGACCATCCTCACAGGGTTTCTTAAATGTGGTCCGCTACCCGTCGCACTTAAAATAGCACGCCAGGGTGTCGGTGGCTGTTAACATTTCTGGTAAGCCAGTGTAAACTCATTGGATGTTTGCATGTGAGGTATGCAGGTCGTATCAGGGCAATTACCCCCCGGCTGAATACTGGTTAGTGGTAAGATTAGAGTAAAGATTAGGGTGAGGGTTAGGTTTAGGGTTGAGAGTTGAGAGTTTGGGTTAGATTTAGGATTAGGATTAGGGCCAGGGTAAGGGTCAGGGGTAACTGCCCTAGACCCATGCACATAAACACACAAGGAAGACTTTATCAGTAATTCAATCCCTACTCTGTCACATATGTTCTGCAGCCATCACTGTCGGTCCACAAATGTCATATGAGGAACTCCTGCAACTCCTCTCTTTCAAACAGGTGCTGGTGAACAACTGGCTTCTCCTGGAAGGGCACTCCATTGGTATTGGTGACTGTATCGCCGATGCCAAGACATATCAGGACATTCAGAACACCATCCGCAAGGCCAAGCAGGAAGTGATAGAGGTTATCGAGAAGGCACACAATGATGAGCTGACCCCAACGCCAGGCAACACTCTGAGGCAGACTTTTGAGAATCAGGTGAGATCTTGGAAGGATAGGATATATGTCTTGGGTAACAAACATACTGCTAGTGAGATTGTTTTAGAGAGAGCTGGGGCTCTCCTTTAATGGATGCCTTAGTGACATTGAAGTCTCGTTGCACTTGAATGGTTTTTGGTAAGGAAGATGTGGGTAAAAATAAATGGGAAGCAGACTGTTTGAATACAAACAAAATTTTATATGATTTTTACAGATATTTAACAGTCGATGCATATGGCACGTGGCAGTTTGATTAGATATCTTTCCACAGAGTGAGACCAGTTTCAGGAAAAGTGTTTACAACAACTTTGTACTTATGGGAGTTGGAGAGTTCAACTGAAGAATGTATTGGGACTATCGGTACCCTTATGAAAATACAGAAAATTGCACACAGAAGTACCCCCCCCCCCCCAAAAAAAAAAAAAAAGGAAAGAGAAAGCAGAGGGTATGTACCATAAATCCCGATAACTTTTTCTTACCTGTCACAGGTGAACAGAATCCTGAATGAGGCTCGTGACAAGACCGGTGGCAGTGCCCAGAAGAGTTTGTCCGAGTTCAACAACTTCAAGACTATGGTGGTAGCAGGCTCCAAGGGATCCAAGATCAACATCTCTCAGGTGAGCATATTGTTAAAGTACTCCACCTCTTCAGATACTTAGAGAATAAGTGTGTGCTACCACAGACTGCACGAATACTACAAGAGGTTTCATGAATGACACAGATATTCACTGACAAGAATCATTCAGTCTTGGAGACACTGAAAGGAATAAGATGCTTTTGTATTTTGTGGCTCATGAAAGGTGAGTATACAAGGGTTTTTTATCCTTCATTTTTTTTTCCCACCCATTGTAGGTTATTGCCTGTGTGGGGCAGCAGAATGTTGAGGGTAAACGTATCCCATTTGGCTTCCGCCACCGCACCCTGCCTCACTTCATCAAGGACGACTATGGTCCCGAGAGTAGAGGATTCGTGGAAAACTCGTACCTTGCCGGTCTCACCCCCTCAGAGATGTTCTTCCACGCCATGGGAGGTCGAGAGGGTCTCATTGATACCGCCGTGAAGACTGCCGAGACTGGTGAGGCTAGCACTCATGGGCAGTTTTATAGTACAAGTTGGGCAAGAAAATCAGAACTAATTTAGCCTCTATGCAAGGCTATTAATGGCACGTACATGGAATACTATCAAATTGGGCTTTTCAGAAAACATTGAGAATTTTCAAATGCAACAAAGAGTTGTGTATGGATAAAGGGACTACAAGATCAGAGAAAATGGAAGTGACTGAGACCAAACAGCGATTTGTATGCTGTCTTCCTGCATACTGTAGTCTTTAAAAGAGCTTTCTCTGGACTTCATGGTCGTGCTCACTCAGAGCAATTCTGCGACCATGTTGTAATGTTTTGCATTACTGCATTTAAAGTGAAAAACAAGCAGTGACAACTAATTACATTCTTTCTGTGACAATTTTTGACAGGTTACATCCAGCGACGTCTGATCAAAGCTATGGAGAGTGTCATGGTACGCTACGATGGCACCTGCAGAAACAGCAATGACCATCTGGTGCAGCTGAGGTACGGAGAAGATGGACTAGACGGAACATCGGTAGAGTTCCAGAACCTGGCCACGCTGAAGCCATCTCACAAGGACTTTGAGAAACGCTTCAAGTTTGACTACTCTAACGAGAAGTGAGTAGGGACTGATCCAACCTCTTGGGTAGTTATACTTTGGTTATAGACTTGTTTTTCCTTCTGTCTGGATGAAAATAAGAATTCCAATGTTTTTAATATTGTGCACCCCTGCAGCCCAGTTTTGTTCGGTCCTGTATCTCATGTTTTGCTTATTCTGTGGCTGTTATGGCTGTGAGATAGTAAATGAGCCAGAGTCATACTCATGGTGTCATCTGTTATCATCCCAGTACCTTTCCTCCAAGGGACATCTGTTGAGAGAGCTGACATGATTCCAGATGTGGTGTAGTTCTATGCCAATTGACTTGGTATATTACAGATATATCGCACTCCTGTTATAAAGAACACAGTTAAAACGAAGTAAAACTGCAGAGATATTCGCTTTATGTTTTTTATTGTTTATTTGTTTCGTTACAACGAAATTTTGATATAACGAAAGAAAAGTGCCAGTCCCGAGGACTTCGTTATAATGGGAGTCCATTGTATTTTGTCGTAAATTTGATTGCCCTTTGAGAGATGTGTTGGTCGTACTGTTTAATCGGTGACTGAACCATCATGGCGTGTCCTTTCTCACTGGCAGGATGCTGCGGCGCTGCTTCAATGAGAAAATCGTGAGGGATGTGGTTGCCAACGCCCACGTTCACATGGAGCTGGAGAAGGAATTTGAACAACTGAGGGAGGACAGAGAGATTCTGCGCAAAATCTTCCCCAAGGGAGAGAGCAAGGTGAGTGGAAGTCTCTAAATTGCTATTTCATACTTGCCAACTAGTAAGATTTTATCAGATTCAGTAAGATTTTTGTCCCCGCCGAACGAGTTCGAGCAGGGGACTATGAAACGGGCTCCGTACGTGTGTGTGTCCGTCCGTGTGTCCGTGTGTCCGTGTGTCTGTCCGCGTGTACGTCCGTGTGTGATCAAAATGTTCAAAATGCTACTCCTTCGCCATTTCTGACCCGATTTTGATTCTGTTTGCTTTATATGATAGCACTACATGGGAGCTTTGAAACTTCTATACAGAATTTCAATTGTGACCTTTGACCTTGACCTTTGACCTATATTGTACATTTTGCTTCAAAATGCTACTCCTTCGCCATTTCTAACCCGATTTTGATTCCGTTTGCTTTATATGATGGCACTAGGTGAGGGCTTCAAAACTTCTACACAGAATTTTGACCTTTGACTTCTTTGACCTTTGACCTTGATTTTTGACCTATATTGTACATTTTGCTACAAAATGCTACTCCTTCGCCATTTGTAACCCGATTTCAATTCCCTTTGCTTTAAGTGATGGCACTTGGTGAGGGCTTCAAAACTTCTACACAGAATTTTGAACTTTGACTTCTTTGACCTTTGACCTTGATTTTTGACCTATATTGTACATTGCCTACAAAATGCTACTCCTTCACCATTTCTAACCCGATTTCGATTCCGTTTGCTTTATGTGATGGCACTAGGTGAGGGCTTCAAAACTTCTACATAGAATTTTGACCTTTGACTTCTTTGACCTTTGACCTTCATCTTTTTACCTATATTGTACATTTTGCTACTAAATGCTACTTCCGGCGGGGACATATATTACGCACCGCGTAATTTCTACTTTTCCTTGTTTATGTTAAAAATAGCAAAATCAGATTTTCTGTCAGAGAAATCAGATTTTTAAAAAATATTTAGATATACCTTTCATGTGTATTTTCTGAAGATTTAACCGAAAGTAAGATTTTTAACTTCAGTTTGCATATAAAATAAGATTTTTGCAATCCACGAGTAAGATATTTCATCTTGAAATGTTGGCAGATATGCTATTTGCAAATTGAATGTCAAGTCCTGCTATTTATATCACTGCCCCTAATGAATTCAGTTGAATTTTCAGTCCAGATGTTATAATCATTTCCACATGTTGATGTTTTTAAATTTATTATTTTTTTTTCCTGTAAGTTGTGTTAGCTAAGCTGTAGTCATGTTGATGAGTGGACATATTTCTCTCTTGAGTCTGTCCCAAAATCTTCTGTTTCATCGAATGACTTTATTATTCAGCATGTGACGACAATCACAATATGCCATAGTTCATTGGAAGAGACAAAAATCCTCACAATCCAGCACTTGTATGAGTGAAAGATAGCCATAGATAATGTTGGTCACAGATATTTCTTCACATTTTTCTGTTTTGTTTTACAGGTGGCCCTCCCATGCAACTTGGATCGTATGATCTGGAATGCTCAGCAGATCTTCCACATCAACACAAGACAGCCATCAGATCTGCATCCCATCCAAGTAGTTGAAGGTACAGGGTTTGGTCTGATCACATTCCTGACATGACACTCTAATGATGCAACAGCAGATTTAAAAGGAAAAAGGAGGTTGCTTGTTATGTGAGATACACTTTGCAAAAAAAAAGAAAAAAAAAAGTATACATAATATATTACAGCGGACTTTCCTAATGTGAGACGAAGTATTTTATGCACCCTGCACTGGGAGATAGTAGTCAGAGAAAGATACTTCATATATTTTTCTTGTTCCTCCCTCTTTAGGATAGTGAAGATTAACCAGATGAAATATATGCAGAGACACTCGGGAACAAGAAGTTTTTAAATGTTTTGCAGTATACACTTAAAAAACATACACCCATGAAATAAGATTTTATTAACATGTCAAAAGTTCTGTAAAAGGGATATAACTCAACACAACAGTGAAAGGACAGCCGTAAGAAAGTAAAACAAATGCTTTTTTTTTTTAAATTCAAAACAAGCAAATACTTTCAAGATTTTGAATGTAGTTTGCAGGAAAATTAGTCTGGGTGGTTCCATGACCTAGGGCAATTCATCTGGTAGGCTGGTGTAGGATTTTCCATGCAGTGCGATTACCCAGTTGATTTGATAATGCTCTTGATCACTACCGCCTCAACTGCACCCCCTCAGGTATTCGTGAGCTGAAGAAGAAGCTGCTGGTTGTGAAGGGAGAGGACCGCATCAGTCGGCAGGCCCAGGAGAACGCCACCTTCCTGATCAACGCCCTGGTCCGCTCCACCTTCTGCTCCTCCCGAGTGGCCATCGAGCACCACCTGTCACCAGAGTCCTTTGAGTGGCTCCTGGGAGAGATCGAAACTCGCTTCCTACAGTCCCAGGTGAGGCATTTTAGTGCACTCAACAAATTGATATTGCACCATTTATATCTCTCTTACCTACAGTGAACTGCAGTCTCGTGTCCCCCTGTAAGATTATTAGTCAGAAGACTTCAAGAGGTCAAGTAACTGAAGAGTTACCTCCAAAGAAGTCATTTTAAATGAATGTACCTGTAGTTAACAGACACACCAACAACAACATAGTGTTATGCAAGTGAAAGTATTCCAATTTGATAAATGCCCATTGTAATGTTAGTTAAAAACAACAACAAAGCTAACATTTCTTAATTACGTTTGTTAATTATTTGACATGTCAAGCATGAGACTGTACATGTACTTCATGCATGGCATAAGAATGTGGGCACAACAGGCAATGTGTGGGTCACAAGTGATATAAATCTTATATTGGTCTTTACGTAGGCTGCTCCGGGTGAAATGGTAGGCGCCCTCGCTGCCCAGTCGCTGGGAGAGCCTGCCACCCAGATGACACTGAACACCTTCCATTTTGCCGGTGTGTCCGCCAAGAACGTCACCCTGGGAGTGCCCCGCCTCAAAGAGATCATCAACATCTCCAAGAAGCCCAAGACCCCGTCCCTCACCTGCTTCCTGCTCGGCAAGGCAGCTCGAGATGCAGAGCGGGCAAAGGTGGGTGTGACCCTCAACATCCCCTTGGTTTAGATCCATAGTTCAGAGATGGTGATCCCTCAGAGTCGGTGGTATTTTGAAACCTCAAAGTTTTGAAAAAGTCAACCACCAGCAGTAACTCTTCGGCAAGCAAGATGATGAAGAATTTCAGAGGCTGTTTACTTTCCATATTTCCATGCTTTTTAAGATTGGTTGCTATCGAGATTAATTCCCACTTTGTAAGAAATCCTTATGAAATCTGAGTGTATATGCCACAGGGCAAAATTGCTGTGTTAAGTTGTCATTTTCATAATACGGCTGTGTGTGATTCACCTTTTTGCGATTATGTATGAGAACAGTCACAAATTTGCATTTATGTAATGGAAAGTTGCCAGTTGAGTTCAATGTATGTTTAATGTGCAGATGTGTGAGGGACTTTCCAAATGATGACATTCACTGGACTTCAGATGGTGCATTTATCTTGCTTTGCTCATTTATATGACCGAGGATATTGCTTTGGTCAGAGATTTGAATGAAATGGAAAATGTATGCATGAATTTGTGCTGGACCTCTCCCACAGGATATCCTATGTCGCCTGGAGCACACAACTCTGCGCAAGGTGACCGCCAACACAGCCATCTACTACGACCCTGAGCCGCAGAACACTGTGATCGCCGAGGACCAGGACTGGGTCAACCTCTACTACATGATGCCTGACTTTGACCCTACGCGCATCTCGCCGTGGCTGCTTCGGGTGGAGCTGGACAGGAAGAGAATGACAGACCGCAAGCTGAGCATGGAGCAGATTGCGGAGAAGATCAACGCCGGCTTCGGCGACGACCTCAACTGCATCTTCAACGATGACAATGCGGAGAAGCTGGTGTTGAGGATACGCATCATGAATAGTGACGAAAACAAGTTCCAAGATGTAAGAACATCTGCAAATGTATAGAGACATTCTGACGGATTAGTTTATAATTTCAGTGTAGCAGAAGAAAGGAAAGAGGAATGCATGTATGAATTGTTGCTGTCTCAGTAGTGAGCACTGGTGGCTACACTCATAGCATACTTGCCAACTAGTAAGATTTTATCAGATTCAGTAAGATTTTTTACATTAAAAATAGCAAAATCAGATTTTCTGTCAGAGAAATCAGATTTTAAAAAAATATTTAGATATACCTTTCATGTGTATTTTCTGAAGATTTGACCGAAAGTAAGATTTTTAACTTCAGTTTGCATATAAAATAAGATTTTTGCAATCCACGAGTAAGATATTTTATCTTGAAATGTTGGTAGGTATGTCATAGGTCTGTTATGAGTGTGTAGAATATATACGTATCTGTAATGCTGTCTAGACAAGTAAACAGCATGCGTAGTCATTTACAAATCATACATTATCGGCATTTACCTCTTATTCAAACCATTTGAACACTTTTCAGTTAGACAAGGCTACTAAAGTGGCAAAAAGAAAATCTTATTCTGTGACTGTAAGCATTAATATTGGACTGCTGTTCGACTTTGTGGATATTAACTGCCTAAGTTTTTGACCCCACAATGTACACTAGATGTGCAGATTCTAAAATAATGAAGGCCTCTTCGTCCAGAGTTAATCTCACAAATATTTGTATTCATTCTTTCCAAACAGGAGGAGGAACAGGTTGACAAGATGGAAGATGATGTTTTCCTGAGATGCATCGAATCCAACATGCTGACGGACATGACACTGCAGGGCATCGAACAGATCAGCAAGGTATGCATATTGGATGGACAATTCCAGTCGCTATGTTCCAGTCCTCTATTATTTGTTTGTGTTTGTAGTTTTCCCAAGTGGGACCATGAATTTTTGACATCTGGTTTTACTCACAATTACCTATAAACATTTCACAGTAGCTTAGTGCACCAAATTAGTAAGGTTTAGTTAGGGTTGCGTTTTGTTTGTTTGGTGGGGGGTACCTGCAGTCATAAACTTCATGCGTGCGCAAAACAAGGAAAAACTGATAACCAGAGTTGTTTATGATGTATTGTTGCTACTCATCCTTCCCCGAAAGTGATTTACAGGAATGGCTTCAAGTGGATGTTGCACAGGAAGGATCTAGACTATCTGTTTTATATCTATTTTCACACTGCATATGTTTTGTTTGATGCATTTGAGTAAAATTTACCTCACATTTGTACCAGTTTGGAAATAATAATACTCATGTACAGAGATGCATGAAGTCTTATTTCCTCTCCTATTCTGTGTGACAAACTGAAAAGATCTTTATGTGACTTGTAAATTTGTGGCGGAGTTCTTTTTAAAAATTGTTGTTGATGGTTTATAGAACGAGTGTTGAAGTGATATCTTAATCAGGCATGTACATTACAAGTAATTGCTTCCCTCCTGCCACACAGGTGTACATGCACCTGCCGCAGCAGAACAACAAGAAGCGCATCATCATCACGGAGGAGGGCGAGTTCAAGGCCATCGCTGAGTGGATTCTGGAGACTGACGGAACCAGCATGATGAAGGTCCTCAGCGACTCAGAAGTGGACCCCATCAGGACGTTCTCCAACGACATCTGTGAGATCTTCCAGGTCTGCATATATGCTGTTTCATTGACCATATGTGACATAGGCAAGCCTTGGAACCTTTTCTGTGATAGAAAGCAGACACTCGTTTCTCGCTATCTGAGCTTGCGTGTTATCTGGTCTTATCATTTGGGTCCAGGTTTATATGAGACAGTGATGTGTTTTGCTATGTCCTGTCAGATTTGATAACAACAGCTGCCTGTAAGTGGCCAGCAGGATGTGCCTTATTTTGCTCGAGTAGATTTATTACATTGATGTACCAGTTTGAATTAGCCTTTAGTTATGATGTGAAAATTTCTATTGCTTATGTTTCATGTGACCAAAGGTGTTTAGGTAATGACACACTATTAGAACATGGCTTCCTGTGGACTCTTTACTCAACCTTCAAGTGTTGGATGCTTTGTTTGTCCACTCCCAGGTGCTGGGCATTGAGGCTGTGCGCAAGTCAGTGGAGACTGAAATGAACCATGTGATCTCCTTTGACGGCTCCTACGTCAACTACCGACACTTGGCCCTTCTTTGTGATGTCATGACAGCCAAAGGTCATCTTATGGCCATCACACGTCATGGTATCAACAGGCAAGATGTGGGCGCCCTCATGAGATGTTCCTTTGAAGAGACGGTGAGTCACCTTTTTTCTTCTTTTTTTTTTTGACACATTGTACTCATAACCAACCCTGTGTACATTGTATTTCTATGGTATGTATGATTTTTTTTTTTCATTTATTGTGCATGTTTATATCTTACTCGAATGCCAGATCTATAGTAGGATGATCATCATGTCAACTTCTCTTAACCATTTTTACCTGCAAGGGACTCGAGAAAATGTGTAATATGCTGTGGGATTTTTTGTGTCAATCAGCAGTCAAAGGACAAAAAGGGTTGAGCTAAAAAAAAATCTTTGTAGAGGGTTGATATTTTAGAACAAGTAAGGGCATAAAAAGTGTGTTTTGTCAGACTTTCTCACTGAATGGACAGCATATGTTCACCATTTGAACATGCAGACTAGAATCAAACTACTCAAAGGTGTTTTTGGTGAAAAATGTCAGAATTAAGCGAGAAAGGCTTCGGCTTTGTGAACTTGACACTCTGTTGAGGGATTTACATTGAAGGGATTCACAGTGATGACTCAACACTGTGGACATGTCACCTACTGCGTGAACAAGCTATTTGATATAATTTTGTGGAGACAGGAGTACATCACTGCCTTCTTTGTATAATTTATGTGGTGCATCACACCACATGTAACAGATAAATGAGTCAATTTAGCACTAAAGATGATTGGCCATTAACTGTTGTCTTATGTCACTGCTCTGCTGTTCAAAGGTGGACATTCTGAATGATGCCGCAGCCCACGGAGAGACGGACTACCTCAAGGGAGTGAGTGAGAACATCATGATGGGCAAGCTGGCCTCCCTGGGTACCGGTTCCTTTGACCTCCTCCTGGATGCTGAGAAGTGCAAGCAGGGTATGGAGATCCCCATGGGCATGGGACCGGGATACGGTGAGTGTTGATCTCCCATTTGTAGCCAAGTCAGTTTCCTTTTTGGTGCACACTGTCCTGAAAATAACTGTCCTGCCAAAAAAGAAAAAAAATCTGAAGTATCGTTCAGGCACTCTCTGATAGTGTACTTGAAGTGAATTCTCTTGAATTTGGAAATGTTACTTTATGGGCATATATTGCTGTTTTTAATTTCACCTTATGGTGGTTTTTCAGATATATGTGAATATTAATGTTAGCTTTATGTTTAGAATATGTGACATATTTTATGAGCATGATCATTTCATAAATTACAACAATCTGGCTTGTAGCTTCAGTCACTTTTGCAAACCAGAGTGACAAAATGGCAAAGTATGCATTACCCCTTTCCATGATCGAAAGTGTGGTGGTTTTTCACCACAGAGATGATAAAAATCGCATATTGAATCACAAATAGGCAATACTTTGGTGTGTTTTCGAATTTTACATTCAGTCAATATGGAACATCCAAGAGAATAAATCCACCAAAAAAGACATTGCATATACAGTGTTTGACCATCTCTTTGACAAGACAATAGTGTGCTTTTTTTAGTTGAGCAATATCTAATCTCTTCTTTTTTTTTTCCACTAGTGGGTATGCCTGGGATGCTGTTTGGAGCCATGGGATCACCATCACAAAGTATGTCGCCTCAGATGACACCTTGGAACCAAGGGGGCACACCTGCATATGGTACCCAGTGGTCACCAATGGGTAAGACTGATACTTATGACTTTCTAGTACATTGCCTTCAAAGAATGCATTGATTTTTGGACCTCTGATTATTGGAGACAAACTGGTCAATTTTTGTCAAGCCCACCGGAGGTGAGGGGAGACTAAGGGATCGCCTGCCGTGTCTGTCTGTCCGTCGTCCGTCCATAACGCTACAAAAACTTAAATTACTTTGCACTGAGTGCTTCAAATGCAATCAAACTTTGAGTGAAGAGTGTTTATGCAAAGTGACACATGTTACCAAACAGGAAGGTCACCTTATGGTCAAAGATCATAGGCAGGGGTCAACAAACTTTCAGGGGCCAATGTTAAGTTTTTACAGTGAGTTTCGATTATGGCTCATAACTTTTGATTGGTATGTCCGTTTGTGACCAAACTTATATGGTAGGTGTCCCTTGGGGAGTAGAAGGTCACCACGAGGTCAAAGATCACAAACACAGGTCGATAAACTTTTAGGGGCCAATGTTAGTTTTTACAGCGCACTTTAATTATGGCTCATAACTTTTTATTGGTATGTCCGTTTGTGGGGCCCTAATGTATAGGGCCCCAATTTTTCTCTCTTTCTCTTCTTTTTTTTTAAACAACAACATGATGTCCAAGGTGTCCCTTGGGAGTTGAAGGTCACCACAAGGTCAAAGATCTCAAACAGGGTCAACAGACTTTTAGGGGTCTATGTCAAGTTTTTATGACGCGTTTCGATTATGACATAACTTTTGCTCAATAGGACTGTTTGCAACCAAACTTTATGGTAGATGTCTCTTGGGGAGTTGAAGATCACCAAAAGGTCAAAGGTCACAAACGGGTCAACAAACCTCTAGAGCCCATTGTGAAATTTTAAAGGCACGTTTCTATTGTGGCTTGTAACTTTTGATCATGCTACTGTATACAAAGGGATGCAGGGAAGGACAAGTCAGCAACCCAAAAATGTTGCATCACTCATTCATGATACTAAGGTACCAAACTGTATTCACTTTATGGAAGTTAGAAGTTATTTTCTCTTTCTTTGAGAATTTTCTTTGTTGCTCAATAATTGTTACTTTACTCTTTTTGAAGTTTCAGTTTCAAGTACTGATAATTTGTTGTGGTCATCTTTGTTCTGATTGAATGAATTCTAAGTTTGCTAATGCCTTCTCTTTCAGATTCTTGTTTGAGTATGTTCAGTTGTTCAGCTATGTTTATCCACACTGATTAAACTCTCAACACTTTGTTGACTGTTTATATATTTCGGCACTTGCCTTGTTCTTTTTTCTTTTCTTTTTTTTGCCATTTCTGAATTGTAATGCTGTTAGTGTTCTGTGATTAGAGACATTCAACATGCATATTCAGAAAAATGTCTAAACTGTTTAGGAATGCTTCATTTCAAAAGTCTTTATGCTCTCTGTTTTGAGTTTGATACATGTGAGGTGTACACAGCTGAATAACAAGAAGTATTCAACAAAACTCTTTTACTCAATAACAGTTGTCATCCATATGACTCCACTTTACAAAGCTTAAAAATTACCAGAGCTTGATATGTGCTGTGCCACCATAGCAGAGGAAATTTATTTGAATTTTCCTATTGAATGTTTCATTAAGCTGCAGGCATGATGATTACTAGATAATCATGTCAGTAATTCATGGTGTTCAACTATCTAGAATTTTGTTTCTTTTGTGATGATGTAGGCGGTGGTATGACTCCAGGAGGTGCAGGCTTCAGTCCTTCTGCTCAGTCCGATGCAACAGGCTTCAGTCCTGCCTACAGTCCTGCTTGGTCACCACAGCCTCAGTCTCCAAGTTCTCCAGCTACCAGCCCATACATTCCATCTCCCCTGGGCCCAATGTCACCTAGTTATTCGCCAGCCTCGCCTTCCTACCTTCCAGCATCACCTGCTACACCACAAAGTCCCGGCTATTCACCGACATCGCCATCGTATTCACCAACCAGCCCTGGCTACTCACCAGCCAGCCCAAGTTACTCACCAACAAGCCCAAGTTACTCTCCAACATCTCCCAGCTACTCCCCTACAAGCCCGAGCTACAGCCCAACCAGCCCTAGCTACAGTCCAACCAGCCCAAGTTACTCACCAACGTCGCCGAGCTATTCCCCAACCAGCCCAAGCTATAGTCCCACATCTCCAAGCTACTCGCCAACAAGTCCTAGTTACAGCCCAACCAGTCCTAGCTACTCCCCCACAAGTCCGTCGTACTCGCCAACTTCACCAAGCTACAGCCCAACATCTCCCAGCTACTCTCCAACAAGTCCCAGCTATTCACCCACGAGTCCCAGCTACTCACCAAGTTCGCCAAAGTACTCACCCACCAGTCCAAGCTACTCTCCCACCTCGCCAAGTTACAGCCCCACATCTCCAAGCTACTCACCAACGAGTCCATCATACAGCCCCACTTCACCCAGTTACTCTCCCCAGTCACCCAGCTACAGCCCTGGCTCCCCCAGCTATTCTCCCTCAAGTCCCAAGTACTCGCCTACTAGTCCCTCTTACAGCCCCACGTCACCAAGCTACAGTCCCACATCGCCTAACTACAGCCCAACTAGTCCCACCTACTCCCCAGCTAGCCCTAGCTATTCTCCCACTAGTCCCAAGTACTCCCCGTCAAGCCCCAAGTACTCTCCCACTAGTCCCACCTACTCCCCAACTTCTCCTAAGTACAGCCCAGCCTCGCCTACCTATTCTCCAACCAGTCCCAAGTACAGCCCTAGCTCCCCCACCTACTCACCAACCAGCCCCAAGGGATCCACCTATTCTCCTACCTCCCCGTCCTACTCCCCAACATCACCATCCTATAGCCCCACAAGTCCAGGCATGGATGATGATGAGGATGATTAGACAAATAGTTTTCAAGCAGCTGTTCTTGCGTGTTAATGTGCAGAGGCATTTAGTCAACTTATTTCCTTTTTTGAAATTTTTCAGATGCCTGCTGCAGAAAGAGTGTATGTTTTATGGTATCAAGGTAACAACGCAGTCATAGGGAACATGGTATTTCACATGATTATTTCCCATGTAAAATATTTATGAACAATACTTCATTCAAGGGCAATGTGTGAGCCGGTTACTTATAGTGTGACAGTGTAGGGCAAGCTCCCCACCATCAGCAGGTTCAGATTTATGTATAGAGAGAATTTGTAATTTTGGATGAGTTGTGTTTCTGCCATATCAAGTGCTAACTGTACTCCTTGTGTATAGGCCATATTTGTGGATGAGCTTGCTCTATGAAAATTGTGCCTTTGTTGAGACAAGAGAAGAGTTTGTGGAAGCATCATGCCAATACAATCATGACCAGCAGTGTACAGATTTTACTGGTGTTCAGTATCAATAGTGTCATGAGTCAGTTTACCCAGGAAGTCACTGGATTTTGCTGTCAAGTGTGGGACAAACTCATGGTTTTGATTTAATGTGTGGAGGAAATGGCACCCTTTGTATGCTATTGTGTCTATTCATTGAGAAATTAATGGAATAAGATAGCCATACATATCTCTATGGCATCACATGTTGCTGTTTTCCAGTGTATGCCAGTTGTCGCCACATTGAATGTGCACTGTGTCGAGGATTCATGCTTTTTATATCAAAAGCCATGCCCAGTTCCCTTCACAATGCAGTCGATTGTAAGTGAGACCTGTCTGTCCTCAATAAGGGCATATATACAACATGTATGCCTTCCATATCTCTCGCCACATTTTGATTTCCAAGCACCCACTTTGTGTACAGTTCTTTACTAGTGATGCTGAGCTGTTTGATTGCAGGCAACCAACCATTCAGCTTTGCCAGTGAGAATATCCTTAAAGCCATCTTAATGGCAGTGAAAATGTGTGATCCAGGTACTTGCTGATACATACTGGCATATGCGTACACATCTGAAAAAAACCCCCGATGGATGTGTATTTTGTCTCAGTTGCAATTTGATTGAGGAGGCATTATTTGGAGGTTTCTGTGCTTTACCTAAGATGTAAAGGATGTGGCATTACTCTGACTTGTACATTAACCCAAGTTATTACTTATTGCAAGAGCAGGTAAATTTGTTTCCTTTTCCCTTTTGTGATTATCTAGTATGGCAATACAGCTGCCTCACAGAGGTTAGGAAATGCTATTTGCATGTTTTTAGAAATCACATCATTTTGGATGCTTTCTTTGAAGCTTATGATAGTTATTGTACTTTTCAGTGTTGGAAGAACCATTCAAATTCAGTTTTGCTCACATCTGTGTTCAGTCTGAAAGACATCAGTGTTTGCTAAGCATTTAAGAAAGCCTGTTGGTTGTCTCTGTTAAGAATTGTTTTGTTTTTGCGTTTTTTCAGTATGGAAAGAAGAAAAGAATGTCTACACAAAGTGGAAACTAAAAACTAAATGTGCAACTGTTCATGTATAGTATCTTTAAACATCCACCATTTTTGAAGTGTTGCTTGTTGCTTTCTGACAGTGCTCAAAAAATGTAATGAACAGTTGACATCTGTGACTTGGCGACAAGAAAAAAAAAAGAAAAAAATAATGAAAAAATAAATATGTAAATGATGGTTTGAGGCATGTCACATGTATCTCTGTAATGTAGGACTGAAACTTGTAAGATTTACCAAACAAAAACAAAATTGCAATTTTTAATGTGATTTCCTATATTTAACATGCCAGGGAATTCAGATATGGTATGGTAGAGGCAGTTCTTTGGACTTTTGTGTACAGACTCTATACTTTGTGAAAGAATTACAGTTTTTGATTTCTGAGTGGTACACCTGGGTATGTAGAAACCATATAAAGAAAAACCAAGACAAAAAAATTACCAGCACATCTATAGTGTGAAAGCAGAAGTGTTGCACTTTGATGTACATCGGCATATTTTATCAATGATGAGAAGGCAGGAATATGTAAAATTTTAAAAAGATCGTGTGTTTCATTTCTCTACACATGTTTCCTTGGTATTAGGAACCTGTCTAAGCCATGACTTGATTGAGGTATTGATAACAAGTGCACATGACTTTTTCCTGTGTTAAGTGCACAGCAGTGAAACATGTATGGCAGGCCAAACTTCACAAATCATTGTTAGATACATTTTGTATGTATTTGATGGCCATGGCCATAGGGAGCATACAGGATCAGGATGTGGCTCTTTATCTGATAGTGTAAAGTAACCAAGAAAGACACCCTTGACAGTGAGTACTTGACCTTGTTACACAATAATGTGAAATGTTGCTTCCAACATGGAGGTAGAAATGTCTACGAAAATGATTATTTTGTACAGTATTATTGTAGTTAAGCATATTTTGTCATGTACAAACATCAATAAACTACCAAAAAAAAATGATAATATTAATAATTTTTTTTTGCGTCTTCATTGTTCAGCTGTTGGCAGGCATGAATTTGTTGGTGCAATTGTACATGTACTATGCTTCTCTTTGGTGTTTGCTGTTTACCTGTGTTTGTGTGTGTGTGTGTGTGTGTGTGTGTGTGTGTATATATATATATATATATATATATATATATATATATATATATGTGTGTGTAAATGTATATTGGCAGCTCCCATTGTAATGAAGACCTCGGAACAAACCATTTTCTTATGTTGTATTGAAATTTCATTATAACCAAAATTAATGTTATATAACGTGTGTGTGTGTGTTGATATATATAATGTCCGGTTATTACACCTTAATCGAGAGGAGAAAGAAAATGCCAATGCACTAAAGGGGGGGGGGGGGGAGGCAAGTGGTTAGTCCCTATGCATTTCCATGTAGGTCCTATTAAAAAAAAAAAAAAATGGAGGGGCCTTAGGCCCCACCCCACCCCTGTTGCGCGCGCAGGCCTTCGGGGTCATATTTATGATCTCTACCCCCAAAAAAGAATAAACGATATCTTCTTCCTCGGTGAGGAAAAGACAAAACAAAACAACAACAATCAATCATTTGAATCTAGAAGAATAGAAAAATGTATGAATTGTGTATATTGAGTGTCTTGGAATGACAAATGAGCTTATTGATAAACATTAAGAAGGACAATGAGATTTCTGTACTACTAGTACTTTGTATTTCAATCACATTCTAATTTCATACATGTATTGCCATAGTTTCATATCTACTGAAGATAGTATGCAGTGGAATGTGTTAGCCAATCAAAGTAAAGCGATTTACAACACTTTCGAACGAATGAAAATCGGCAATTTAACACAATGGGTTACTGTACTGTGTCATGCAAATTTTTAAGGGCTAGAGCGATATTTCGCCCAACATCAATCATCCCATTAACTGCTACAAAAGAGATAAACATGATTATTGAAGAAAAGAATTAGGGCCTACTATTTTGACATACGACGATGACATGACAATGATATTCATCACATTCTTGTTTTTTTTTTTTATTATATCTATAATTTCTGTTAGATGAATGAATGAAACATTATTTGCACATCTGACGGAACAAAATGCGTAGGTATCATATCACGATATTACCTAAAATCAATGTGGGTCATACGTCACAATGGAGGTCATATTGCTGCGCGCGCGTATCTAATGCTCTTGCGTACATTGTGATGTAATGGAATCTTCGGTTATAAATGATCATCATAATTTGTTTAAGAGATTTATTTTCAACAGTTTTCTTGTCATTGCTTTAAATGCCAATCTTAAAGACTGTTTCAATAGAACTAAGAATCATTACTCATTATTACTCTGCCTTGCCTTGATAACAGATAAATGGAGAACTGACAGAAAAACAAATAGTTATGTTTATTTCTTTGTTTGGTACCATTTACAATGTCTGCGTTATCGCGTTATGATAGCGCGTTAACTGAATGACGTCACAATACGCTATCCCTGTATCCATGTGTAAGCAAACCAAGGCCAAACATTATTTTCTCATCGGATGACCGAATCACTCGAGAAATTAATTTTATTGATCAAAATGGGCAATAATTTGACCAAAGTTGATCGCATTGTGGACTTATTGGCATGTTGCAAACCGAAAAGGGGTAAGTGACAAATTAACAACTTTTTGTCCGAATTTCGCTTATATTTCTTGAGATATGAGGGATTCTATGGAAGCAGCCTATTCATCATTATACTACATGACCTTATGAGTGATACATACAGCGGTAAGTTTGCGTTTCATTTGTGCGTACAAAATATATGTACATGTTAAGCGAAAGCTGAAAGGAAAGCTAGAAAGAAACTATTATGCAAGACACAATGAATCAATATTAAACCTGAATGCATTCACCGGAGCTACATTGTTAGCGAGGCTACTATTGAAATTGCTAATAATGAATTCATTATATCCGCGAAATAAAGGATAACAGGGCATTTAAATTCAATTTCCTTCTTTTATCTTCCAAATGGTTGAGAGTTTTTGACTGGACACCTTGCTGCGTTATTAATCACGTTCAATTTCCCACATTATACCATTTCAGCAGTTATTTTTATAATATATGTGTCTCTAATTTCTCTTTCAATCTAGTTAATCATCCTCGAACTGCAACCAGCCAAGTAATTCATAATCCTTATAATTTATGAGGTTTGTGCGTGTCTCTGTATTTTCATTCAGGTCGAAAACAGAGGGCATGGAAGACCCGCTCTCTCCCTAGACTCGCACGCCACACAGTCATCCTTGCATGCTCGTATGGGATCGGGTGAGTTATTTACCATTAGAAAAAAGAAATGACGTGTAAGAAGAAAGAATATGCTTACACTAACTTATTAGTTGTGATGTGAAAGGGCACAGAACATGTTCGAATAGCACAGACACAACAGATAGATATTTTGTCTTCTTACTATATGATGAATATATGACTGTAACCCCCGTATAAAGCGCCATGGTTATATAAATACAAGATAATGATGATGATGATGATTATGATTATTATCATGATCATTATTATTATCATTACTATTATAATTTATGACAGTGTCATTTTTCCTATATCCTAAGTATTTTTTTTTTCGAAAGATGAATTTACATCTAGATTTTAGGAGTTTCTCGTTTCCTATTTTGTATGCTTTAAACGAAATAATCATTGGTGTGGTTAAAGAGAAACACGACGCCTCTTGAAGGTATGGTGCTTCATAGAGCTCAAATATGTGGGGATAACTGCAAGATCTATTTCTGTTTTTATTTATTCTCTTGCTGCAGAAACACAGCCACAAAGAAGGACCTAGAGACTGCACATTTTCAGGTAGTGACCCGTACATTTCCTAACGTGAAGCTGTACAGTGTACTTCTGCAAGAGCGCGGTGACACTATAGCCAAGTCTGAAGCATGAACGAAAGAAAAAAAAAATAAAAGTTCACGAATTATCAGTTTTAATCGTTATGATAGAATTATTTCATACAAAATATACGATATATATTTGTCAAAAAGAAAATAAAACATAATGGTATTTTAGTTATAGTTTAAAGTAAATACAACAGGTTCAGTTGCGTCATTTGTAAAACAAGATTATCTTAATTAGAAGTTTGGGATGGCTACAGTACCAAACTTCGCTGTACCTTTACAAGTCCTGTTTCTATCATTCGCAATTACAGTAATACACAAATGTTTCGGCGACAAAATGTGGCCTGTGATACCATCTTTTACTGGGTTCAATAATCTTTTTGCTCTCAGGAGGGGAATGGTCACCAGGCTGCTGCAGAATCAGGAGCAATCTTCCTTGACGATGTGCTCGAGGTGAGAACCCTCAATGTTTCCCTTGGTCTTTTTACTATTCAATTACTTCACCAAACTTAAAGTCGAATACAGTGAAAACAAAGGGAACAAGTTTCACGTTTGTGTTCGCGAACTATAATAGAATCGCCTTGTTCTGCAATAAAGGAACGTTCAGCAGAATTATTGGTAATGTTTTATGCATGGACATTTCCAACGAGATGGCGTTAATTATAATTAGATAAACTATTGAAATTGAATTAAAATTGAAATTATGTTGTTTTTCTCTTTCTTTTTTTCTTTTTGCATGTTTTGGGTTTTCGGAAAGTAGATACTGAGTTTCTATTGTTGTCATTTCCTCTTGCAGAAAGTGGGAGCAGAGGAGGATCTGAATGTACAGTCTAAGGTCATTGTCCAGAATGTGCACAAGGTGAGTATAAGGGATTTTATCGGCTATCGCCGTATGCCAGTTATCTGCAATATCTGATGTGTTTATGAAAGGCAAATAAGGGCAACACACCATCGCCATTCACGCGTTCACGTAAAATTAACGTAGTTTATATATGTATGGTTAGAAAAGATACTTAAGTGCCCGGGTATAAAACTTTACTGAATAAATCCGAAGCAGGCTTCCATTACGTCAAGTTAAAAATAGCAGATCAGACATTGAAGACATAAAACATGTGAAATCAAAAAAAAAAATCAGAACAGCCTATATAATTACATATAATGATACCTAACATTGATAGTCGGGAGCGCGAGCGTTGCCGTTAATTCAGCGTTTTCAATGCATGATACATGATATTACAAGTTTCAATGAACTTTTCCACACTCAGGTAGCGAAGGACCACCAAGCTGCTGAGGAATCAGCAACACTCTTCCTTGACGATTTGCTCGAGGTGAGAAGCTGCGGAGATTTTTCCTTTTCAAGCTTGTATGGACTTCACCGAAGTTGTGAAAACACAAGCCGGAATATAAACACTACAATAATGAGTTTCTCTGATACATTGCAAAGCAACACAAATTTGAGTTACTAATATTAGTTAACAATATTCGATGTCGAAATTATTATCTACCTTTGCAGAAAGTGGGCAAAGATGTGGATCTGAAGGTACAGTCAAAGGCCATTGTCAAGAATGTGTACAAGGTAAGAGAATACATTATAACGACGACATACGTATAACGTTAAAGAAATCTCTGTATTTTTGTTTACATAAAACCAAATTAGATAAGCTACTTAACCGAGTGCTTGGGCAACTACCTTTAGATACAAGACCCAGTAATTATAGGCATCCGCTTCCTCATTCTAAAAAAGGTAAATAATATAACATATTAGCTTAGTTTAGAAATGTATTCATTGATTGTCTAAGATTAGGGAGAGGGTAATTATTCTTCACTAGCTGATCAATATCTAGCAATTTTGTTTGTTAGTTTGTTTTGTCAGTATTATATGTTTCTTTCGGTAGCAACCTAACGTGAATGAAATATAAATTTTGTACATGTGGTATATTTTGTTTTATGTGTACATCAATTATGTAATTGTATTGTGCTCAGTATATGTGATTTTTAATTAACAAACTCGCCGAAAAACAGCCATATGGCTGTGTCCAGTACCGTGACAAAAGAAAATGAAATGAAATCATATGAAATGATGTATATAGAATGTCATTTTAGACATTTTGCAACCGTTTTCAGATTAGCCTGTGATGTCTTCAAGTGATAATATGTCCTTGGACGTATCTTATCGAGCGTGTCATCTCTGAAACAAAAGAGTGATAAAACGCTTTCTAAAATTCATAATATTCCGGGTTAACTACTTTTTTGTTACTCGCAGGCAGTGGATGCTCACCAAGCTGCAGAAGAATCTGCAACGATCTTCCTTGACGATGTGCTCCAGGTGAGAATTAAACGACGTCAGTTTCCTAGCTCTCTAAGTACACTCAGGTTTTGAAAGACTCCAACAAAATGGCAGTAAGTGAATGGGAGAATAAATAGATTGAAGGTGAAAAATGAAAGAAGCATATATCGGAATTCATTCTACCGTGGTTTTTTTTTTTTTTTCAGGAAGTTCAAAAGGAATTTGATTTGAAGGCTCAGTCAAAGGTCATTGTGGAGAAAGTGTACATGGTAAGAGAAAAACTATATACTGACATAAATGAACACAAAATTGACGAAAAATAGTATCGTATTCACAGTTTCTGAACCTCAGTATTTGCAATTTGTGCTCGCCTTTATCTTTTCTTCGTCAACTCGAACGTCACCACACTTTTGATATATTGTAAATAACAAATGACTTCTGGTTTTACATTTCTTGATCAGTGAAGTATCAAAGGAGGAAAAAAAAAAACAACCCAAAGTAACGTAAAATGTGAAGTCGCTTTTAATCATTGTGGTATTGTGATCATACATATACCACAATGTAATCAAATTTATTTGAACTGCAAATCTTTAAGTAAAACAATAGCTGAAAATATAAAAGTCTATATGCTTCGCTCCTCATGTATATGATTTCAACTGATACTTCTTTGTTTCGTAGGAGGTGGGCGAGGAATTTGAAACGAGGGCACTGGCAAAGACTGTTGTGCAGAATGTATACGAAGTAAGAGTCCATAGTCTGTCTTTCATTTGTTTTCTATGCTTCGGTCACAGCAATAAGAGTCTACAGAAGTGTTATTAAATGGAAAGGGGGAGGGGAGGGAGAAAATAGAGAAATAGAAAGAAAAAAAGTGACAGCCTTTAGCTGGTTACTAAATCCGTCTTTTATCGAAATACCTTTATTCCACGTCACATATTATGCTGGAGTCTTCCAATACGTCTTTTTTTTCCGCAGGGGGTTCGCAAGGAATTTGAAGTGAGGGCGCAGGCAAAAGCTATTGTGCAGAATGTATACGAAGTAAGAATCCACCGTCTTTCTTATGTTTTCTAAGCTTCATCTTCAGTTTCATTGAGATAAGATTCTGTGGCAGTGTCGTTAAAGGCACAGGTAGAGAAAGGGAGGGGGTAACAGAAATATAAAGAAAGGAAAAAACAAAAAGTGAGAACTATTAGCTGGTTTCCGAATTAATCTTTTATCGAAATTACTTTATTATTCAAGTAACATTTATGCTAAAGTCTTCAAATACGTCTTTATCTTCTTCTTTTCCCCCCACAGGAAGTTGGCAAGGAATTCGAGCTGAAGGCACAGGCAAGGGTCATTGTTCAGAATGTACTTGAGGTATAAAAAGATACGCTTTTTGCTTGTTTTCAAAATTCACATTTCACATAAAGGAAGGGCTTTTATTACTTGTCACTTCGAAGAAAGAGATGCTTGTGTGTGTGTCGGTGTGACGGTTCCATGATTATTTACTCTTGCTACAATTGCTCCCATGAAATGTATACATAAAATCTACCCACAAACATAATCCTATAAACCCTAATCCTAATCCTCACATCAAACTAAATCTAAAGCCCTATCACAACCCTAAGTCCTAAGAAAACCTGAGTAATTATTGTAGGAGCGAATGTCGTGTCACCCGGTCTGACAGAAAGAAATATACATAAATACAATATTGTATAAAGAGAGAGGGAGAAAACTCTAAATTCGAACAAAAAAACGTGATATCAGTTATAGCATATGCAAGAGCCTCCTAATGTAAAAAAATATATTGTCTTTATCTTACAGGAAGTTGGCAAAGAATTGCAATTGAGGACACAGGCAAGGACTATTGTGCAGAAGGCATATACGGTAAGAATGCATTTTTTTACATGCTTCCTGGTTGCTCTTTCGTAGACAACAAATTTTAGGAGAGATTTCGATAAATTGAGAGATGCAGAGGGAGACTGGTGGAGAAAGCAAGAGAGAGATTGAGAACTTAACTTTCAGATTCAAACTTGCGTTTATCTTCAAATTTTGCTTCACAAAGAAGCTATTTCCAGTCTTGGAAATCTATATCGTACATTAGTGATTAGAATGATTAGAATGATCGACGCAATGACGAGAAAGTTGTAGAAACTTGCAATTAGACCAGCATAGATACAGCTCATTTCATTTGTTTTTCAACTGATCTTGGCAATTAGATTATTGTCATATTTTCTTGTAATATGTCTATATAATATGATATACGAACGTTCCTTCTCGGTTCCTTTCCAGGCCGTCAGTATTCACAAAGACGTCGAAGACTCTGCACAGGCATTCCTCGATAATATCCTTAAGGTAAGAAATGCTTCTTTGTAAAGCATGTCATAAATCTTTTCAGCGTGATAAAGATTTCAGATCTCTTCCCATGTGACCCTACAAATAATTATGTCAATTACAGATAGAAGCAACTTCAGTCGTCTTTCATTTTTCACCTTGTGAAAGAATATCTTACCCCGATTTACTCACTCCTCGTTTCTGTACACAAAATGTCGAAAAGGTGTCACAGCTGAGGGAATGTACACAAACTGTTGTACACAACGGCGTATCTAGGGGCAAGGGGGGCACGTGCCCCGGGCTCCACTCCTCGGGGGCGCAAAAAACGAAAAAAAAAAAAGAAGAAGAAGAAAAAAAACGAAAAAAAAAACGAAGAAGAAGAAGAAAAAAAGAAAAAAAGAAAAGAACAAGAACAAGAACAAGAACAAGAAAAAAACTCGCCCGGGAAGGGGGGGGGGGGGGGCAGAAAACCAAATCAAACAAGATAAAAACAAAACATGATGATGACGCGGGCTTATTATCTGTGTTCACACAAGAATTCCATGTTCTGTAAGTAAGCTGATCTACAAAAATTGTCGGCTCGCTCGCTGCGCTCGCTCGCCAAAACTTATATAAAAAAGAAGGTAAGAAGAAAATGTGATGATAACGCGGGGAAAATGACAATGTCTATTGTGTTCACACGTGTCATTTTATATTTAGCAGGCAAAATGTTTCACAGAGCAGCGGCTGCAATTTCTTCCGTTCTGAAGCGATCGCCAATTGGATCAAAAGAAGGCGCCAACGGTTTCGAACAAACGGAGGGGGGGGGGGGCGCAAAAAACCCCAAGATAAGAACAAAACGTAATGATGACGCAGAAATATACAAATTTCGGCTCACTCGCTCGTACTAATTTAGAGTATTTTTTCAAGTCCTCAGTTTGTTGGTATAAATCGTTATCTATATTATAATGTCGTCACCATATCTTGATTAGAATTGTAAGATTTAATAAGCAAAAAATGACAAGAATTCCATGTTTTGTAAGCTGAAATACAAAATTTTTCGGCTCGCTCGCTGCGCTCGCTCGCCGCAATTTATCAAAAAAAACCCAAAAAACAAGAGATAAGAATTAAACGTGATGATAACGCGGAAATATACAAATTTCAGCTCAGTCCTCAGTTTGTTGGTATAAATCGTTATCGTCGCCACTATATCTTTATTAGAATTGTAAGATTTAATAAGCACAAAATGACAAGAATTCCATGTTTTGTTAGCTGAAATACAAATTTTTTTCGGCTCGCTCGCTGCGCTCGCTCGCCAAAAAAAAAAAGAAAAAAGAAAAAAGAGAGAGATAAGAACAAAACGTGATGATGACGCGGAAATATACAAATTTCGGCTTACTCGCGCGTACTAATTTAGAGTATTTTTTCTAAGTCCTCAGTTTGTTGGTATAAATCGTTATCTATAAGGCCGTCACTATATCTTTATTAGAATTGTAAGATTTAATAAGCACAAAATGACAAGAATTCCATGTTTTGTAAGCTAAAATACAAAAATTTTCGGCTCGCTCGCTGCGCTCGCTCGCCAAAATTTATCAACACTCATTACATTTAAATCAATCTCAAAAGACCCCTTTTAAGTGCTTGAAAAAGCATATCATGTGGACTTTGTTTAAAGTCCCTACCGGGATGGGGTTGGGGTTGAACACTTTTTCAGAAATTAGGGGCGCAATTTTCGCGCTTGCCCCGGGCGCCGTTTTCCCTAGATACACTTGTACGCCACGGTACACAACGTGTTCAAAGTAATTAATCGACCTTTACTCAGTTTCTCCCAACATGTCCATCAATGTCTTTTGCTGTATTCGGAAGATCCCGATCCTGTACACACTCGGAAGCATCCAAACGCAGTCATCCAATGGTTAAAAAAAAAAACCCAGCTTATTTGCTTTTTATGTCTTTTTGTGGAACATGACGTGTCCCTGTGTAAATCTAAGATTTAACTGTGGTGATGATTCACTTTTCCACTTCCAGGAAGTGAGTAAAGACTTCTTACTA
Organism: Diadema setosum; assembly: GCF_964275005.1. Taxonomy (NCBI): domain Eukaryota; kingdom Metazoa; phylum Echinodermata; class Echinoidea; order Diadematoida; family Diadematidae; genus Diadema; species Diadema setosum. The sequence continues at coordinate 15,383,841 of NC_092705.1, read as the reverse complement.
CACGCTCACACGAGGGACAGCGCCAAGAAAGTTGACCAAGTAAGAAATGTCGCTGATTCATATCGAGTAATTTCTTATGCACCTATGGTACACTATATTGCATTTTAGTATCATATAATCAAATGACTGCTGCATTCATTCACAGAGAGACAAAAAAGAAATGAACAGGGGCCTGTTTCATAAAGATTGACAGTAAGTTGCTATTAATCGCAAATTGCGTTTCATAAACAATTTTGGAATTGATCGCAAGTAACGCTCAATCGAAAGTTACGCTTGATTTAGTCTTGAAATCAAGCGTGTCTTTATGAAACGGGACTTGCGCTCATTATTGAACTTACGCTCAATTCAGCGAGTTACGCTCAATAAATTTTGCGTAAGATCATTCGCAACTTTTTATGAAACAGGCCCCAGATATCATCAAAACTGTGAACTCCAATACGGCATATGTGACATTATTTTGGCTCAAATCTTCTGCCTTCTCGTAGGGGAACATTATAGTCACCAGAGCGACACAACACGACCATTTGTGTCTTAATGGCCCGAATTCACGAAGGTGGTACAAATGAAACCATGGTTTAAACCATGGACAAAAACCATGGAGCGCCAAGTGTCGCACGGAATATTTCGTTACAAAATTGGTCATTTCGTCGACAAAATGACCGTTTCGTTAACGAAATGTTCATTTAGTTACAAAATATTGTCATTTCGTTACAAAATAATCATTTCATCGACGAAATGACTGATTTCGTAACGAAATATTCCACATGTTCCATGCGACAGTTGGCGCTCCATGGTTTTTGTTCACTGTTTAAACCATGGTTTCATTTGTACCACCTTCGTGAATTCGGGCCAATGTGTCAGTGCTGATGAAAAATCATTGCTGTAGAGTAAAATGCTCATGTCGTAACACTTCGTTCATGGAAAGGGAGATGATAGATAAGCAAGCTTTGGGAAGCGCTCTTCTACGTCATGTATTATTATGTGTTACAGGCCTAATCTTAAGAAAAATACTTCTGTTTGTTTTACAATCCCTTTAACTGTTATATTTTGAGAAAAACATATCAATTATTGAAAGTTGCATCGCTTATAGATGTGGTACTATGACTGATATATGCAATAATCTGCACACCTGTCATTCTGTATCATAGGTTGACTACTCAGACCTTTGCCTTCCTCAAAGCTATTATCTCAGTGGGATAAAGATTGATACCACAAAGCTTCAAGCGAGAAAGGAACTGCTGTCCAATCGCGGACCATGGCCCGGGAAGGACGCTATCACCTACCAAGACCAGTTCATCACCGACCTGAGAGCTGTGGAGAAAGAAATTGCATCGGGAAAGACACACGACCGCGTCCAAGACGATCGACACTCCGACGATCCTGACATCGACTCCGTCTTTCCTGGGGACACTGGAGGCGAAAGCGACGACGAGGATGAAGACAGTCTGACGATCTCGTTCATTATGGGGACTGCAGAGCACGTCGCCTCGTTAGATATCATACAACACAATGAGGAGTGCATAATTCTCTCCCAAGACTGTGACGATGATGATGACGATGTGGATGTCGATGGCAGTGGAGGAGAACTTGGTATCTCCCAAGCGAAGATGAATGACTGCCTTGGAGATAACGCAACCGCCGAGACCCGGCATCCTTCACCTCAAGGATTCGCCCTTCCACTAACGGCAGTGTCAGTCTGTTTGCCCCCGATCCCTCCTCCCCTCACTTTCCGGGATATCAAAAACCTCGAGGGAGTGGCTCTTCAGAAGATGATCAAGAAGGAGAAGATTCACTTTCCTCCTCCTTACCTCCCCTCATCACTGTCTTCAAACATTACAGTGAATGGTGGAAGTTGCTTCATGGTTCCACCTCCTTCCCGCCCGGTGATGCCTGCTGCTCAACCTCTCCCAGGCAATGTTTCTTCAGCACCAAATATCTGTGCCTACCACCAGGAGCATGCACTGAACAATGGGAGGATCACCGGGTATCCTATCAATCCCCTTCTGCCACTCATTCCGCCCAAATCACCGTTGGTTGCTCCACCCCCATATCCACCGCCAGACGAGATGTCTCGGTTACTCCAACTTGCACAGGATGTCACAGAACACGCTGACCAGGAGCTAATCAATCAAAACCTGCCGCATCCACATAACCAGGTATTGCATTGTTTTTATCACACTATATATATTGCCCCTCATACAATAAATTCATGGTCTTTTATACATATTAAGAACCAATAAAAGTATACTTTCTTTTCTCTGTAACAGTTTGATTTATTGCTATTTAAGTCTTACATGTTCTCTACAACCATGTTTATTTTTTTTTTCAAAGAATGTGCACCTGTTCTACAATTTGCAGAACATGCTTGTGCCGAAAGGATGGGTTGGGTAGTGGCGCGTCGCGTTAATGGGAACCCCACCCTTCGTCCAAAGCCTCCCCCCCCCCCCCCCCGGTTTTGCCGAAAGGGTGCGTTGGGAGCGTTGGGTCGCGTCGCGTTGACCGGAACCCCACCCTTCGTCCAAAGCCCCCCCCCCCCCCCCGGTTTTGCTGATAGAGTGCGTTGATACTTTTTCTCATGTAATATCAAAAGACGAGTTTTGAATTTATATCTAACCTTCAAACAACCATTTCAAAGAGGCTATCGTCCGGATCGGTTTACACTCTATTACCACTTGGTCTACAGCCAGTTGGTCTAATAGACCGTTTAATATCAATTGTTCTAATAACCAGTTGGTCTAGTCATTATTTCTTCCAATTGCTGTTTGATCTAATTGTTATTTGGTTTAATTACTATTTGGTTTACAGTCAATTCGTCTAATAATAGCCATTTGGTCTATTTTTGGTCTATCATGAGTTGGTCTAATTCCATTTCGTCTAATCATCAAATGGTCTAAAATAAAACCAAATTTGTCCAATATAAATTTGGTGTACACATCAATAAAAAGGCCCCCCCCCCCCCACAAAAAAAAAAATAGCCCAGTTGGTCATATAGACGAAACGATGATTGGACCAAATTGTACCTGATTAGACCAGGAGGCTGGCTATTAGACCAAATGACAATAAAATCAATGGTTATTAGACTAAATGGGTGTAGACTAAATGATGATAGACAGAGGCTAGACCAACTGGGCAATGGACCAAAATTAATGATGTGTACACCAAATTTATATTGGACAAATTTGGTTTTCTTTTAGACCATTTGATGATTAGACGAAATGGAATTAGACCAACTCATAATAGACCAAATCGGTATTTGATGATATAAATTGGTGTTAGGCCAAAAATAGATCAAATGGCTATTATTAGACGAATTGACTGTAGACCAAATAGTAATTAAACCAAATAACAATTAGACAAACAGTAATTGGACGAAATGATGACTAGACCAACTGGTTATTAGACCAACTGATATTAAACAGTCTGTTAGACCAACTGGCTGTGACCGAGTGGTAATAGAGTGTAAACCGATCCGGACGATAGCCTCTTTGAAATGGTTGTTTGAAGGTTAAATATAAATTCAAAACTCGTCTTTTAATATTACATGAGAAAATGTACCAACGCACCCTTTCGGCAAAACAGGGGGGGGGGGGGCTTTGGACGAAGGGTGGGGTTCCAGTCAACGCGACGCGACCCAACGCTCCCAACGCACCCTTTCGGCAAAACCGGGGGGGGGGGGGGGCTTTGGACGAAGGGTGGTGTTTCCATTAACGCGACGCGCCACCACCCAACCCACCCTTTCGGCACAAGCCTGCAGAACAAAGCTTGAGCTGTCGTTCTTTTGCATACAGGGCAATGATGCTCAACACTGGGGGCGTCCTCCTGCCAATCGCAGAGCCAACCCAGGACCTCCAACCTGGGCGCAACACCCACAACGCATCCCTCTCAAACCAGTATCTAGACCACGCCCACCAATGACAATACGGCGATGCTACGAGCATAATATGCGTCATGCTCGCAGCCAGCGGAGAGGGTTTAACAACTAATGACAATAGAGACATTGATACGGAGGATGATTATTCAAAGGATCATAAATCACCAACATTGAAATGGACGTACGTTTTGTCCGTGACAAAATTGACATTTTGTCAATTTCAAGCATTTACGCAGAAGTAGGCCTACATAATAACAATAAGAAGAACATACTCTTATCTACTCAGCATCATTCACCATCCCCGCAATCAGCAGGGAGAGTAAAAAGCAATTGATGACAATAGTCACTTGATATTCGGAGGACGATTGGAGAAATGATCCGAAATAACAAACATTGATATGTGCGTAACTACGTTTTGCCTGTGCCAATTGCAAGCGCATGCGCAGATAAATGAAGCCAACTTCGTCTTTGACATCGCTGTATGAAGAAAACGAAATAACTATGAAAAACTACACTGCCAAAGTATGGTATTCATCATGAAAAAAAAAAGAAGAAGAAAGATCCATGTGTGGGATCCGGTGCTTTAATCAACAAAGCAAACTACCTATATCCAACCTCCTCCATATAGAGAGTGAAGTAAACAATTCCTCTAGCATAGATTGATCATTCCACGTCTATGAAAAAAAAAATGTATATATATATCTATGAATATTTCTTCTGTGAAGAATGTTTAAATAAAATACAAATTAATAAATATATCTCTATTTGTGTCTAATTTTTGCTTGGTAATCGTAATCGTAACCACACGCTGCTTTCACCATTCCTATATTATAATATAAGTATGCCAAGGGACGCACACTCATGTTGTAGAAGGACAAACAATCCCAAGCATGCACTTAATGTTTGACACAAGAGATTGCATTCCATCACACTCACTTTTACTACAGAACAATGCATCACCAGTAGCGGATCCAGAGGGGGCGCACCGGGCGTGCGCCCCCCCCCCCCTTAATTTTGTAAACGCACCTCGCCTTAACGGAATTCCTGGATATGATGCATGGTGTGAGGGTGAGTGTTTGTGGATGTGGGTTTGTGCGTGTGTGTGTGTCTGTGTGTGTGTGTGTGTTTATGCTTGTGTATAATGTCAGGTTGTTACACCCTAATGACAGATGAAAGAAAATAAATATCCACTGATGTTTTTTTTTAATCCATATGACACCATGTGAGTAACATCCCCGTCGTGGTGTCATGTTTACATGGCTGCCCCTCCCCCAATGTAACAACAGAAATTACTTAATATCATAATCTCCTGTTTTTGTTTTTGTTTTTACAAAGAAAAAGAAAATTGGGGAAAAATGTCCGTACATGATGCATGCACACGTCTACATGTCTACTGCATTCAACTAAATCAAAACTGCCCGCCAACCAGTAACTGTTTATAAAGGTCATTTTGTGTTGTAGCTCCATGGGTTAATGCCTCATCACTGTTGGAACCACCTAGGGTTGTCCCATGATTGGGGGGGGGGGGGGGGGGGTGATTTCATGCATTGCGTAGTTTTAATCCAGTGCATGCGGGGCTTTGTGTTTAAATACACAGACAATCATGGTAGCAAAGTAGTCACATGGTACGTAGGTCCTGACACCACAACACGCTTCTCCCACCCACGTTATTCTATGTACACATGGCAAATGAGACCATTTAAATGAGGTCGTGTCCCTCTCTCGACATGTGGTGGCAGCATGCCGGTTTTGGGGGTTTCGCCTTACAATACATATAAACAAAGAAGGATTGTACAACATAAGATTCCTGGTTGGTTTAAGTGTACTACTTTGTATTTCAGTCACATTCACGTTTTATATTACCATAGTTTCATATCTACTGAAGACAGTACGCAGTGGAATGTTTTAGCCAATCAAAGTAAAGCACTTTACAATACTATAGAACGAATGAAAATTGACGATTTAAGACAATGGCCCGAATTCACGAAGGTGGTACAATCTTCTCTACGGTTTAACCATGGACAAAGACCATAGTTTTTGTATGGGGCACCAAGTGTCGCATGGCCTATTTCGTTACGAAATCAGTCATTTCGTTGATGAAATGATTATTTCGTAAATACAATAATTATTATCATTATTATTATTATTATTATTATTATTATTATTATTATCATTATTGTTATTATTATTATTATCATTATTATTATTATTATTATTATCATTATTATTATTATTATTATTATTGTTGTTATTATCATCATCATTATCTTTATTATTATCATCATTATTTCCGACATTGTTATTTTTCCTTTATGTTGAGGATTTTTGTCGAAAGATGAATTTACATCTGGATTTTAGGTGTGTCTCGTCTCCTATTTTGTATGCTTTAAACGAAATAATCATTCCTGTCGTTGAAGAGAAACAAGACGCCTCTTATGAAAAGTATGGTGCTTCATATAGAGCTCTAATATGTGGGAAAATTGCAAGATCTATTTCTGTTTTTATTCATTCTCTTGCTGCAGAAACACAGCCACAAAGAAGGACCTGGAGACTGCACATTTTCAGGTAGTGACCCGTACATTTTCTTACGTTAAGCTGTACCGTGTACTTCTGCAAGAGCACGGTGTCACTATAGCCAAGTCTGAAGCATGAACGAAAAAAGAAATCAAAGTTCACGATTTATCAGTTTGAACGTCATAATAGAATTATTTCATATATTATATACAATATATATTTGTCAAAAAGAAAACAAAACAAAATGGTGTTTTAGTTATAGTTGAAAGTCAATACAACAGGTTCAGTTGCGTCATTTGTAAAACAAGATTATCTTAATGAGAAGTTTGGGATGGCTACGATATCAAACTTCGCAGATTACCTATACAAATCATGTTTTTATCATTGGCAAATACACTTAACCACAAATGTTTCGGCGACAAAATGTTGCCTGTATGATGCAATATTTGTATTGTACATCTTTTACTGGGTTCAATAATCTTTTTGCTCTCAGGAGGTAAATGCTCATCACCAAACTGCTGCAGAATCAGCAGCAATCTTCCTCGACGATGTGCTCGAGGTGAGAACCATCAATGTTTCCCTTGGTCTTTTTTCTATTCAATTACTTGACCAAAATTGAGTCGAATACACCGAAAACAAAAGAAACAAGTTTCACGTTTGTGTTCGCAAACTATAATAGAATCGCTTTTTCTGCATAAAGGAACGCTCAGCAGAATTATTGGTAATGTTTTATGCATGAACATTTATAACGAGATGGCGTTAATCACGCTGTTTTTCTCTTTCTTTTTGCATGTTTCGGGTTTTTGCAAAGTAGATACTGAGTTTCTATTGTTGTCATTTCCTCTTGCAGAAAGTGGGAGCAGAGGTAGATCTGAATGTACAGCCTAAGGTCATTGTCCAGAATGTGCACAAGGTGAGTATAAGGGATTTTATTGACTATCGCCGTATGCCAGTTATCTGCAATATCTGATGTGTTTATGAAAGGCAAGTATGGGCAACACATCATTGCCATTTACGCGTTCACGTAAAATTAACGTAGTTTATATATTCATGGTTAGAAAAGATACTTAAGTGCCCGGATATAAAAATTTACAGAATAAATCCGAAGTAGGCTTCCATTACGTCAAGTTAAAAACAGCAGATCAGAGATTGAAGACATGACACAGAGCATGTGAAACAAACAAAAAAAAAAAGTCAGAACAGCCTACATAATTACATATAATGATACCTAACATTGATAGTCGGGAGCGTTGCCGTTAATTCAGCGTTTTCAATACATGATACATGATATTACAAGTTTCAATGAATTTTTCCATTTTCAGGTAGCGAAGAACCACCAAGCTGCTGAGGAATCAGCAACACTCTTCCTTGACGATTTGCTCGAGGTGAGAAGCTGCGGAGATTTTTCCTTTTCAAGCCTGTATGGACTTCACCGAAGTTGTGAAAACACAAGTCGGAATATAAACACTACAATAATGAGTTTCTCTGATACATTGCAAAGCAACATAAATTTGAGTTACTCATATTAGTTAACAATATTCGATGTCGAAATTATCTACCTTTGCAGAAAGTGGGCAAAGACGTGGATCTGAAGGTACAGTCAAAGGCCATTGTCAAGAATGTGTACGAGGTAAAAGAATACATTGATAAATCTCTGTACTTTTGTTTACATAAACCAAATTAGATAAGCTACTTAATCGAGTGCTTGGGCAACTATAACTTTAGATACAAGATAGGCATCCGCCTCCTCATTCTAAAAAAGGCAAATGATATAATATATTTGCTTAAATTAGAAATGTATTCATTGATTGTCTAAGATTAGGGAGAGGGTGATCAGTCTTCACTAGCTGATCAATATCTTGTAATTTTGTTTGTTAGTTTGTTTTGTCAGTATTATATGTTTCTTTTTTGTAGCAACCTAACGTTGAATGAAATATAAGTTTTGTGCATGTGCTATATTTTGTTTTATGTGTACCTCAATTATGTAATTGTATTGTGTTCAATGTATGTGATTTTTTTAATTCACAAACTGGCCGAAAAACAGCCATCTGGCTGTGTCCAGTACCGTGAAAAAAGAAAATGAAATGATATGATATGATTATGAAATGATGTATATAGAATGCCATTTTAGACATTTAGCAACCGTTTCCAGATTAGCCTGTGATGTCTTCAAGTGATATGTCCTTGTACGTATCTTATCGAGCGTGTCATCTCTGAAACAAAACAGTAATAAAACGCTTTCTAAGATTCATAATATTCCGGGTTAACTACTTTTTTGTTACTCGCAGGCAGTGGATGCTCACCAAGCTGCCGAAGAATCTGCAACGATCTTCCTCGACGATGTGCTTCAGGTGAGAATTAAACGACGTCCGTTTTCTAGCTCTCTAAGTACGCTCAGGTTTTGAAAGACTGCAACAAAATGGCAGTAAGTGAATGTGAGCATAAATTGATTGAAGATGAAAATGAAAGAAGGATATATCAGAATTAATTCAACCGTGTTTTTTTTTTCTTCAGGAAGTTCAAAAGGAATTGGATCTGAAGGCTCAATCAAAGGCCATTGTGGAGAAAGTGTACAAGGTAAGAAAGAAACTATATACTGACATAAATGAACACAAAATTGACGAAAAATAGTATCGTATTCAGTTTCTGAACCTCAGTATTTGCAATTTGTGATCGCCTTTATCTTTTCTTCGTCAACTCAAACGTCATCACAGTTTTGATATGACTGTGTAAACAAACAATGACTTCCGGTTTTACACTTCCTGATCAGTTAAGTATCAAAGGATGAAATCACATAATTGAACAAGGTAATGTAAAATATGATGTCGCATTCAATCATCCTTGTATTGTTATCATATATACCACAATGTAATCAAATTTATTTGATCTGCAAAATCTTTAAGTAAATCAAAAGCTGAAAATATCAAGGTCTATGCTTCGCTCCTCATGTATATGATTTCAATTGATATTTCTTTGTTTCGTAGGAGGTGGGCAAGGAATTTGAACTGAGGGCACAGGCAAAAACTATTGTGCAGAATGTATACGAAGTAAGAGTCCATAGTCTTTCATTTGTTTCCAAGCTTCAGTTTCACAGCAATAAGACTCTACAGAAGTGTTATTTAGTGGAGAGAGAGAGAGAGAGAGAGAGAAGGGAGGGAGAGAAGTGTAGAGAAATAGAACGGGAAAAATTGAGAGCCTAATTTAGCTGGTTACTTAATCCATCTTTTATCGAAATACCTTTATTTCATGCCACAATAGAATGCTGGAGTCTTCCAATACGTCTTTTTTCCGCAGGGTGTTCGCAAGGAATTTGAAGTGAGGGCGCAGGCAAAAGCTATTGTGCAGAATGTATACGAAGTAAGAATCCACCGTCTTTCTTATGTTTTCTAAGCTTCATCTTCAGTTTCATTGAGATAAGATTCTGTGGCAGTGTCGTTAAAGGCACGGGTAGAGAAAGGGAGGGGGTAACAGAAATATAAAGAAAGGAAAAAACAAAAAGTGAGAACTATTAGCTGGTTTCCGAATTAATTTTTTATCGAAATTACTGTATTTCAAGTAACATTTATGCTAGAGTCTTCAACTACGTCTCTATCTTCTTCTTTTTTCCCCCACAGGAAGTTGGCAAGGAATTCGAGCTGAAGGCACAGGCAAGAGTCATTGTTCAGAATGTACTTGAGGTATAAGAAGATATGCTTTTTGCTTGTTTTCAAAACTCATATTTCACATAAAGGAAGGGCTTTTATTACTTGTCACTTCGAAGAAAGAGATACTTGTGTGTGTGTCTGTGTGACGGTTCCATGATTATTTACTCTTGCTCCAATTGCTCCAATGAAATGTATGCTAAGTCAATCATGCATTAAATTGAATTGAATCATAAATTCTACCCACAAACATAATCCTATAAACCCTAATCCTAATCCTAATCCTCACATCAAAATAAATCTAAGACCCTATCACAACCCTAAGTCCTAAGAAAACCTTAGTAATTGTTGTAGGAGCGAATGTCGTGTCACCCGGTCTGGCAGAAAGAAATATACACAAATATGATATTGTATAAAGACAGAGGGAGAAAACTCTAAATTCGAACCAAAAAAAAAAAAAGGTGATATCACTTATAGCATATGCAAGCGCCTGCTAATGTAAAAAAATAAATTGTCTTTATCTTACAGGAGGCTGGCAAAGAATTTCAATTGAGGGCACAGGCAAGGACTATTGTGCAGAAGGCATATAGAGTAAGAATGCATCCTTTTTTACATGCTTCCTGGTTGCTCTTTCGGAGACAACACATTTTAGGAGAGATTTCGATAAATTGAGAGATGTAGAAGGAGACTGGTGGAGAAAGCAAGAGAGAGAGAGAGAGATTGAGAACTTAACTTTTAAATTCAAACTTGCGTTTATCTTCAAATTTTGCTTCACAAAGAAGCTATTTCCAGTCTTGGGAACCTATCGTACATTAGTCGTTAGAATAATTAGAATGATCGACGCAATGACGAGAAAGTCGTATAGAAACTTACAATTAGACCAGAACAGATACAGCTCATTTCATTTGTTTTTCAACTGATCTTGGTAATTAGATTGCTGCCATATTTTCTTGTAATAATGGATATACGATATACGAACGTTCCTCCTCGGTTCCTTTCCAGGCCGTCAGTATTCACAAAGACGCCGAAGACTCTGCACAGGCATTCCTTGTTAATATCCTAAAGGTAAGAAACGCTTCTTTATAAAGCATATCATAAATCTTTTTAGCGTGATGAAGATTTCTTATCTCTTCTCATGTGTCCTTACAAGCAATATGTCCATTACAGATCTAAACAACTTCAGTCGTCTTTCATTTTTTTTTCACCTTGCAAAACAATATTCTACTCTGATTCACTTACTTCTCGTTACTGTACACAGGATGTCGAAAAGGTGTCACAGCTGAGGGAATGTACACAAACCGTTGTACACAACGCGTTCAAAGTAAGTAATCGACCTTTACTCAGTTTCTCCCAACATGTCCATCAATGTCTTTTGCTGTATTCGAAAGATCCCGATATACTGTACACACTCGGAAGCATCCAAACGCAGTCATACCCAATGGTCAAAAAACAGCTTATTTGCTTTTTATGTCTTTTTTTTGGAACATGACGTGTCCTTGTGTATAAAATCTAAGATTAAACTGTGATAACGATTCACTTTTCCATTTTCAGGAAGTGAGTAAAGACTTCTTACTACACGCTCAGACGAGGGACGACGCCAAGGAAGTCGACCAAGTAAGAAATGTTGCTGATTAATGTAGAGTAATTTCTTATGCTCCTATGGTACACTATATTGCATTTTAGTATCATATAATCAAATGACTGCTGCATTCATAAACAAAGAGACAGAAAAGAAATGAACAGGGGCCTGTTTCATAAAAATTGAGCGTAAGTTGCAATCAATCGCAAATGGCGTTTCATAAACAACTGTGCAATTGATCACAAGTAACTCTCAACCTATATAAAGTTACGATTGGGTTTTTTTTTTCTTGAAATCAAGCGTATCTTTATGAAACAGGACTTGCGCTCAATATTGAACTTACGTTCTATGCAACGAGTTACGCTCAATAAATCGAGAGTAAGATCAATCGCAAATCTTTATGAAACAGGCCCCAGATTTCATCGAAATTGTGAACTCCAATACGGCATAATGTGACATTTGATGCAATGAAATTGGCATCATATTTCTCAAATCTTCCGCATTCTCGTATCTTCTCGTGGTATCTCGCATAATAGAGTCCAATGATGGGAACATCATAGGTCACCAGAGAGACACAACGCGACTATTTATGTCTTATGGTGTCATTTGAGTTAGTGCTGATGAAAAATCATTGCTGTAGAGTACAATGTTCATGTCGTAACACTCCAGTCATGGAAACCAAGATGATAAATAAACAAGCTATTGGAAGAGCTCTTCTACATCATGTATGTATATCTGTTACAGGCCTAATCCTTAAAAAATCCTAATGTTTGTTGGACGATCCCTTTAACTTTAACATTTTGAGAAAAACATATCGATGATTGACAGTTGCATCGCCTATAGATGTGGTACTATGACTGATATGTGCAATATCTGTGCACCTGTCATTCTGTATCATACAGGTTGACTATGCAGACCTTTGCCTTCCTCAAAGCTATTATCTCAGTGGCATAAAGATTGATACCACAGAGCTTCAAGCCAGAAAGAAACTGCTGTCCAATCGCGGACCATGGCCCGGGAAGGACGCTATCACCTACCAAAATCAGTTCATCACAGACATGAGAGCTGTGGAGAAAGAACTGGCATCAGAAAAGCCTCACGCCGGCCTCCAAGACGAGCGACACTCCGACGATCCTTACATCGACTCCGTCTTTCCTGGGGACGCTGGAGGCAAAAGCGACGACGAGGATGAAGACAGTCTGATGATCTCGTTCATTATGGGGACTGCAGAGCACGTCGCCTCGTTGGATATCATACAGCGCAATGAGGAGTGCATAATCCTCTCGAAAGTCTCTGACGACGACGATGACGATGATGATGTCGATGAGGAGGTTGATGGAAATGGAGAAAAACTAGAGATCTCTCAATCGGGAAGTGATGACAACATTGGAGACGACCCAATATCCTCTCCACCAACTGCGATACCAGTCGTTCTGCCCCCGATCCCTCCTCCCCTCACCTTCCGGGATATCAAAAACCTGGAGGGAGTGGCTCTTCAGAAGATGATCAAGAAGGAGAAGATTCATTTTCCTCCACCCTACCTCCCCTCATCACTGTCTTCTAACATCACAGTGAATGGTGGAAGTTGGTTCATGGTTCCACCTCCTTCCCGCCCGGTGATGTCTGCTGCTCAACCTCTCCCAGGCAATGTTTCTTCAGCACCAAATACCTCTTCCTACCACCAGGAGCATGTACTGAACAATGGGAGGATCACCGGGTATCCTATCAACCCCCTTCTGCCACTCATTCCTCCCACATCACCGTTGGTTGCTCCACCCCCATATCCACCGCCAGACGAAATGCCTCGGTTACTCCAACTTGCACGGGAGGTCAGAGGAAACGCTGACCAGGAGGTTATCAATCAAAACCTGCCGCATCCACATAACCAGGTATTGCATTGTTTGTAATATATATACATATATATATATATATATATATATATATATATATATATATTTAATATATTGTCCCTCATTACTTGTCAGTATCTTTAACTATAAATTCATGGTTTACATAAGAGCCAATAAAAGTATACTTTCTTTCCTCTGTTAACAGTTTGATTTATTGCTTTTTAAGTCTTACACGTTCTTTACAACCATGTTTGTTGTTGTTTTTTGTTCAAATAAAGTGCACCCGTGCTACAATTTGCAGAACAAAGCTTGAGTTCTCATTGGTTGAATTCTTTTACATACAGGGCAACGATGCTCAACACTGGGGGCGTCCTCCTGCCAATCGCAGAGCCAACCCGAGACCTCCAACCTGGGCGCAACCCCTCCGCTCTCAACGCATCCCTCTCCAAGCAGCATCTAGACCACGCCCACCACTGACAATACGGCGATGCTACGAGCATAATATGCATCACGCTCGCAACCAGCGGAGAGGGTTAAACAACTAATGACAATAGAGACATTGATACGGAGGATGATTATTCAAAGGATCATAAATCACCAACATTGAAATGGACGTACGTTTTGTCCGTGACAAAATTGACTCAAGCGTTTACGCAGAAGTAGGCCTACATAATAACAATAAGAAGAACATAGTCTTATTTACTCAGCATCATTCACCATCTCCGCAATCAGCAGGGAGAGTAAAAAGCAATTGCTGACAATAGTTACTTGATATTCGGAGGACGATTAGAGAAATGATCCGAAATAACAAACATTGATATGTGCGTAACTACGTTTTGTCTGTGCCAATTGCAAGCGCATGCGCAGATAAATGAAGCCAACTTCGTCTTTGACATCGCTGTATGAAGAAAACAAAATAACTGTGAAAAACTACACTGCCAAAGTATGGTATTCATCATGAAAAAAAAAAAGAAGAAGAAAGATCCATGTGTGGGATCCGGTGCTTTAATCAACAAAGCAAACTACCTATATCCAACCTCCTCCATATAGAGAGTGAAGTAAACAATTCCTCTAGCATAGATTGATCATTCCACGTCTATGAAAAAAAAATGTATATATATATCTATGAATATTTCTTCTGTGAAGAATGTTTGAATAAAATACAAATTAATAAATATATCTCTATTTGTGTCTAATTTTTGCTTTGTAATCGTAATCGTAACCACACGCTTCTTTCACCATTCCTATATTATAATATAAGTATGCCAAGGGACGTACACTCATGTTGTAGAAGGACAAACAATCCCAAGCATGCACTTAATGTTTGACACAAGAGATTGCATTCCATCACACTCACTTTTACTACAGAACAATGCATCACCAGTAGCGTATCCAGATCCCCGTTAATTTTGTAAACGCACCTCGCCTTAACGGAATTCCTGGATATGATGCATGGTGTGAGGGTGAGTGTTTGTGGATGTGGGTTTGTGCGTGTGTGTGTGTGTGTGTGTGTGTGTGTTTATGCTTGTGTATAGTGTCAGGTTGTTACACCCTAATGACAGATGAAAGAAAATAAATATCCACTGATGTTCTTTTTTTAATCCATATGACACCATGTGAGTAACATCCCCGTCGTGGTGTCATGTTTACATGGCTGCCCCTCCCCCAATGTAACAACAGAAATTAGTTAATATCATAATCTCCTGGTTTTTTTTTTTGTTTTTACAAAGAAAAAGAAAATTTGGGAAAAATGTCCGTACATGATGCATGCACACGTCTACATGTCTACTGCATTCAACTAAATCAAAACTGCCCGCCAACCAGTAACTGTTTATAAAGGTCATTTTGTGTTGTAGCTCCATGGGTTAATGCCTCATCACTGTTGGAACCACCTAGGGTTGTCCCATGATTGGGGGGGGGGGGGTGATTTCATGCATTGCGTAGTTTTAATCCAGTGCATGCGGTGTTTTGTGTTTATACACAGACAATCATGGTAGCAATGTAGTCACATGGTACGTAGGTCCTGACACCACAACACTCTTCTCCCACCCACGTTATTCTATGTACACATGGCAAATGAGACCATTTAAATGAGGTCGTGTCCCTCTCTCGACATGTGGTGGCAGCATGCCGGTTTTGGGGGTTTCGCCTTACAATACATATAAACAAAGAAGGATTGTACAACATAAGATTCCTGGTTGGTTTAAGTGTACTACTTTGTATTTCAGTCACATTCAAGTTTTATATTACCATAGTTTCATATCTACTGAAGACAGTACGCAGTGGAATGTTTTAGCCAATCAAAGTAAAGCACTTTACAATACTATAGAACGAATGAAAATTGACGATTTAAGACAATGGCCCGAATTCACGAAGGTGGTACAATCTTCTCTACGGTTTAACCATGGACAAAGACCATAGTTTTTGTATGGGGCACCAAGTGTCGCATGGCCTATTTCGTTACGAAATCAGTCATTTCGTTGATGAAATGATTATTTCGTAACGAAATGACAACATTTCGTAAAGAAATGAACATTTCGTCGACGAAATGAGTGATTTCGTAACGAAATAGGCCATGCGACACTTTGCGCCCCATAAAAGACTACGGTCGTTGTGGACAAGATTTTACCATCACCTTCGTAAATTCGGGCCAATAAATTTTTGTATTGTGTCATGCAAATATTTATTGGTTAAATCGATGATTCGATAATCACTCATCCTGTTAATTGCTACAAAAGAGATAAACATAATTATGGAAGAAAAGAATGGTTACGGCCTACTATTTTGAAATACGACGATGAGATGACAATGATATTCGTCATATTCCTATTTTTGACATATTAATCTATAATTTCTGTCAGATGAATGAATGAAATATAATTTGCACATCTGATAAAAATACGTATTCATTATCACGATATCGCCCAAAAGTAATATCGTCTCACGTCACGATGGAGGTCATATAGCTGCGCGCGTATCTATTTGGTTTTATACAGTGTAAATACCCGTGCGTACATTGTGATGTCATGGAATCTTTGGATATTTTGATAATCATTATATCAATTTGTCTAATGGATTTGTTTTCATCAGTTTTCTTGTCATTGCTTATAAATGCTAATTTCAACCACTGGATCAGTAGAATTAAGAATTATTATTCATTATTACTCTGACCTACCTTTATAAGAGAGATGGAGAACTGACAGAAAAACAAATAAAGTTTTGTGTATTTCTTTGTTTAGTACCAAAGACGCTTAACCCTCTACTCTCTACTATCTTTGTTAATCTCTTTGGTTTGGCACCATTTACAATGTCTGCGTTATCGCGTTATGATTGCGCGCTCACTGAATGACGTAACAATACGCTATCCCTGTATCCATGGGTAGGCAAACCAAGGCCAAACATTACTTTCTCATCGGATGACCGAATCACTTGAGAAATTAATTTGATTGATCAAAATGGGCAATAATTTGACCAAAGTTGATCGAATGGTGGACTTATTGACATGTTGCAAACCGAAAAGGGGTGAGTGACAAATTAACAACTTTTTGTCCGAATTTCATGCGCATATCTTGAGATATGAGGGATTTTGTGGAAGCAGTCTATTCATATACATAACCTGATATATGAGCGATATACTAGTACTATGTATAATACAACGGTATGTTTGCGTTTCCTTTGCGAGTACAAAATCCATGTCAAGCGTAAGCTGAAAGAAAAGCTAGAAAGAAACTACACGAGATGATGAATGAATGAATCAATCTTGAAATCTCAATGAGCTCACCCGAGCTACATTGGTAGCGAGGCCATTCTTGTAATGGTTAAGAATGAATTTATTATGTCCTCGAAATAAAGGATAACAAGTCATCTAAATTCACCAGACATTAAGGTCGTAGTTTTCTTTTATCTTCTAAATGGTAAAGAATTTTTGGGTGCACGTCACGAGACCGACACCCACGAGTCATACAGCCCACAAGTCATTCAACTCACAAGTCATACAGCCCACGAGTACTGTTAGACAAGCATTCGCTGTTTTATAAAGATTGGTATGAAAGTGGCATACTCTATTTTGGAGATTTAGTAACAATAAATGGTTTCCGATCTTTTTAATACATTATGTCAGAAATTGATTTTGAAAGAAGAAAATGTACTGCAATTTTTGATTATGCAACATTACAAAAAGCAATACCATTAGTATGGTATAACATGATACATAAGGAAATGTTTAATAGTTATATCAGAAAAGAAACAGGATTGTGTATACCAAGTGTATGTGTTTCAAAAAAAGTAGTTTTCATTACGGATCTAAGCAGCAAGGCATTGTATAATTTGATACCTTCAAAAAACTTGTTAACCAATACATGTTCCTTATATTGGGAGAACAAGTTTCATTTCCAAGCTGATTGGGCCAGTGTATTCAGATATAATTCAGAATATATAAAAGAAAGCAAATTACGAGAATTTCATTTGAAATTGTTGTATAATTTATTGCCAGTGAGAAGTAATCTATTCAAATGGGGTTTAAGTCATGATGATTTGTGCCCGAACTGCAACGTAAAAGAAGACATTGTTCATGCTTTCATTGAATGCAAACTTAATGAAAATTTTCTTTTATACGTAAGGAGTTTGTTACAAGATGTATACCATGCAACAGTAACAAATATCAACGTTTCACATTTGCTGAAAATACAGTGTAAGAGTCAGTATAGTTTATTTTTGACAATAGCATTTTGGAGTATTCATAAGCTTATATTGAAACGGAATGAAACCAGTAATGATAAAAGAAGTTGTTGAATAGAAATACAATGTTGTATGAAACATTGAAGAACAATACGGAGAAATGAACAATTGTTACCAAGCGAATTGTTGAACCTCTAATGCACGATTGTGCTTGCATCATTTTTATGTGACATCGTTACGATGATATTATTTTGATTGTGTATTTTGAATGGAATCCTGAATAAATCCTCAGATGAGGCAAAAGGAAAAAAAATACAGCCCACGAATCATACAGCTCACAAGTCATACAGCCCATGAGTTCGACACGAAGCCAACAATGCCCACGAGACCGACACAGTCCGCGCCGTGTTGTATCTGTCGAACTCGTGGGCTGTTTTTACCTAGTGTCGAACTCATGGGCTTTATTTGCCTAGTGTCGAAATCATGGGCTGTATGACTCGTGAGCTGTATGACTCATGGACCTGTTTTCAATGTCGAACTCGTGGGCTGTATGACTCGTGGGTGTCGGTTTAGTGGGATGACCCCGAATTTTTGACCGGACATCTTACTGCATTGTCAATCACCATGATCACGATCAATTTCCCACTTGATACCATTTCAATAATTCCTTTTATATCATGTGTGTCTCCAGTTTTTCTTTCAATCTCTATAATCGTCCTTGAACTGCAACCAATCAGCTAGCCAAGTAGGCCTAATCCATAATCCTGACGGGCTTCATGTGTGTCTCTGTGTTTTCATTCAGGTCGAAAAAAGAGAGCAAGGAAGACCCGCTCTCTCCCCAAACTCGCACGCCACACAGTCATCCTTGCATGCTCGTATGGGATCGCGTGAGTCATATAACATTTAGAAAAACAAAATGACGTATAATAAGAAAGCATATAGCTTACACTAACTCATTAGTTGTGATATGATAGGGCACTGAACATGTTCGAATAGCACAGACAGAACAAATAGATATTTTGCCTTCTTCTTATATGATGAATATATTATGATTGGAACACCCGTATAAATACAATTATTATTATTATTATTATTATTATTATTATTATCACTATTATTATTATTGTTGTTGTTGTTATAATCATCATGATTATCTTTATTATTATCATTATTTCCGACATTGTTATTTTTCCTTTATGGTGAGGATTTTTGTCGAAAGATGAATTTACATGTGGATTTTAGGAGTGTCTCGTCTCCTATTTTGTATGCTTTAAACGAAATAATCATTCCTGTCGTTGAAGAGAAACAAGACGCCTCTTATGAAAAGTATGGTGCTTCATAGAGCTCTAATATATGAGAAAATTGCAAGATCTATTTCTGTTTTTATTCACTCTCTTGCTGCAGAAACACAGCCACAAAGAAGGACCTGGAGACTGCACATTTTCAGGTAGTGACTCGTACATTTTCTTACGTTAAGCTGTACCGTGTACTTCTGCAAGAGCACGGTGTCACTATAACCAAGTCTGAAGCATGAACGAAAGAAAAAAAATCAAAGTTCACGATTTATCAGTTTGAACGTCATAATAGAAATATTTCATATATTATATACAATATGTATTTGTCAAAAAGAAAACAAAACAAAATGGTGTTTTAGTTATAGTTGAAAGTCAATATAACAGGTTCAGTTGCGTCATTTGTAAAAAAAAAAAAAAAAACAGATTATCTTAATGAGAAGTACCCTATGGGATGGCTACGATATCAAACTTCGCGGATTACCTATACAAGTCATGTTTTTATCATTGGCAAATACACTTAACTATAAATGTTTCGGCGACAAAATGTTGCCTGTATGATGCAATATTTGTATTGTACATCTTTTACTGGGTTCAATAATCTTTTTGCTCTCAGGAGGTAAATGCTCATCACCAAACTGCTGCAGAATCAGCAGCAATCTTCCTTGACGATGTGCTCGAGGTGAGAACCCTCAATGTTTCCCTTGGTCTTTTTTCTATTCAATTACTTGACCAAAATTGGAGTCGAATACACCGAAAACAAAAGGAACAAGTTTCACGTTTGTGTTCGCGAACTATAATAGAATCGCTTTTTCTGCAATAAAGGAACATTCAGCAGAATTATTTGTAATGTTTTATGCATGAACATTTATAACGAGATGGCGTTAATCATGCTGTCTTTCTCTTTCTTTTTTCTTTTTGCATGTTTTGGGTTTTCGCAAAGTAGATACTGAGTTTCTATTGTTGTCATTTCCTCTTGCAGAAAGTGGGAGCAGAGGTAGATCTGAATGTACAGTCTAAGGTCATTGTCCAGAATGTGCACAAGGTGAGTATAAGGGATTTTATTGACTATCGCCTTATGCCAGTTATCTGCAATATCTGATGTGTTTATGAAAGGCAAGTATGGGCAACACATCATCGCCATTCACGCGTTCACGTAAAATTAACGTAGTTTATATATTTATGGTTAGAAAAGATACTTAAGTGCCCGGGTATAAAACTTTACAGAATAAATCCGAATTAGGCTGCCATTACGTCACGTTAAAAATGGCAGATCAGAGATTGAAGACATGAAACATGTAATTTTTTTTTTATTAAATCAGAACAGACTATATAATTGCATACAATGATTCCTAACAATGATAGTCGGGAGCGTTGCCGTTCATTTAGCATTTTCAATGCATGATTACAAGTTTCAATAAACTTTCCCATTCTCAGGTAGTGAAGGACCACCAAGCTGCTGAGGCACCAGCAACACTCTTCCTTGACGATTTGCTTGAGGTGAGAAGCTGCGGAGATTTTTCCTTTTCAAGCCTGTATGGACTTCACCGAAGTTGTAAAAACACAAGCCGGAGTATGAACACTACAATAATGAGTTTCTCTGATACATTGCAGAGCAACATAAATTTGAGTTACTAATATTAGTTAACAATATTCGATGTCGAAATCATCTACCTTTGCAGAAAGTGGGCAAAGATGTGAATCTGAAGGTACAGTCAAAGGCCATTGTCAAGAAAATGTACAAGGTGAAAGAATACATTGATAACGACGACATACGTATAACGTTAAAGAAATCTCTGTATTTTTGTTTACATAAAACCAAATTAGATAAGCTACTTGACCGAGTGCTTGGGCAACTATACCTTTAGATACAAGATAGGCATACGCCTCCTCATTCTAAAAAAGGCAAATAATATAATATATTTGCTCAATTTAGAAATGTATTCATTGATTGTCTAACCCGTTGAGGACGGGCTGATTTTGCTACAATACGCATTTCCCATAGACCTCTGCCCGAGTATACTCGGGACTCGTCCTCAACGGGCTAAGATTAGGGAGAGGGTGATCAGTCTTCACTAGCAGATCAATATCTAGTAATTTTGTTTGTTAGTTTGTTTTGTCAGTATTGTATGTTTCTTTTTTGTAGTAATCTAACGTTGAAAGAAATATAAATTTTGTGCATGTGCTATATTTTGTTTTATGTGTACCTCAATTATGTAATTGTATTGTGGTCAATGTATGTGATTTTTAATTCACAAACTGGCCGAAAAACAGCCATCTGGCTGTGTCCAGTACGGTGACAAAAGAGAATGAAATGAAGTGATATGATTATGAAATGATGTATATAGAATGCCATTTTAGACATTTTGCAACCGTTTCCAGATTAGCCTGTGATGTCTTCAAGTGATATGTCCTTGTACGTATCTTATCGAGTGTGTTATCTCTGAAACAATGCAGTAATAATAATACGCTTTCTAAAATTCATAATATTCCGGGTTAACTACTTTTTTGTTACTCGCAGGCAGTGAATGCTCACCAAGCTGCCGAAGAAACTGCAACAATCTTCCTTGACGATGTGCTCCAGGTGAGAATTAAACGTCGTCCGTTTTCTAGATCTCTAAGTACACTCAGGTTTTGAAAGACTCCAACAAAATGGCAGTAAGTGAATGGGAGCATAAATGGATTGAAAATGAAAAATGAAAGAAGCATATATCAGAATTAATTCAACCGTGTTTTTTTTTTTCAGGAAGTTCAAAAGGAGTTGGATCTGAAGGCTCAATCAAAGGCCATTGTGGAGAAAGTGTACAAGGTAAGAGAGAAACTATATGCTGACATAAATGAACACAAAATTGACGAAAAATAATATCGTATTCACAGTTTCTGAACCTCAGTATTTGCAATTTGTGATCGCCTGTATATTTTCTTCGTCAACTCGAACGTCCTCACACTTTTGATATAATGCAAATAACAAATGACTTCCGGTTTTACATTTCTTGATCAGTTAAGTATCAAAGGAGTAAAAAAAAAAAAAAAAACCCAAAGTAACGTAAAATGTGAAGTCGCTTTTAATCATTGTGGTATTGTGATCATACATATACCACAATGTAATCAAATGTATTTGAACTGCAAAATCTGTAAGTAAATCAAAAGCTGAAAATATCAAGGTCTATGCTTCGCTCCTCATGTATATGATTTCAACTGATACTTCTTTGTTTCGTATAGGAGGTGGGCGAGGAATTTGAAATGAGGGCACTGGCAAAGACTGTTGTGCAGAATGTATACGAAGTAAGAGTCCATAGTCTGTCTTTCATTTGTTTTCTATGCTTCAGTCACAGCAATAAGAGTCTCCAGAAGTGTCATTAAATGGAGAGGGGGAGGGGAGGAAGAAAATAGAGAAATAGAAAGGAAAAAGTGAGAGCCTTTAGCTGGTTACTAAATCCGTCTTTTATCGAAATACCTTTATTTCACGTCACATATTATGCTGGAGTTTTCCAAAACGTCTTTTTTTTCCCGCAGGGGGTTCGCAAGGAATTTGAAGTGAGGGCGCAGGCAAAAGCTATTGTGCAGAATGTATACGAAGTAAGAATCCATCGTCTTTCTTATGTTTTCCAAGCTTCATCTTCAGTTTCATATAGAGTGTCATAGGCAGTGTCATTTAAAGCAAGAGTAGGGAAAGGGAGGGGGTAACAGAATATAGAGAAAGAAAAAACAAAACAAAAAGTGAGAGCCATTAGCTGGTTTCCGAATTAATATTTTATCGAAATTACTTTATTTCAAGTAACATTTATGCTAAAGTCTTCAAATACGTCTCTATCTTCTTCTTTTCCCCCCATAGGAAATTGGCAAGGAATTCGAGCTGAAGGCACAGGCAAGGGTCATTGTTCAGAATGTACTTGAGGTATAAGAAGTTATGCTTTCTGCTTGTTCTCAAAACTCATATTTCACATAAAGGAAAGGCTTTTATTGTCATTTCGAAGAAAGAGATGCTTGTGTGTGTGTGTGTGTGTGTGTGTGTGTGTGGGTGTGACGGTTCCATGATTATTTACTCTTGCTCCAATTGCTCCAATGAAATATATGCTAAGTAAATCATGCATTAAATTGAATTGAATCATAAATTCTACCCACAAACATAATCCTATAAACCCTAATCCTAATCCTAATCCTCACATCAAAATAAATCTAAGACCCTATCACAACCCTAAGTCCTAAGAAAACCTTAGTAATTGTTGTAGGAGCGAATGTCGTGTCACCCGGTCTGGCAGAAAGAAATATACATAAATATGATATTGTATAAAGACAGAGGGAGAAAACTCTAAATTCGAACCAAAAAAAAAAGGTGAGAATCACTTATAGCATATGCAAGAGCTTGCTAATGTAAGAAATACATTGTCTTTATCTTACAGGAGGCTGGCAAAGAATTTCAATTGAGGGCACAGGCAAGGACTATTGTGCAGAAGGCATATAGAGTAAGAATGCATCCTTTTTTACATGCTTCCTGGTTGCTCTTTCGGAGACAACACATTTTAGGAGAGATTTCGATAAATTGAGAGATGTAGAAGGAGACTGGTGGAGAAAGCAAGAGAGAGAGAGAGAGAGAGAGAGAGATTGAGAACTTAACTTTTAAATTCAAACTTGCGTTTATCTTCAAATTTTGCTTCACAAAGAAGCTATTTCCAGTCTTGGGAACCTATCGTACATTAGTCATTAGAATAATTAGAATGATCGACGCAATGACGAGAAAGTCGTAGAAACTTACAATTAGACCAGAACAGATACAGCTCATTTCATTTGTTTTTCAACTGATCTTGGTAATTAGATTACTGCCATATTTTCTTGTAATAATGGATATATGATATACGAACGTTCCTCCTCGGTTCCTTTCCAGGCCGTCAGTATTCACAAAGACGCCGAAGACTCTGCACAGGCATTCCTTGTTAATATCCTAAAGGTAAGAAAAGCTTCTTTATAAAGCATAAATCCTTTTAGCGTAATGAAGATTTCTTATCTCTTCTCATGTGTCCTTACAAGCAATATGTCCATTACAGATCTAAACAACTTCAGTCGTCTTTCATTTTTTTTTTCACCTTGCAAAACAATATTCTACTCCGATTCACTTACTCCTCGTTACTGTACACAGGATGTCGAAAAGGTGTCACAGCTGAGGGAATGTACACAAACCGTTGTACACAACGTGTTCAAAGTAAGTAATCGACCTTTACTCAGTTTCTCCCAACATGTCCATCAATGTCTTTTGCTGTATTCGAAAGATCCCGATACTGTACATACTCGGAAGCATCCAAACGCAGTCATCCAATGGTTAAAAAACAGCTTATTTGCTTTTTATGTCTTTTTTTGTGGAACGTGACGTGTCCCTGTGTAAATCTAAGATTTAACTGTGATGATGATTCACTTTTCCATTTCCAGGGAGTGAGTAAAGACTTCTTACTACACGCTCACACGAGGGACGACGCCAAGGAAGTCGACCAAGTAAGAAATGTTGCTGATTAATATAGAGTAATTTCTTATGCTCCTATGGTACACTATATTGCATTTTAGTATCATATAATCAAATGACTGCTGCATTCATAAACAAAGAGACAGAAAAGAAATGAACAGGGGCCTGTTTCATAAAGATTGAACGTAAGTTGCAATCAATCGCAAATTGCGTTTCATAAACAACTGTGCAAGTGATCACAAGTAACTCTCAACCTATAAAAAGTTACGATTGTTTTTTTTTTTTGAAATCAAGCGTGTCTTTATGAAACAGGACTTGCGCTCAATATTGAACTTACGTTCTATTCAACGAGTTACGCTCAATAAATCGAGCGTAAGATCAATCGCAACTCTTTATGATACAGGCCCCAGATTTCATCGAAATTGTGAACTCCAATACGGCATAATGTGACATAACAGATGCAATGAAATTGGCATCATATTTCTCAAATCTTCCGCCTTCTCGTATCTTCTCGTGGTGTCTCGCATAATAGAGTCCAATGATGGGAACATCATAGGTCACCAGAGCGACACAACGCGACTATTTTTGTCTTATGGTGTCATTTGAGTTAGTGCTGATGAAAAATCATTGCTGTAGAGTAAAATGTTCATGTCGTAACACTCCGTTCATGGAAACCGAGATGATAAATAAACAAGCTATTGGAAGAGCACTTCTACATCATGTATGGATATCTGTTACAGGCCTAATCCTTAAAAAATCCTAATGTTTATTGGACGATCCCTTTAACTTTAATATTTTGAGAAAAACATATCGATGATTGACAGTTGCATCGCCTATAGATATGGTACTATGACTGATATGTGCAATATCTGTGCACCTGTCATTCTGTATCATACAGGTTGACTATGCAGACCTTTGCCTTCCTCAAAGCTATTATCTCAGTGGAATAAAGATTGATACCACAGAGCTTCAAGCCAGAAAGAAACTGCTGTCCAATCGCGGACCATGGCCCGGGAAGGACGCTTTCACCTACCAAGACCAGTTCATCACCGACCTGAGAGCTGTGGAGAAAGAAATGGCATCAGCAAAGCCTCACGCCGGCCTCCAAGACGAGCGACACTCCGACGATCCTTACATCGACTCCGTCTTTCCTGGGGACGCTGGAGACAAAAGCGACGACGAGGATGAAGACAGTCTGATGATATCGTTCATTGTGGGGACTGCAGAGCACGTCGCCTCGTTGGATATCATACAACGCAATGAGGAGTGCATAATCCTCTCGAAAGTCTCTGACGACGACGACGATGATGATGTCGATGAGGAGGTTGATGGAAATGGAGAAAAACTAGAGATCTCTCAATCGGGAAGTGATGACAACATTGGAGACGGCCCAATGTCCTCTCCACCAACGGCGATACCAGTCGTTCTGCCCCCGATCCCTCCTCCCCTCACCTTCCGGGATATCAAAAACCTGGAGGGAGTGGCTCTTCAGAAGATGATCAAGAAGGAGAAGATTCATTTTCCTCCACCCTACCTCCCCTCATCACTGTCTTCTAACATTGCAGTGAATGGTGGAAGTTGCTTCATGGTTCCACCTCCTTCCCGCCCGGTGATGTCTGCTGCTCTACCTCTCCCAGGCAATGTTTCTTCGGCACCAAATACCTCTGCCTACCACCAGGAGCATGTACTGAACAATGGGAGGATCACCGGGTATCCTATCAACCCCCTTCTGCCACTCATTCCTCCCACATCACCGTTGGTTACTCCACCCACATATCCACCGCCAGACGAAATGCCTCGGTTACTCCAACTTGCACGGGAGGTCAGAGAAAACGCTGACCAGGAGCTAATCAATCATAACTTGCCGCATCCACATAACCAGGTATTGCATTGTTTGTAATATATATATATGTAGGTATACATAATATATATAAAATTTAATATATTGTCCCTCATTACTTGTCAGTATCATTAAATATAAATTCATGGTTTACATAAGAGCCAATAAAAGTATACTTTCTTTCCTCTGTAACAGTTTGATTTATTGCTTTTTAAGTCTTACACATTCTTTACAACCATGTTTTTTTGTTGTTGCTTTTTTGTTCAAATAAAGTGCACCCGTTCTACAATTTGCAGAACAAAGCTTATTGGTTGAATTCTTTTACATACAGGGCAACGATGCTCAACACTGGGGGCGTCCTCCTGCCAATCGCAGAGCCAACCCGAGACCTCCAACCTGGGCGCAACCCCTCCGCTCTCAACGCATCCCTCTCCAAGCAGCATCTAGACCACGCCCACCACTGACAATACGGCGATGCTACGAGCATAATATGCATCACGCTCACAACCAGCGGAGAGGGTTTAACAACTAATGACAATAGAGACATTGATACGGAGGATGATTATTCAAAGGATCATAAATCACCAACATTGAAATGGACGTACGTTTTGTCCGTGACAAAATTGACATTTTGTCAATTTCAAACGTTTACGCAGAAGTAGATAATAATGACAAGAAGAACATGGCTTTATATATCCAGCATATTCACCGTTCCCACAATAAGCAGAGAGGGTAAAAAGCAACTAATGACAACAGTCACTTGATACTCGGAGGGCGACTGGAGAAATGATCCTAAATAAGAGACATTATGGGCGTAAAGTACGTTTTGCCTGCGCATGCGCAGATATATGAATCCAACTTCGTCTTTGACATCGCTGTGTGAAGAAAAAAAAATATTGACAACCTAAATGCTTAACTGGGAAAATTACACTGCCAAAGTCCAGTATTCATAATGAGGAAAAACAAAATCCACTGTGTGAGATTCAGTGCTTTTATCAACAAAGCAAACTACCTTTATCCAACCTCCTCCATATAGACAGCGAAGTAAACAATCCTTCCAGCATGGATTGTTCATTCCACGTCTGACATGAAAAAAATAGTATATCTGAATATTTCTTCTGTGAAGAATGTTTGAATAAACTACAAGTTGATAGATATATCTCTATTTGTGTCTAATTGTTTTGTAATTGAAATCGTAACCACACACCAATTTCACCATATCTATATCTATATATATCATAATATAAGTATGCCCAGGGACGCACACTCAAGTTGTAGAGGGACTAAGCATTTAAAACCCTTAAACGAACTTGACACAGGAGATTGCATTCCATCAAACTCACTCTTACTTCAGGATAATGCAAAACACTAACATAATTATCATAAGTGCACACGTATTTCATACATAACACAATGTTAATGCACTACATAATTTGTACTATAGATTAGTAAAGTTGTAAATGCTCAATAAATGCAATAAACCATTAGCTGAAAGAAATTGCATAACTGGCCCTCGTTCAATTCAATTTGAAAGAGGCCCTGATTCATTTTCAAAAAAACACTCAGATCACTGTTACTCAATGATTGCAATAATTTGTCAGACTAGAACCCTTTAGCCTGTTATTTTACATTATCATCTCTTAATGCGCAAGGGGTATTCAGCGCCGCCGCTGGTTTAACCCTATAAAGCCCAAGGGGTTTGCCACTCTTTTACCCTTGATCCAATTTCAACCAAATTTGGTGACTTTTCCTAAAATCTCATTGCAAACAGTTTGATGTCTAATTTACCTATATTTGATATTGCTGGTTGCCATGGCAACCATAAACTGCCGATCATGTCAGTCAGATTTTGCATCTTTTTTTCTGTTCCAATTTCACTTAACAAGATTACAGTGTATGAAATGGATGTTTCTTCGCTGAAATTTGCTGAAGAAGCAAAATATGAAATAATTATAGTCCTGGGATTTTTTTTTCTTATTATTTCCTTTTTTATGTAACAACGGCATAAAACAATAGATATAATGGAGATAATTGAAAACAGAATATTTTCCAAAGATTGCCCCTCTATTTTGTGTCAATTTGATTCTTTTACCCAAGTTATGGCTGTACTAATATCATTAGTTTATCATATTGTCAATCTGCAAACTAAAGATTCCAATATTATGCAAATACGAAATGTGATAACTATATATACATGTACCTATCCAAAACATTTCATTATAGGTCTCATAATGTATTTCTTTATGTTGTTGTAAATAGCGCCCCCATGTGGTGACCTTGAGAAATTTCAACCATAACAAAATTAATAATAAGATTCCCATTGCTTATCATTTGTGCCAAATATGAAACTGATTGGTCTATAATAAGACAAATATCCTGGGAATAAAAATCATATTTTTAGCATATTTCCCATATATTTTTCTTTATATTTTGGTAAATACCGCCCTCTATGGGTGACCTTGAGTGAATTTGAATGTATGGTCATGAGAGTATGAGTTGCTCTACCTATGTACCAAATATTTTTTTCAATTCAATCATAGTTTATTTCTAATCAACGAAGATCATGAACATAGTACAAAGTATACATATCATGAAATGAAATTGTCCAACCGTTTACAAAAGATTCATGTAGTATATGAAATAAATTATACATAACAACATAATGTACAATAAATACGAGGAACAATGCATGGATACTTCGTGAGCGTTCGGAAAATAACTTCAATGACGGAAAATAGCGATCCACTAAAAAGCAAAGCTTGTGGGACGTGGCTCGCTAGATAAATGATGAGTAAACAATATATTATTCAAGGTTTTTTTTTTTTTTTTTTTTTTTTTTTTTTTTTTTTTTTTTTACAGCTAGTATATTAAATATAGATTACTTAAGTCATTTGTATAAAGTTATTTTGAGATATGCTTGCTTCGGCAGTAATAAGAAATAAGAATGGAGTATCAATGCTAATGCCCAGACGGTGTTCGTTGAACTGCGTGTACCGGGAAAATATGAAGGACAACACACTCGTACATACATTCAGTTACCCACACACATATAAGACGCGAGACAGTACCGAGAAGAGAGAAGACGGTAACAATACAAGTCTACGAGGAACAAAAAACAGGAAAGGAAGAGGAAAGAAGAAAGAAGAGAGAAGAGGAGAGGTCTGCATACAGATCACGCCAAGTGCTGCAACATCAGGACATGTGCAACTTCAAGCATAAATTAAAGCAATTAAGAATTCAGATTATCTAGAATTATAAGTAGATAGTAAGTGTTCTCTGAATTTGTATTTAAATGTGAGGAATGACGATGAATCTTTAACGCTATTATCTAGATTATTCCAAAGTCTGGGTCCGGTATAAAGAAATGTATTTTGGGCATGTGCGGTTCTCATTAATGGAAGATGGAATTCATCGGATCGTCGCGTAGGATATTTATGTACATGACTGTTCCGATGAAATGAGTCGTGGAATATTTTGGGAAAAAATTGCTGTTGTAATTAAATATGAACTGGCCAAGTTGAAACACATACAAATCTTTGATTTTTAGTATTTTATGATCAAAAAACAAAGGATCTGTATGTTCTCGGGTACTTAGGTTAAAAACAATTCTGAGCACTTTCTTTTGCAAAAAAAAAAAAAAAAAAAAAAAAAAAGTTTATCAAGTAATATCTGATATGTATTACCCCAAGCAAGGATCCCGTAGTTTGAATAAGGTAGTATCAAACTAGAATAAAGAGTTAATAATGCAGATGAAGGAGGATAATATTTTAATCAGTTCATTACGCCAATGTTAAGTGAAATAATTTTACATATGTTATCAATATGATTCCTCCAAAAAAGCTTGTTATCAACGCAAACACCAAGAAATTTAAAAGTAGAAACTTCTTCTAAGGGAGTAGTATCAAATGTTATATTGCCTGGTAGGCTATCTAAAGAGTTACTAAAAAGCATAAATTTTGGTGTTTTTTTTTATATTTAATGGCAATTGAATATTCATATTCAATTGTCATATTTAATGAATATTTAATGACAATCAAATATTCATTAAATATGACAATGATATATCAAATAATAAAAAAGTCATATAGGGTGGCAGAATTTGCCCCCCCCCCCCCCCTTGGACCTGGGAAGGGTCAAAATAGCTTGGGCTTAATAGGGTTAACTAACTCGATAAGCCAGTACGTAGTTCCACTGTGCGCATGAGCAGAAGGATCAATTTTTTATTATTATTATTGTTGTTATTATTGTTATTATTGTTATTATTATTGAACATGCATTCATGTTGGCTGTAAAAAAAAAAAAAAAAAAAAAGAATCATTAAGATGAGCATCTGTGATGTAATTATTATTCATGCAGTCTTTCTAATGGTGCTTTGCCAGCTCATTCATTTGACAATAACAAGGAGATCATTATTGTCTGTAGTATTTGGCCAAAAAAAAAAAAAAAATCATATGTTTTAATACATTCTGTGCACAATATTGAAATGGATTCTTCCCCAAATGTTAATTGATGGGCCATTCTTGAAAACTGGTCTATGCAATTTCAAGGTTTCAAGTATTTATTAGAATCTGATCTATTAGAATCTGATGAAAGTCAGTCGTTATCGGTTATTGGATTAAGTGAAACATGGTTAACTTCCAATGCAGAAAATTCCTTTGCAATTGATGGTTACGATTTATTTGTTAATAATAGGCCTGATAAGAATGGTGGGGGTGTTGCATTGTACATATCATGTTCCTTTGAAACTATTGTCCATCAAGATATTTGTAGAATGGACGATACGGTTGAATCTTTGTTTATAGAAATTCTCATCCCAGGATGTAAAAATCTTATGTTAGGCATTGTATACAGACCTCCTAATTCAAACGCTAATGATTTTTTAACTTATTATTCAGATTTGGCAAATTCACACGTTTTCCGAAATAAGGATTGCTTTTTGCTCGGCGATTTCAATATTGATTTGCTGAAGTCTAAGCATGATAATATCTCTAGTGATTTTCTTCACACACTTCTATCCTCATCCTTTCTTCCGCTCATTTCCAAACCCACACGTATTACAGATCGTTCTGCCACCCTCATTGATAACTTTTTTTGTAATATTCTACCCCTCCCCGATTCTTTCATAATTCTTTCAGATATGACTGATCATTTTCCAATAATGACTTATTTTACTCTTAAAACATCATCTAATATTAAACCTCCTTCATTTCCTTTGTTTAGTCGTAGAGTTTCACCCGAAAAGTTGGCTAGTTTTGATGTGGCTCTCGAGAATGCTGACTGGTCAGGAGTGTTTGGCAGCGATGATATCAATATATCTTTTCATAATTTTATGGAAATATTCAATCATCATTTAGATGATGTAATTCCAAAACAAAAAAATAGAACAGATTACAAAAAAAAAAAAAACACCCAGGTTACCTTGGATCTCAAAATCAATCCTTCGTTCAATTAATAGGAAAAATCGTTTGTATTATAAATATAAGCTGGAAAAAACCGAGCGATCGAAGAATAGATACACATCATACAAAAACACTTTGACAATGATTTTACGTTCTGAAAAGAAAAGATATTACTTCAAGCAATTCTCGAGATATAGGTTTGATATGAAAAATACTTGGAAAGTTCTAAAACAGGCCATGAATGTTCCGAGTAAAAACTCTGACATTGACAAAATTAAAATGAATGATGAATCGATTAATGATTCTCTTCATATTGCAAATATCTTTAATTCGTAGTTTTCAAAAATAGGTGAAAATTATGCTCAAACTATTCCTGCAACAGAAACTAATTTTACTGAATTTTTAGGCCAGCGCAACTCTGATTCCATATTTTTTACACCGACTAATAGATTTGAAATTATTGATATAGTTTCCTCTTTTGAGAACAAACGAAGTTCTGGTTATGATGAGATAGATAATTTTATACTTAAGGGTGTTATTTCCTCGATTGCTGATCCACTTGTTCACATATTTAATTTGTCAATCCTTAACGGTGTGTTTCCCGATAAAATGAAATTGGCTAAAGTAATACCAATATTTAAGAAAGGCGATAAACTTGTAATCAGCGATTATCGCCCAATTTCATTATTGTCCTCACTGTCTAAGGTTTTAGAAAAACTTATTTATAAGAGAATGATCATTTTTTTTTGAAGGTACATGAAGTTTTTACAAACTCTCAGTTTGGTTTTCGTGAGAAACATAGTACTTCGTATGCTCTTTTATATTTCGTTGATAGAGTAGTTCATGCCATTGATAATCATTCTCATTTAGTTAGTATTTTCTTGGACTTCTCCAAGGCCTTCGACACCATCAATCATGACATTTTACTTTATAAATTATCGCATTATGGAGTACGTGGGAAGGCCTTGGAGTGGTTCAAGAGTTATTTAGTCGATAGAAAACAATTTGTTACAATCAAAAATAATGATTCAGTCATCAGAGAAGTTAAATGTGGCGTCCCACAGGGAAGTCTTTTAGGACCGTTATTGTTCATTATTTATATAAATGATTTTTGTCGCGTATCTGATGATCTCTCTTTTATTCATTTCGCAGATGATACAAATGTATTTTTCGCCCATAACGATATTGATTTTCTCGTCCACAAAATCAATATTGAATTGAATAAAGTGACAAACTGGGTCAGAGCTAATAAGTTATCACTCAATGCTCAAAAAACGAAATATATGATTTTTAGTAGTACTGTTGACAGTTTAAACACAAATATAGTTTTAGATGATTCTCATCTACAAAGAGTATCAAATATTAAATTCTTGGGGGTTACTGTAGACGATAAACTTTCCTGGAAATCACATGTTGATAATATTTGTAACATAATATCGCGTAATATAGGTGTTATAAATAGAATGAAATTTCATATTCCACAAAAAATATTACTTATGTTATATTCGTCGTTAATATTGCCTCATTTGAATTATGGAGTTTTAGTTTGGGGCAATACGCATCAGAATTTACTTGAAAGAGTGTCCCTCTTGCAAAAGAAAGCCCTCCGCGTTATCTGCCATTCCCCTGTACGTTCTCATACAAACACGTTGTTTGCCTCTAACAAGCTCTTAAAAATTAAAGATCTGTTTTTGTATAATTTAGGCCAATTTATGTACAATTATTGCAACAATTTGCTTCCATCTATTTTTGATTCTATGTTCCTCAAAAACCAATCATTTCATGAATATCCCACTAGGCGTTCCAATGAATTTCATTTACCCCTTTTACGCACGATCCTTGCTAAAAATACACTTATTTACAATGGCCCAAATTATTGGAATTCTTTGAATCATGAGATAAAAAACGCCCCATCCATATATTCTTTCAAGAGGAGACTGAAGTCCTTTCTATTGCAATCGTATGACTCTACACTACTGAACTAGCCATTTGGCCTTCTTTCTCACATACTGACTTACTCACCTTTTCTCCTCTTTGAAGAATAACTTGTATTCTTTTGGATGTCTGCTGCCATCTACGCTATCGCCCAAAGCGTCAAAGACTTGCATTTCTGTCTTGCTCCTGTTCATACGTCCCTTCATTTCCTTGCTTTTCTCCTTTCAGGCGTTACAATATCACTTTTTTTCTCCACAACTATCATCTGTTTCTCTTGACATGCTTCTGTCGAAGATCGCTGTCTCTGTTGTGCATTTTCGTTTGCTATTTTGTCTTCTGTTTATTAGTCTTGTCCATTCAGTTTTGTCCCGTACAGCCTTTTCTTCAGTAGTTGTTTCGTTGTCTAGTCTTTTTCTATGTTTGTTTGCGTCTACGAAGGTAAATGAATTTATCTGTGAATCTAATTCTCAGTGGGCTTCCAGACTTCTTCCTCTTCTTTTTTCTTTTTTTCCCTTTTGTATTTATGATGCTTCAATTAATCTTCCCATTGATGTTATTTTTCCAGAGGGGCCCACATTCTACAAGCTCTGTCTTTTTAGTGGGTCTCTCCATTTTTCACACTTTAAGCAAAATTATACATGTACTTCATTTCGATCACTTCTGTTTCTTTTTTACAACAACGTATAATTACTATAAGGTCCTCAATTGTTGTACATTCTTTTCAATACATAATGTTCTGTTTACCTTATTCTCTGTTGTCAAAAGAAGTGTAACTTATGTTTTGTCGGAAAATGAAATAAACTTTGAATTGAATTGAATTGAATTGTTTGAACATGCCAGTGCCATAAATCGTTACGTCTGAAAACGAGTGAAGAGTTAGTGGGTAACCAACCGCGAGAGAGAGAGAGAGAGGGAGAGAGAGAAAACGAGAGGAAGTGTAATGTAGGGAAATGTGCACACGACCTAATTACGAACTGGCATATTATCTTTCTTTAACCCTATAAAGCCCAAGCAATTTTGACCCCTTCCAGGCCCAAGGGGGGGGGGGGGGGGGCATATAACTTCTTTATTATAATATGATGTATGACCGTCATATTTGGCACATGGGTAGAGCAACTCATACTCTAAATGACCCGACATTAGAAATTTCTCAAGGTCATCCACTGAGGGCGCTATTTACCAAAATATAAGGAAATACATAGGAAATATGTCAAAATCATTTTTTTTTCTTTTTATTTTTTCCCAGTATATATGTTTCTATTTTATATCAATCATTTTCACATTTACCATAAAGGAAAAGCAAGTCAACCTTCACTATTTGTAATGGTTGAAATTTCTCAAGGTCAACATGTGGGGGCGCTATTCATTACAAAATAAAGAAATATCTGAATCCTATGATATATTGCTTCCATGGGTACATATATTGGTATCACATTTCATATTTCCAAAATACTGAAATTTTGAGTTTGCAAATTGATAATATGATCAACAAATGATATAAAAGGCAAAGCTTCTGTGAAAATAACCCTAAATAAAAGGGTAGTCTTTGAAAAATGCTGTATTTTTTATGAGTTCTATTGTATCTATTGTTTGATGCCTATGTCATATAAAAATAAAGGAAATAATAAGAAGAGGATTTCAGGGTAATTCACAACCATTATTATTTCACATTTTGGTCCTTCAGCAAATTACAGGCAAGAAAAACCCCATTTCATCCATTATTATACTGTTAACTGAAATTGGAACAGAAAATCACGCAAAATCTGGCGAACATGGTTGTCAGTGTACGGTTGCTATGGCAACCAGCAATGTTGGACATAGCTAAATTATATATCAAAATGTTTGCGATAAGATTATAGGAAAAGTCACCAAATTTGGTTGAAATCGAGTCGAGCAGTGTAGAGGGTGTGGGAGTGGCAAACGAAAATGTGGTAGGGGGCACAATGTGCCCCCCCCCCCCTCCTTGGGCTTTACAGGGTTAAAGGGCAAGGTATTCTTGCAATAAAAAGAGTGAAGAACAAGTCGAAATGTAAAACTCTGTACTTACTCTTTAAATTCTTCATTGCATTGCTTTTAGTTACCAGACATCTCGACCTCTACTAGTAGAGGTCGAGATGTCTGGTAACTAAAAGCAATGCAATCTCGACCTTTACTAGTAGAGGTCGAGATGTCTGGTAACTAAAAGCAATGCAATGAAGAATTTAAAGAGTAAGTACAGAGTTTTACATTTCGACTTGTTCGTCACTCTTTTTATTGCAATTATACCTTACCCTTTAACCCTATATGCAGTATGCACTGTATTATTTTCTCTCGCATATTGTCCTGTTTATTCAGACTTATTGGATATTCAACAATGTGGGGAAACTGATGTAAAGTGCACACTTGTAAACTGAGTCCAGTGCACTGACATGAATACAACCACGACGTTAAAAAGATGACAATATCAATTATTCTTTGGTTGTAATTGGTGCGAAAAACCCATTGCCCCTCACCCATTTTTAAGGAGAAAGAGACCGGGCAGTAGTGTCTGTGCTTGCGTATGCAGTGTGCGAATGAATAAGGTGTATGATTTATAACGCAAGTGGTTAATCTTTCAGAAAGAAAAATGACCGTATCCGAGCGGTTTCTTATTTGTTTGTTTGTTTGTTTTTTTACCATTACGTATGCGGTAGGAATTCAACATTTATTTGATGAAAATGGGCTTTGAAATGGAGGAGATATCCAAAACGGAGCATTTGGAATAAAAGGTGGGACCCATCTTTTATTATGATCGCTTTTTTACTTTATTATTGGATGCCTCAGTCATTCCAAAACTGATTTTCATCAAATAAACTGTGGATTCCTCTTGGAATAGTATGTCCTGTGCTATTTCAAAAGTGGTTTCTTGGTATCTTGCAAAAAGTTTAAAGCCCAATCCTCATCTCCACCAATACTATACCATCCCTTTAATTTACTTTTTTTTGTAATTTTTTTGAAGGCGAAATGGAATATCACTCTATACTGAACCTCCGTCAAGGATACCAGCACATTATTTGAACTCCTTTCCACGAGTATTAATGTGTAATGTGGTTTATCCCCCCCCCCCCCCCCCAGCCTGGCACTGGTGCGCAAGCATATCAAGTGCGTGTCATTATGCTGAGGGCGTTGATGTACAATGAATAAAATAACTATTACGGGCGTAGTCGTAGCGTTCAAGAGTTGTGCTTTGCGTTTCATACGATATCCTTTGACAAACGGGGAGGGGACATGGCGCTATTCGCCATCCTATGGTTTACTGTGCCCGGTGAAAGCAGTGGTTGTGGTTAGGTGTGCCCTTTATAGGAAAGAAAAATACGGATAGAAATTTGCCTAGTAAAGATTGATACCATGGAAGAGCATTCAGTTAATGCCACAGTGGAGAATGTGACAAATTGGTCCTACCACAACTATCAAATGTGGACGAGATTCGTCATCATATGGCAGTCATGTGCAAGCAGTGTTGGTATCCTAGGAAATGGAAGCATTCTGCTCTTGGTGATATTCGTGACGGATCTTCGAAAACGGTTTAACGTCTTGCTCGTCAACCTTGCTATAGCGAACGTTTTGAATCTCGCCGTTTTACTGTTTTTCGTACTCGGATTTACTGAAATAGGATCTAGCTGGTCGCTTAACGCGAGAAGAATTCTTAATCTTTTGCGGATTGGAAGTGGTGTCGTTTTCATCGTCACACTTATGGCCCTATCGATTGAACGCTATCTTGTCATTGTGAAGGCCATTCGTTATCGTCATCGCAGCAGACGTTATGCTGGAACGTGCACATGTGTTTCTATCATCGGGATTTGGGTGAGCGGCTTCGTGGTTTCGATTTGCTACCAGTTGATCTTTTTGAATTACGGCGGTGATCCTCCAATGTATGCAATCATATTCTATCTGTTGCTCGCGGTGTACGTCGGCCCATTATGCTGCATGATGTATTGTTATTGTTGCTGCGCAAATGTTCTGCTAGCTCGGCGCCGAGAACTCGAGAGAGATGATAGCATAACCTCTGGCGGTGTTCCTTTTCGTCGGTACAAAAAGAGCGTTCGTCTCATCCTGTTGTTGTTTACCACCACGGCAGTGTTTGCAATCTCCAGGATCCCTTCCCTGGCCAACTTCATGTGGCATCACTTAACTCAAGCAAGAGTGGAACGGTCAGATCATGTGACACTCTTGTACTTTGCTTCCGTGGTAGAGAACCTGTCACAGTGTGCCGAACCTGTGATATGGTTTAGTATGAGCACTTCGTTTCGCCGTCATCTCAAGAACGCGATATCATGTTATACATGCATGTGCTTCTCCCGCTCGATCGATGTCTTTTTAGTCAGTCTGAAAAAAACTGAATTGAAGTGAACTTAAAATCATAATTATTTTGACATAACCTACACGTATGATTTTGGGTTTGTCTACATACCTTTGTGATTCGTAAGCAGAATTGGAAGTATTTTCAGCCTTTCAAGTATCAATCCAAACTTTGACAGAAAAAAAAATGAATGACCCCAAAACAGCTTGACTTTTCATGAGGGATAACATTATTTCCAATTATTTTGAACCCTTGTTCCATTGACAGCTCAATGGAAACTGGTATGACATGAGTATTCATACAAAAAATTATCTCATCTTACTCAAGCACAGAAACGGAAGTACCTCCATTTAAAGAAAAAAAAAACAGCGATAAGGTAAGGTAACGTTGCATGTGTACTTTCATTAACACTTTTTTAACATTTAGGAAAGCAAGCGGCATAACCGACAGCAACATGTCGGCGATTCGCACTAACGTCATTGCAGACGTGCGACTAATACTAAATGTAAGGGTAAAAGTCAGTATCTATATATTTGAATCAAGAAAGTAAACGGTGTACAACAAAAACAACAACAACCAAAAACTGCTCTGACACTATTTCATATCCGTAACGACACCTATCATGATGTTAACCAATATAGTGGCATGAGTCAGAAGAACACATGAGTCCGAGTCAAAGAAATCTCGAAAGACAGTTAAGAGATGGATGATAACTGGGATAAGGTGTTTAATTTGGACTGTAAGTGTAAACGCAGATTGTGTTTTCTGTGTGTCTACT
Organism: Diadema setosum; assembly: GCF_964275005.1. Taxonomy (NCBI): domain Eukaryota; kingdom Metazoa; phylum Echinodermata; class Echinoidea; order Diadematoida; family Diadematidae; genus Diadema; species Diadema setosum. Next base: position 15,344,692 of record NC_092705.1, on the reverse strand, counting down.
CTGAACGTATGCCTCTGGGCTTCTCTGATTATGTTGGTTATTAGGCTAAAACCTTTAAAACGCATTGAAGAAAACCTCCGGATGATTTTCAGACTTGCACATTTGAACCACTATAAATTGGTTATATATACTGGGTAGAGAGTTTCAGAATTTATATTGATTTCGATGAGGAATAAGAACAATTCACCATGAACAAGGATGATGACATGGCAGCTTCACCATAAGAATGCATGAGTTTTGTCTCAAGGAAGAAGAACAAAAGAAGGAAGCATACATAGATTATGCACAGTGAGCTTCCTATAAAAGCGGTATTGTAATGGACTTACATTGTGACGTATCTGAAATATGTGAGCCTCCAATACAGTCATCATCTTTCTTCCGTGTAATTTGTTTCGAAGTTTCAGGGATTAGTTTCACTGCTCAAGGATCAACATGAATTCCAGAAATCTATGGAGCTGTCGATTTATGTACTACATGATGTGAAATTATGAAAATCATATGGAGTTCCCATTTGAGCAAATTATGATTATACTGATGGTCTTCTAGTGAATCTACTTGTAAGCACTTCATGTACAGATTGAAAGTAACGTAAATAGTATAATGCCTGCTATCAACTATAACTCTTCATGCGTGTTGTATTGACATTCGTACATACTAATAATGAAAACAGTGGCGATGCAATTTCTTAATGTTAAGACATAAAAATATTCTACTCATCCTCTGTCTATCAACCTTTGAATACATATACAATTATCATACAGTCATATATCCAAAGGAATGGTGAGAAAATGTTAAAGAGAGAGTCAAATGTTTGTGTTCTTGTCAATGATTTTACAGTGCGCCGAAAATTATGTGTAGGACCTATAAAAGAAGTCGTATGTTTTTATTTTATGATTTTAAGGCATCCTAACATGCCTATTTAAAGGTATGGTGTTATATTGTAATAATATACCTTAGGATGTAGGACCAGTTCTGTCTCAAGTGCTGTTTATGTTATTATACGCAAAAGTTATAAGCCAAACAAAAATGGATTTTTGGATTTTTGTTTTGCTTTGCTTTGTTTTGATACCGTCATTGTCAAGACTCCTGAAGAAGGCGGAGGCCGCTGAAAATTTGAGTGGAATAAACTCATTCTTTATTGGCAAAAATGCATTACCAGTTTATTTCTTCATTATATATATATATATATATATATATATATATATATATATATATATATATACATATACATATATTATATAAAAATATAAATATATATATATATATATATATGTATATATATATATATATATATATATCATTATAATTATATAGCTAATAATGAAGTTCATTGTTGCGTATGAAATATTGAGGCTCATACAGAGTCCGATCTTTAAACGATGTGTCATCTGTTATTACTTATTTTTCATGTTTTTATTTACATGGTCACATGACATGGCTTTACTTCCTTTTGATGTGTTCGATGCCTGTGATCTGTACGCCTGGACCGAATGATTGAGTCTTTAACACCAGAAACCACACAGGTACACTTCCCAAAGCCTTTAACAAGCCCTGAAGAAGACCTGTCAAGCTTGGCAGCAATAAAAGGCAATAAGTGAACTAATGCAACATCTGCTAGCAGCCCTTCTTTCTCCGCCACAACTATACTTGAATGTAGCACCCACCACGTATATCATATATATATATATATATATATGATATGCACTGACGAAGGTCTGAGGCAGACCGAAAATTATGTAATAAAAATTTTTTGTAATCGTTGGATCCATGGCGTACTTGAGACTCTTTATGTATATATATATATATATATATATATATATATATATATATATATATATATATGTATAAGAGGTTTGTAGTCCGCGTGTTGGTACCAGTAAAGAAAAGATGACGAAGTAGGATAGTAATCCATTTCAGTCCAACAGAAGACGTGTGTATTAGTCGAAAATTTGGTTTGAATAAATATCACTGTTGGACTGATAATGCATTACTATTCCCTTGAGAACGGTGAGAACATGCTTGCCGAAACGTCGGGACTGGGTAGGCCCTTTTCAAGGCCAAATACATACCCTAGAAAGAGTACGTGGTGCTCCGTTAAGCCTTCTACCACCCAACATTACTATCCTACATCATCTTATATATATATATATATATATATCCATGTGTGTACATGTGCATATTAGGCCTATAGTAATTCTTTCTTTGCGAGGATGTGAATCAATACACACTGTGTGCCAATGCAATATATATATAGTGTGTAAAGCCTCGTGTTCTGTGTTAGCTTTACTGTAAGGAATGATTTCATGCAAAAAAAAAAAAAAAAGATTAACAATGAGTGAGGATGTGTGGAAGATCCTCGGACTCGCAGTTCTGTATTAGCCGTAAGCTGGAAATTATTAAATTATATATGTTCAAGAATGGATGAAAGGATCTATACAAGCTATGTATAGAAACCACAAAGTAGCATGGTACCCGACTCATTTGCTCTGAAAGTATACCTCACTTCTGGCTCTGAACACTGAACAGAGAGGTGAGTCTCACCTCCCTGCTCTGAAGCGACTGGTTACACTAAGTCCTTTATTACCTGCTGACTTGCTATATTTTGTGCAGACCAATAGATCTGCCTCTTGTTTGGTGGCCTCCTGTTCGTTGTTGGAGGGGCCGATCTTATTACCGACCGTATACTATGAACAGATAACAAGAGGGCAAAGAGGCAATTGAACAAGAGGCAGATTTTTGGGTCTATATTTTGTGGAGATAATTAAAGCCTGGGAGACATAATTTGCCTCTGGACAGTTAACTCGCAAATATTGGTGGCCGTCTCCGTTTTTTTTGTTTTTTTTTTTTTTCATTTCTGTGGGTATTTCTTCATCAAAGCGGTGACTTCCCTGGATTACTTGCTGGATATCTAATTGCTGAATTATATCAATCGCATATTAAAGGACGCGGTCTGTGCACGCAGTCTGTGCGGTCTGTGCGTGGCGGATCTGTGATGCGCATCGAGGATCATTCATCTGTGCATTGATCCTAATTCCGGCATTTCCAGGCCAGGAGATTATCATGGAACTTGTGATTATTTACATGATAATATTAGGTGTATTCAACTGTAACATATGTAAGTGGTTTTGTTATTAATTGCACCTAGTCTATAGATCCGTGTTTGTACCGGTAATATTACTGCGATCATTCTCAGCGTGATTCTGGTCGTAACAAAGTATATATCATTGGAATAAGAGGCCTATATTAGCTGCAATATTATAGGTGTATCCAACTGTAACATAATTATGTAAGTGGTTTTGTCATCAATTGCACCTAGTCTATAGATCTGTGTTTGTACCGGTAATATTACTACGATCATTCTCAGCGTGATTCTGGTCGTAACAAAGTATATATCATTGGAATAAGAGGCCTATATTAGCTGAAATATTATGATCGCAATACAAAGAACATACAGCATCTTTGAAAGTCTACGCTAGACAATGGTTCAGTGAGGTAGTTATAGCTTCAAAGTTTTCTGGTTTTTCCTTTGTTCATTTCTCTATGATTGTTTTTTATTGCATTGAAATTCTATCTTTGATGTTGATTACGATCATTTTCTTGATTTTTGTCACAATATAATCATGTTATCAATGAAGACTGAATTATATAACAAAGTCCTCTTTTGTGTATTCCCTTGAGACAGCATTAAAAAAATGCAACTCCTAACGAATATCATATTCATTTCACTAACATCATGTATATATAGATAGTTCCATCAGTTGGTTACCGTGTTCAGACCGGCCCTTGTGATGTTTGTTATTTGCGTAGCTTAAGTAGGGATGTTATAGTTTTGGCTGACATGGGGCTTCAGATTTCCACCTGATTTTGTGAGATAATGAGAAATCTCTTATGAAAATATGAAAGAGCACACGAGTTTATAAGAGGAATTAAAAGTTTAGTTGATGAAAACTGGCACTGAAATGGCCGAGATATTCAAAAACAAAGAGGTCCTAATGAACAAGATGAAAGGTGGGACCCATCCTCAATTAGGACCACTTCTTTTCTAGTAAGCTCAGCCAGATTTTCATTATACATTGAATTTCTCTAGAAATGTTGAATATGCTCTTTAATATTACATATGTGGACTGGTATTGACTGGTGTCTAATTATCTCGAAAAAAAAAAGTAAAAATCTAAATCCCCACCTCAGCATAAACTACATCATTTCTTTAAACTGTAGAGAGACTGATTCAGGCGCATTGGATTGGTGCACGTTACGAGCTAGACACCCACGAGTCACGAGTCATTGATATCCCTACACTTTGTACAGCTCACCAGTCATACAGCCCATAGAGCTAGACGCTAACCAACCTGAGCGGTGCCAGGTAAAAATGGCAGAGGTAAAAATGGTAGAGGTAAAAATGGCAGAGGTAAAAATGGCAGAGGTAAAAATGGAAGGGGTAAAAATGGCAGAGGTAAAAATGGCAGAGGTAAAAATGGCAGAGATAAAATGTCAGAAGTAATGAGAGCGATTTCGTCAGAGATAAGCGTATGAAGAAGTTTTGAATGATAACCTAGCCAGAGCAAACTGTATTTATGGAATTATCAAATCCAAACTGCAGATTTTAAGAATGTTTATTGAATTATGTTTTAAAAAGATTAGAGCACTCTCATTCTGAGTTTGATTCAAGTGCAGTGGAGTAATCTGTCTGTTCAGAGGAATGATAAACCAGCTAAGAGCCTAGTAGGCCTATGGGAAATTATTTTTATTATTCATTATTATTATTATTATTATTATTATTATTATTATTATTATTATTATTATTATTATTATTATTATTAATGTTATCTATCATAATAAGGGGGTTCCAACAATGCTGCAAAGCCCTTAAACAGTATAATCCTACGTTGTTTCGCCCAATGAAGTTATCACACACACACACACACACACACACACACACACACACACACACACGCATGAACCCACTTTTGGTATAAACATATACTTCTTTACGCAGATATACACATGTACATACTCTCACATACACACTCTTACACAAACGAATTCCGCTCACGTCCAGGCTAGTATATTGTCATTATTTTTCATCTTTTGAACCGTTTAGTGTAAAGAAGTGAAGGAGACATAGTCGAAGCAAACCGCTAAATTGTCACCTGTTCTATATGTTATTTTCTCACATTCAGGTTTCGTAGGAGCCTATTTATCTCACAAGGCCTGATCGCGACATAATGTAGAAGTAAAAATACAAAATGCAAAAAAATCAAACTACAGCAGATGTATCGGCAGACATAAGTAAGCTCTTGCAAAATGTTTTATTACATTGTTCAAGTATCACATGGCGCAAAAACAAATATCTCGAAGTTTAATGAACACTTTGTGGTCATTTAACAAACTTATGCCTATTAAAACTGGAGACGAACATTGGCAATAGACTGTTCTAGTGAGAGTAAAAACCGATAGTTTGCCATTGGATTTTTTTTCAATTATTGTTGAACGAATCCGCAGGCGAAAAAATGTAAATGTTTGATGCCTCTCAAACTTAGCTGTTGCCCCAAAACGTGGGCGTAAATCCCGGAACACACCAGAATCAGGTCAATAGCACCATTAGACCCAGACATAATCGAAACTGTAGATTTCAAATGGCGACCATTTTGAAATTCAATATGGCGGACATAAAGAGATAATTCCAAGTGGCCCAATATCTGAAAATGTTTGCAATATATATGTTAATGTACATTTTGTGCCTAATTTGGTGCTTGTATCACAAAATGCACGATAGGTTTGCTAAGCTGCCCCACTAAGAGTATTTAGTGATACCCCTTTATATATAAAACATTTTCGTGTAATTAATGATTTGTTTAACCCTTAATTTTGGGGGGATGGGACATCAAGCGGGGAGAAATGAGACAACCTGGAGAGAAATTGGATAACCATCATGACCAAAGTAGGATTTACATGTGCCGCGGGGAGAAATGTAACACTGCCCTATTAAATTTCTCCCAGCGGTAACAGAAACAGTAAAAGATCCCTGCCAATTTTTCATACCTGCATGTCTGTTATCAAGCAATTTTATTTTCAGAAGTTTGCACACTGATATTAAAATACCTATATTAACATAGTATAGGACCTACCAGATCTAAAGTAAGTTTGATATTTTACTGACAAGATACCTGTAGAGCTGTATAGTGGTTAATATGTCCATTTTCAGGTGTACCGAGGATCATCTTTTTACTGATATAATTGGATTGTTGACTGGCCAAGCATTTTTCAAGTTACATGAGTGTCCCATATTTCTCGTGTCCCATTTCTCCCCGGTCTCCCCCGTCCTTTATTTCAGCAGGCACGAAAAGCGCGTATTGCGAGAAAGGTGTCAGAAACATGAAGAAAAAAATCTGTCTTTTTTACCTCGTCCTCTTGCATTTCAACGACTGAATTTCTATCAATGGCATTTTTATCTCTAGCATTTTGACCATTGACATTTCGACCACTGACAACTTTACCTCTGACATTTTTACCACTGACATAATTTTTTACCTCTGACATTTCCCCTGCCATTTTTACCTCTGCCATTTTTACCTCTGCCATTTTTACCCCTGCCATTTTTACCTCTGCCATTTTTACCTCTGCCATTTTTACCTCTGCCATTTTTACCTCTGCCATTTTTACCTCTGCCATTTTTACCTCTGCCATTTTTATCCCTGCCATTTTTACCTCTGCCATTTTTACCTCTGCCATTTTTACCTCTGCCATTTTTACACCGAACCAACTGAGCAAGGCCCATGAGCTCAACATGAGGCAAAATAGGCTCACGAGCTATGGGTCTACGGTTGGCCAGTTCGATATGGGAAAATTTGAATTACGTGGTAATAGGGCCCATGAGCTTGTCACTATAATGTATAGGCAAACAAGGCCCGCGATGCTAGTGTCGAACTGGTGGGCTTTTTTTTTTTTCTTACCTGAGGGGGTATCTCACCGGGCTTGAAACTAGTTTGCGACTAGTTCGCGACTCTAGATTTTGCTAGTTGCACAGACGTCTCCGCGACGTCTCCGAGACGTCTCCTGAAAATTACAGAGTCTCAGACTAGTCGCCAGTTAGTCGCAAGAAATTTGAACATGTTCGATTTTTCAAGAAGTCTCCGCGACGTCTCCGAGACGTCTCCATCAGTCGCGGAGACGTCGCGGAGACTAATCATATCCGCGACTGCTGAGACGTCTCCGCGACGTCTCCGCGATGTCTCAGAGACGTCTCAGAGACGTCGCCGAGACCTGCTGGAGACCAGAAAAACTGGCGAGAGGTCGCGGAGACGTCTCCGCGACGTCTCCGCGACTCTATTTGACGCTGTTTGACCTACGTGACCTATCTGCTTGCTGACATCCTGCCTAGATCAAGTCAGGTGATCCTGCAACGGCTCCCTCATATTTGAAATTTTTTGGCACCTGCCATAAATAACTCGTCTCAGAGACGTCTCCTTGGTTTGTTTGTTTGTTTATTCCCGTCACAATCAATCAAACAAATACAAATATAAAAATAATACAATGTTGAGAGCGGCTGGATAAGCCTCACTCAGTAACTATTACCATCATGGCTTACTGTTTTTCAGGAGGGTCCAGTTGCATTTACAAATCATTTACTGCATAAAACTACTTATTATACAATTACACACGAACAAATCAAAAACGCCCTCCCCCCCCCCCCCATCCTAACATAAAAAACCCCAGCATAATCAGCCCTGCATGTAGCATTATACCTGTCTATAATCTGTCACCTTTTATACACCGTGTACTTTATACTCTGTTACCTTTTTACTCTGTAGCAAAAAAAAAAACCCAAACAAACAAAAAACAAACACACAAATCAAATCGATAAGCCAGTAAAACCCATTGACGAATAAATGTGCTCTTTAATATACCTTTGAAATGTATTAAAAGTTGTTGCATTTTTTACATTAAAAGGAATCACATTAAAGTGAAAGCTTCCTCTATAAGAAATCATTCGCTTACAATAATTAGTCCCTGGTGTTGAAATCTTTATGTCATAATCAGATCGCAATGAATATTCATTCTCTTTAACTTGAAAAAATTCACTTAAATAAGGCGGTGCCAATCCATTCAATGATTTATAAACTAAGTGAAGAAGATGCTTTCTTCTTCTCGAGACAAGAGAATCCCACTTAAGCATTTCATGCAACCTAAGATTAGAAGTATGAGAAAAGGGATCAATTTTCAGAGTGATTCTCCCTGCTCTATTCTGAAGTTTTTGAATCATATCCATTTGTTTCTTTTTGCCAGAATCCCAAACAATATCAGCATAATCTAACTGGGGCAATATGAAAGACTTATATAATATCTTTAAACTTCGTTCATCAATAATACAACTAAGTCTTCCCATAAAACTTATCATTTTACTCACTCTCCTACAGACATTATCAACTTGCATATTCCAATTCTTCGTCAACTGTAATACCCAAATACTTAACACACTTCACCTGTTCAAGGCTTTTGAAATTCATACTCAAATTTAACTCATTATACTTATTCAACAATTTTGTATTACCAATTAGCATGCAAACTGTTTTGTCACAATTTAAACCGAGTCTGTTTGTACACATCCAATCGAAAATATTATTCAGATCTTTTTGCAACATCATTTCAACTTTTTGAGGATTTGTGTCAGCAAAATACTATACTACAATGTATATCGTCGGCATACAGGTGAATATTACATGCATCAACTTTATTTACCATGTCATTTATATAAATGACAAACAACAGTGGCCCCAATATCGATCCCTGAGGGACCCCGTAAGAAATATGCTGTTCATTTGATAATGCGTTGTTTAATTGCGTTACAATTCGCCGATCACTTAAATATTCTCTAAACCATTGAATGCTTGTATTACTAACACCTAAGTATACCAATTTATCTAATAATATGTCGTGCACCACCGTATCGAAGGCTTTTCGTAAATCGACGAAAACTGCACCAATATAACAATGTTTATCCATTGCATCAAGCCAATCATCCGTGACCTTAATGAGGGCCGTTAACGTTGAATGTAGTCTTCTAAAACCAGACTGTTCTATTGCTATTGAAGCTCTACGTTTTAAATAATCAGACAGCTGCTTATGAATAACTCGTCCCAATAATTTTGAGACTACTGGCAGCAAAGAAATAGGTCGATAATTATCTGGCTGACTCCTATCACCCTTTTTAAACAATGGAATTATTTTAGCCACTTTCCATCGGGCGGGTACTACTTTTTCAATAATAGACCTGTTGATTAGATAAGTAAGAGCTGGTGCAATCTCTTCTGCTGCCAATCTAAGTATACTACTACTAATAAAGGATATTTATATTGCGCAGCTACTATAATAATATACTCTACTGCGCATTACAAAATGACATGCATACAGGAAATTCAAAGAGAAAATACATTACTTCAAGAGATGACTTTTTAACCTTGCTGACTAGAAGATACTAGAAGATACTAGAAGATATTCCATCAATACCCGCGTTGACCTTTTATCTTTGAGTTTCCTTAATTCCAACTAAACTTCATTATGAGACACACATTTCCATTCAAAAATCATTTTCAAATAACTTTTCTTCATTTACAAATAATCTACCTTGCTTATTACATGGAATTGATTCAGACAGCGTCTGCCCTACTTTAGCAAAAAAAAAAAATGAATTAAATTCAGCAGCTAATTTCTCATTTTCTTCATGAACTGTTACATTTGAAGATTTTTTTATCTGGGAACAAAGTTTTTATTGTTTTCCACGCTTGAGCAGAATTACTTTGATCACTCGTTAACTTCTTAACATAATAACTTCTATTTGCTTTTATAATCTCTCCTTTTACTTTGTTTCGTAATTACCTATACTGACTCACCAAATTATCATCCTTCTCTTTACAAGCTCGTAATTTCAGCCTATCACGCTTTTTAATGAGTCTATGAATATGAGAATTCATCCAAGGGGAAGGCTGTTGCCGTACTCGCTTTTTTTCTGATTGGCATGTGTTTATTAACCACTTTCATCAATAATTCTTCCCATTTGTACACAGCATCATCTAAACTGGGGGACTCTTCAACAGTTTGCCATGGTTTTTGAATAAGATCATGTCTAAAATTATCCATATTTATTTTATTCATATTTCTGTAGTCAATATACCGTAGCTCAGCTTTTGAACGATTCCATTTCCAAATCAAGTAACTCATGGAATGATCACTCAAGCCGACAGTATTACACCGGATGATTTCACATAACTACTGTTGTTTGTAAGCATTTATGGTCTATCAAGGTTGCAGAGCTGTGAGTACACCTAGTGGGTTTACATGAATTGACTTGTTCCATAGAATACACATTATTCACATTCATATATTTTACACGAGTAGAATTATGTTTCATATCCATAATATCACAGTTTACGTCCCCCGTAATTATTATATCAGCACTAAAGCTGTCCAGAAATTGAAGTAAGTTTTCATACAATTCTAAAACTTCTAATCTTGCACTTGGTGGTCTATACCAATTCACAAAGAATATGGGTTTTGATTTGAGTGGACATAATTTGATACAGATTGCTTCTAATTTGGATAGGGAAATATGTTCAATGATCTGACACTCATTACTAAATTTTACATAAATCGCTACACCACCACTCATACGGTCTCTGTCTTTACGAATAACTTTGTACATAGGGACAAGAACTTCTTTCTCTATAACACTGTCATCTAATCTTGTTTCATTTAAAGCAAAAATATCTACATTATTTTCGTTTAGAAACAAACGAACCTCATCGATATTTTTCAACAAACTGATGATATTCAAATGAGTAAACTTTAAACCCATTTCAGACAACTGTTTATATTTGAGCACCCGACAGTTATCATTAACATTTTCAAATTCATGAGAAAGGTTTATATCATTCCTCGTGACCTGTTCAATTTCCTGATTATCTACTTCACTAAATGGTAGTATGTCAAATATACATTTTGGACACAACCAATTCATGAAATATTGTAATGGGTCATTATAGATAATGTGGGAAATGTTAGCACACGATATGTGAATCCAATTATTACATCCTGTACATAAAAGAGCTTTTTGGTTTGATTTTACAGATTTTTGGCAACAGCTACAAGCCTAGGATACAGTATCATGAATGAGAAATATGGGCTATGAGATATACAAGATAACAATTGCAAAAGGAAAAAAAAAAGATAAAAAACACAAACACACACCAAACCCCACAAAATTACAAAACAATTAAGACTGTTCAAATGTTAAAGGATGAAAGGGGAAAGGAGAACCTCCCAGGGTACCATGTTGTGCTTCATTGGTGGGACCGCAAGACATTTCTATGTTGGAGACGTCTCCGCGACTGCTGCGACTGATAAAGTGAAGACGTCGCGGAGACGTCTCCGTTGGTGAGATACTAGCTTTAGTGTCGAGCTCGTCGGCTAGATTGATTATGAACAAAGAGGTTCATAGGGCTTTACGTAAGATAAACTTTCGACGAATACCCCCTGTAGAATATTGAGTATGAATTCCTCTACAAACTGCATTTGGGTTGGAAGATGAAAGCTTTTCTGATGGAATTTGAGGGGACTATATTTCATTGGGTACGTGTTCGGAAAATATGTGATTTTTTGAGTGACAAGAACTCGTAGTCTGGCTTTGCGGACCCCTGGACAGAATTTTGACTGAAGAATCCACCTTGAAAATTTGATGGATGAAGGGTATGTCGTCGCTATCCATTCATTGCCATTATTGGTTGTCACTTTAAATTTCTTTGTCGCTTTTCATTTGGCCTTTACTTTTGATGTGGTCGTCACTATCCATTCGATTGTCACTTTTCATTTGACCGTCATTTTTTATGTGATGGTCACTATCCATTGGATTTTAACTTTTTATTTTATTGTCACTGTTTATTCGATCATCATTTTTTAATCAATCGTCAGTTTTCATTCGATCGCCATTATATTCATTGTTTGATGGCCACTTTTTGTCCCCTGTCATTCGGATCAAGGCTCAACCTTTAGTGTGGTACGTGGCGCCCCCCCCCCCCCCTCCAACGCGTATAGACACCAAACGGAATTGTCAAAATGTTGTTAATTATAGACCAAACTTTACGCCTCTTCAGAAAAGATGCTAAAAGTTTGACACTGGTGGAAAGGAACAAAAATCATTATGGGAGTTTGTGGTAGACGACTGGTATGATAGTATAGGTCCAAGGTTAAACCTATCGTAAGAGGGTTTTGAGTAACTGTAAATACAGTTGCGCAGGGACACCACACAAGAAAAAAAGCCAGAAGAGGGGAATTAAGGAGATTAACCCAAAAAATGGTTATGAACGATCGAATTACAGAGCACAACACACCATTCACTAAACCTAACTACACAATCTTTTTTTTTAATGATATCTTTTATTTGAATTTCATTCAATATCAGGTCCATGTTAACAACGAGATTAGTATGAACAAAAAGCAGCTGTATTTTGCTCTCTTGTGCTGCCAAATCAATTTTTCCAACATACAGTTCAATATATTTTGGGATCTTTCGTTCAAATCATGCCATGTTTATATAGAAGAAATGACATGAAATTCTGCACGACTCTCTGGCGGAAAAAAGCTATGTTGATCAACCTATAATTAAGCTTATCCATAATTATACCTGAATCATTACAGCCCCCCCCCCCCAAAAAAAAAAAGTGCTGCTGAATCACCTTCTTTTTTTTCATACTTTTTTTTTTTTCAGAGCACACTCTACATACAAAAATCATATCAAATTCAGCATAACTCTTAGAGAAAACAAAACTATCTTTATCAACTTGATCAAATTAATCAATATCCGCTTCATCACATAAACTAATATACTGGCAGACATCTGAATCAGACGTTCCATGAAAAGATACAAGAAAGCCAAATTTTGACTTGTGTGTATCTATGAAAATATGAACATGTAAATGGGAGGGGGGCGTTATAGCAAGGAGGTTTCATCGCTCTATGAAATAGTACCAACTTGCTATAATCATTAAAACAGGTGTCAGTTTTGTATTGATGTACAAAAGAATTCCACAGGTGTATTTGTGCCTTTGATGATCGATGTTCGACGCCGCCGTCTTGATGAGCAATCTGAAGATTCACTTTGAACGCTAAACATAATGTTGGCCATATATATATTATGCTTATTTATTTATTAAATGAAATTGAATTTCACTTGATGATAAAACATGTAAAACAAAAGTCAATCCCGTCCAGAAATTTGTGCAAAAGTGTAAATCAGAGCTGTATCATGTGAAAATGTTTAAAACTGAACCATCCCTGAAAGCCGGTTATATCACTTTTCCACTTAATTTTCACAAATAAAACTAATATGGAATAATCTTCAAGTATAATTCTTTATTAATAGATGTATCAGATTAGTGCCCGGGTATGCCCAGTCGAGTAATTTTCATCTTTATTTCAGCAATTTTTGCGCAATTTTTATTCACGCATCCTCGTGTCTGTACTACCTACCTTTTTTAAGCCCCTGTTCCACTATGCCGTTCTCTCAGATCGGGAAGGATCGGGTAAAACCTGAGCCGATCTGGACACAGTACAATGTTAGAACGCTCTAAGTACGCTGCAGTTACGACTACTACGTGCTTGCTACGCTCTTACCACGATGATCGGGAATGAGACATTACGATCTCTGCCGCTGCAGCTACGCTTTAGAACGATGTAGCTACGCTGTCATTTCGATGTTGCCGATGTTATCCGATCGATGCACGCTGTATCTACGCTCTGAACGATCTACACGATCTTATCACGCTGTCACCCTGTTCAGAGAGCTTAAAAGTGTCCGATGTGCCCCGATGTACCCCGATTCGACTGTCGATCTGCAGTCAGTCAACCTATTAGCATGAAGAACCGAAGAAGTATGCTGTGGACCTCGAAGAGGCTCCTCAACTCACGGTTCTTTTGCAGCAATGCATTGTTATTTAAACAAAGACGTGCTGATTTTTCCAAGGCTTTTTCTTGATGTCCTTACTTTTATAGTCCGTCTTCCTCCAGTTGTAGATGATTTCATATTCTTCAAAATTCTGCTATGTCCTGTTCCTGCTCTTTAAGCATCACGTGTAGTTTCTCTTTCTTTGCCTTTTGGGTAGCTGCTTTGCTACTTTCTTCTCTTCTTTTTCTTCATCTCTTCTCCTTCTTCGAGAATTTGAGCTCCTTCTTCTTCATGTTCTGCCCTGACAGGTGTAGCGACAATGCCCTCCTCCTCAACATTTCCGCCTCTCGATCTCCTTGATCTTCTTCTGGGAGACATTTTTGTGTCAGTTTTCTTCCCGTTCTTGTGACGATGGTACTACGTTCAGGTAGATACGCTCATCCCGCTGCGTTTACGCTGTCACTACGCTCTCCCCGCTTGCCGTACGATTACATGGGAGGGATTACATGAATAATCATAGCATCACAGATGCTTATCTCAGTGAATTTAAAAACCAACCTGTCTCTCAGTACAAATGACCTTTCTTACCATGCTCAAACTGGAACCCCGAACTGGCTTATTGATTTGCATGAGACAAATTGCTTGTTGTTCTAAAAACTGAGAAATCACGGGCAATCACTGGCGGAATCAGTTGCCTCATTCGGTATTCCAAGTGGTACTTTGACTGCATGTGATTGCTTTAAAACTGCCCTCCATATCCTTTTGCCTGTAACAGCTGTTGAATATGTTTCATACGTCAATAAAATGTTGAATGCTATTGTAGTTAAGATAATATAGGGCTTACTCAACCTTTGGTTATGATGATTGGTTATGAAGTATTTCCTGAAATCAGAAGTGCGTGGGCATGCTTACTCTGGTGACGATGAGTACCACCTCTTCTCTATGGAATTGGAACGTGAAGAAACATGTGAATGTGGTCCGATTGAAGTGATTTTCATTGGCTGCCCACTCCGTGTGATTTATGTGCATCGAGGCAGATGCTCACAAGTCAAGATTCGTTGGCCACCATATCAGGGATAAAGCTGTCCAGCACAATTCGTTTCAGGGGATCTCCAATCATTCCAATCTGTACCTTGACCAGACAATGAAGCTTCTTGACCAGACCCATGCACCCATCGCCACGGGGTTGTTAAAGAGGAATTCCCGTCCAGTTATAAGTTAGTCCGATATAAAAGAGTCATTATTTTAAGTGTACACCAGTGGAAATATGATCGATATCGGATAAAAATCAGATAAGTATTGAAATTGTGAGGTTTCACTTATTCATGCAGAACAGTTTCGTACAGTTAACATGACTATGCAACGAGTGAGCTGATGATCCCATCTCACCTCACATTTTCTATTGATCGTGTACCAAAAAAAAAAAAATCAATGACGTACTTATTACTAGGTGTTACAAAAATATTTCCTACTTTTGATCCTTAACAGTTCGAAAACTATCAGATAACACTGTTTAATATTGACAAGAGTAATAGCTGAATAGTGTACAATTTAGTTGGAGGTGACTTGAATATAAGAGCATGAATCAGTTTCGTTAAATCCATGATTAAATCTAAAGTTAAGTTCCAGATTTTGATGAAATCTGGACCCTCTGTATACAAAACTGAACTTTACACAAGAGCCAATGATGTGTATTATAAATGTAGTATAAATGTAGCTAGTATTATTTATTTACTTGTTTATGTGTGAGTGTGTGCTTACAATGACCCTGAACAATAGACATGAATACAATCATGTAGCACAAACACCACCTTTTCAGAGCTCTGCTGGCTAAGCTTCTGACTCCTGCTCCAAGCATGGACCTATACACAACCGTCATGGACTAAGAACGGAGGTCCTTTCTTTGATCCCATCACCACCACCACCGCAACCTGATTATGTGCATCTTAGTAGGCGTTTTCACATCAGCCCGATGTTTCGAAATAGCGCGCTATTTTCTGACTTGGGAATAGCGCGCTATTTGATAATGTGAACACAAATTAACGCGCTAATTATCGCGAAATTTCTGAAATAGCGGGATATAGTAGTGCGCTATTTGATATAATAGGCGTTTTCACATCAGCCCGATGTTTCGAAATAGCGCGCTATTTTCTGACTTGGGAAATAAAAAAATATCTCGAGCTTGGATTTTTATCGGGCTGATGTGAAAACGCCTAATATGTGAAAACAACTCTAGAAATAAGCGCGATGCATCCCATTATGCCTAGCGTGTGTGACCCGATCGATCGAAGCAAACTGCACAAAAATCACGAGGAATTTTTGAGAGGGCACATTCATTACTTATGCTGTTTGCACATACTCAGCTGTCGAATTAGCTCGACAAAAATTCGGACTGATTCTCTTCGGGCTGATGTGAATAAGAAATGAAATAGCGCGCTATCTCGCAATCGCGAAAAATTTCTCGAGCTTTTTGTCGGGCTGATGTGAAAACGCCTATACATTCAGGTGTCTGGTTGTATGATCATGTATCGTCACTACCAAAAGAATCGTTTCCCTCATTTCAGTCTGGTTTCGCTGATGTGCCTTTTTCGGATGGAAAGTCTTTGAATAAATAAAGATGATGATGAGCAGCTAAACCTGAGAATATGACAAATTTTGTGTCAAAAGATGGGTAATTGCTGATTCACACATTTTCGCACACGCATAAAGACCTTGCCTAATGGCAAGATATACCTGTTCTCTACCATTACCACCCCCTTTTGCTCTGGAATAAGCTGCGGAAAAGTGAAATATTGAGATCACAAATGACGATCATTCTGCCAAAATGTTAGCTTTCTTTTAAAAACTGCCTGCTTCTCCCAGGCATAATTAATGGAGGCATGATTTCCTATCACACACCACAACTGCACATTCACTTTACTTGACTTTTGTGAGTTATTTTCTTCTGCACATATAGTTTTTTATCGAATCTGCGTCTTGTTCTTCTGCTGGCTTGCTGGCGGTGACAATCATGGGATTAAAGCAGTGAAGTGTGCTAAAAAGGTCTTTGTGGCGCATTTGAGATGTATGGGTGCATGAATTAATAAACGATGCGATGAAAGTCCTATAGTATAGTATACGTCCATGCTCCAAGGCACATGAATGCTTTATCAATAATTCATGATGGATTGCCCTGGGCACTGTTAGTCTGAATTCATATGGTAAAGAATAAAATGCATGCACGTGAAAAAATGCACATGTTTTCATGTGCTTGCATTCACTACATTTCAGAATGAATGAAGACTAGCGGATGTGAGAGTGGAATTTCTAATGAATATGACATTTTATTTTGTAATAGAGCATTCCAATCATGGCCATTGTTCAGGACCGTTGTCAATACACACCATTGACCCCTGTGCAAAATTAAAGTGTTGTATACAGAGGGTTGAAAACAGAGCAAAATCTGAAACCTAACTTTAAAAATCTTGAATTTATGCTATCATTTTTATATTGCCTTCAACATGTCGGCCTACACTTTGCAGCTATTGGTCATATCGATGCCAGTGTCATCTGATAAAGGTCCTATAGCTTTTTGAACTATTAAGGATCAAAAGTGGGAAATGTTTTTGCAACACCTAGTATAAAGCATGATGTTAATCCTATAGTTGAATAACTATCAAGAAAATGATCAGTATTTTAGACTGGGGGGGGGGGTATAATTGCGTCTTAATGAAAAAAAGAAAGGAAATTTGAAAATGTTATATGGCAAGTTATGAGGGGATGACATCATCACTTCCCTTGTTTACTTATTCATAATGTATTGACTGTTCAAGAATTGTTTCCTGAAAAAATGAACAAAGCTTCAAAATGTCATTTCTTTCTTATTTTTATATGATTTTCAATTTCTATCATTGTGCTAAAGGCCGTGTCACACCACTACGCGGGCTTGTGGCGAGGAGGTAGTTTCCAGCACGTAGAAGATTTTCAGCGGGCGAACAAGAATGTTTGCAATTCTCATACCGTACGGGGGAACTTCTGCGGCTTGACTTGCGGGGAAACAAATTTACTCCAAGTATAGCTCTCCGCAGTTGGTCCGCGCCTGACAGTATCTAGCGCGTAGTTGCCCGGAGGTGCTCACGCAAGTCCGATTTAACCGCAGCCAAGTTTTGAGCATGACCAAAACTTTTTTTCCGGGTGAGTCGCGGGAATGCCCGTAGAGGTCCACGCAGAACGCCAGTAGGAGACCCTTAGCGGCAGTACTTCCCAGGCAATTCCCACGCAGGTACTTCGCAGTCCCGTATGCAGCCAAGATAATGAAATTCTGTGAGATTTCAGCCATTCCATTAGAGGAATTCCTTCACTAAGTTGTCAGCCCCCACGCGACTGGTACAAAGGTCACACAGTATACTCGCAAGTATAACGCGTCCAGCAAGTAAGACACATGCGCTGACTCGCACAAATCCTTTTCCGCCCTCAGGAATGTCCGGTATGCTAGAAAATCCCTACACGTAACAAGCCCGAGTAGCTTGCCCGGAAAGGTGTGACAGGGCCTAAACACGGTTGCGGGTAAAAAAAAAAAAAAAAAAAAAAAAATAAAAAAAAATATGCGTGCGCACCTCCGGGCGACTACTTTCGAGATACATGCTAGGTACTGCCATGTGCGGATATCTACGGGGACCTCCAGGTAGTCAAAATTGTTCTTTGCAAGTCGCACGCAAGGCTGGTGTGACACGGCCTTAAGATTTGTATTCCTTGTTCATGTTGCTCATACTTTCAACTGCGGTAGAATTTCCCCTTTAAAGACTCAGACCTCAGTTCTCCCATCTGAACTATTAATGTTGGCAAATGTGTGCTATAAAATGCAATTTTGCAATTTCATCCCTGACGAAGGGGGAGACCTGCCGAAAATTTGGATCTTTGATAGACAGCAGTCTATTTTGTGACATTACTATCGTATGTGTATATGATATATGATAATTCAAGATTCATTCAAGATTCAATAATTTATTGTCTGATTTTAAAAAATACAGAAAATCTTCCTCCACTGGCAAGATAACAGAACATTACACGACAAAAATAACAAACAGATCACATATAAACAAAATGACTAATGATTAACAATTCGATACATCAAACTGTATGTCGTAACTAATTAAACTGAAAAACTAATAAAATGAAGAGATGTGGTTAAAACTATAAGAATAGAACATTATGATTATACTGTTGATGCATTGAATCTTTTAAATATGCTGGCGTCTGACTATGGCAAATATAATTATATCAAAATTACAAAATCATAAATACACAATTGCCCAGACCCTAAAAATATGTTGGGAGTGGAACATAATTATGTGACGTACATAATGTACATTATACAGAAACCCAAGGATCACATTGTGTGCCCAAGAAGAGCAGGAATAAGAAGAAAAGAATAGAGGTAGAGAAGGATGGAGAGAACACTTGAAAAAAAAGAGAGAGTTCCATAGAGCAGCTGCCTCTGTGGGCACACATGTAATACAGTATTGTTATGCAAATATGCATGTACATGTACGCGAAAACATTCCGTGATCATTCCCAAAGAACTAACATAAAGTGCAACAATGGATGCAGTCAGTCCGCAGCACGTATGCTAATGAGCCGATCCGGCAAGATTTATTCAGCACTCTCGTTGACGATCTTTGCGTTCGAAAGGTGTCTCGTCGTGCGAGATTTTGCGAGACTTTGATAGGGCTATGGTTTTCACAGTGTAGCGACTTGTACATACATTCGTCATGGCTACAAGTCATGGTAAATTGTTTTCCAGACTTTGATCTTTATTTTGATATTAAATTTGCCTATAACATCGGATCTTATCATGACTATATAATCAGTTGAATTTGCGTAAATTTTACCTGCTTTTCACGGAAGATTTTGTCATCTAAAGTTCTTTTTTGGTTCCTGACCGGATTAAGAAACTGTTGTTTCTGATTTTGGCTTTTTCGTAGAGAGGAAACTTAGATACTCATCATATATTGGAGTCAAGGAGACGCAAGCATGATTTATACTAGTTTTTCCGTTTTGAAATGTCTGTAAAATTCACTCCTAAGCCAGAAGTATGCTGCGCACAAAGTGTACAGTGGGGCGAAAGAGCTCTCTCATTGGACAGTGCGTGCGTTCAGCGCTTGAACTACACGCGTGCCAAGAAACCGCAAGTGGCATGAAACCGTTATGTAGCAGCGTAATGACGTAATGCAAGCGCTGAGTGCAGGCGCTGTCCAATGAGAGAGCTTACTCTTGAGATTGCACGGTTTCAAGCTGATCAGCACTGACATCGATGTATATTTTACTGGTTCCTGACCGGATTAAGCAACAAATTGTCAAGATATTTACATGGATACAAAGATTAGGAGATGGACTACCAAATAAAGCATTTTCATTGAGACGCAAGGTGAATTTGGTATTTTTTTGACGTCTTGAAAGTGTACTGCACGAATTACTTTTTTCATCATTTTCAAGCTTAAATTACGCTATGATATTTTTCATTTACAATAATTTGAGTAACATGTGAAGATAGTTTACATATTTTCCTTGAATTTGATACCAAATTTGTGAACATAAGGTGTATTTTTGTAGCCGAAAGCCCAAGGACAAAATCCCCTTACGCAGCTCATTACGTATGCAAGCCTAAAGCGGGCTTGCATACGAGTTGAATAAATACGAGCGAATTATCGGGTGCTGCGGACTGACTGGATGCTGCATAATAATGTAAATCACAGTCCATGAGTGCCCAGGAAGCAGGGGGGGGGGGGGTTTCAGGGAAAAGCTGCCTATCGGTGGGCACACATACAATGTGATATGCTTTGCATAAATACATGTATAAATTAAAAATTTCATTAGTCAATTCATAAAGGGCTGTAGATAACTTGCAAGATGAGACATATTGATAAAAGCACATAAAAATTGCACACTTATCCACGGTGAACTCTTGAAATCCTGTTAGTACAACAGTGTTATCCTATAGTAATACTGCATTAATTGCACTCAAAGTGTGCCCAGCAAGAGCAGCACTTATGAAGAAAAGAGCAGAGGATCTGGGAAAAAGAAGAGAAATAGGGAAAGGGAAGAAAGGAGTAGGCTTCTCAAAAGAGATGTTTGTCGAAACTCACAAACAATACCATATACATGTGATTGAAATGCATGAATGAATAACATTCCAATGTCATTCACAAGACCGCCGTATAGTTCAACAGTGAAAGACAATGGTAAGGTACATTGTACATGAATGAATGAAATTGCATTCATATCAGTGATAAACTGCCTCATAAGAAATATACAAATACCACAGTGATTATCTCAATGAATAATCGCCATATGCATATATCACACTGCATGTGCACCCACTAGAAGGAATTAAGAGAGAAAAGAAAGAGAGAGAGAGAGAGAGGAAAACAGAAAATAGAAGAAAATGGTAGAGAACTTCTAGAGACACACGTGGGGGCACACATGCAACATAATTATCATTAAAGACATTTGTGCAATATAAGTATCATAACGAACTTTCCAAATTCAAATTTAAATCTATCAAGCAGATGGGCTATTGAAATTGGCAAGAAAAAATATTGAAACGAGAACCAATGCACATCATCAGTGGTTCCATAAACAATTAACCAAGCAGGTTAAAATTATTTGACCATGCACTTAACAATATCAACAGCATGGAAAAATGAATAACAAGGAAAGCTAAGGCGCCAGAGTCACACAAGTACCCAAAAAGAGAAGTCAGGAAAAGAAGTACTGATAGAAAGAAGAATTAGCAAGAAGGACCAGGGTACATGCAAAGACACATAATATCCTTTACATTTTACAGAAACATTGAAGATGTGAATGGCATTCGGAACAAAAGACTGTCTGAATCTAGAACGTACTGTTTTAGGGACAGTCAGACGAATGCCTGACCGATTATACTTAAAAAGATGATTAAGGGGATGTAAGGAATCATGCATGATTCTTTGAAGCTTAGACAGAACTTGCTTCTCATATTGTTCAGTAAATGTATATTAATCTGTGTGAATGATTCGTTGAGCAACCTTCCTTACTCTTTCCAGTTTTTTCAAGTTTTCCTTGGATAGAGTACCGCAAAAGCAGACTAGGTTAAAGCGCAATACTTTGTATCAAGCTACGATAGAAAAGTAGAAGTATAGTATTGTCTACCCGAAAGTCCTTTAACTTCCTTAAGAAATACATCCTCTGGTTGTCCTATCTATCTTAATACAATGCTACATTGAAAACCCTTTTATGGTGGTTTTCTGTATACAGGATGTAGTGCCATCTACCCTGCACACGAGCATCTGAAAACTAATTTGATTGGGGGAGAGGAAGGTTGAGACACCACAGCAACCCTCTCCCTTTGAAGTGAAGTAAACCCGTATGGAAAATGTCAACTCCGAGAAGTTGGAGGTTACGAGTACCTTGGGGTAGTCTGGTTTCCAGACCCTTTGCCAACTGGACTCCGCGGGGACAAAACCACCTAATTAAACTATGCAAGTTTTCGACGTTGAGGGCGTCAATATTCTGTATTGCGAAATATTAGTAGTACGAGCAGAGGGTCTGGAAGCCAGACTATCCTTGGGGCTACTGCCTCTTAGAAAAAGTTAATCCCGCTCGCGTTACCCCCCACCCCCCCCCCCCCGCCCAGTCCAATCTACGTATAGGCCTACATGAGATCTGTTCCTTGAGCCGAATATACAGGGAGGGGAGCTAGAAAGAAGTGACCATCAAATGAAAAGCGGCAACCGAATGGAAAGTGACCATCAAATGAAAAGTGACCATCACCATCAAATCAAAAGTGGCTGCGATCAAATGAAAAGTGACCATCATCAAATGAAAAGTGGCCACCATCAAATTAAAAGTGGCTCCGATCAAATTAAAGCTGTCCTTTTCGCGCGCACACTACGAACGCCGAAAGGACAACTTTAATTCGATGGTCAGAACTGATTTGATCGCTGCCAGAAGCCATTTGATGGCTGGAACTATGGAGAGCCATCACATAAAAAGTGACAGTGATCAAATGAAAAGTGATGGTGATCAAATGAAAAGTAGCGGTGATCATACCGTGTATATAGGCGACCAAATCAAGGTTGTCCTTTCCGCGTTCCATAGTGCAGTGCTTGCGTGCGTGCACTGACAGTCACAGTTTGCGGCACTGCACAGCGTGCCCAGTCAGTAGAAAAAGCGCCCTGGCTTGACAGACAGTAAAATTAGAAATAAACACCTTTAAGTTGGAGAAAATGTTCTAGATATTGTAGATGATTACGTGTACCTTGGGGTAAATTTCGATTACAATGGCAGCTTTAAAAAAGCAATCTCAAAACAAGTGAGCCAGGCAAAGAGAGCGATGTTCAGCGTACTGAGTATAGTCAGGTCGCTTAATGTCAAAATTTGGGCTTACCGTTACAGAGCGGATAAAAGCACCAAATTTGGAGAGATGATCCCCTAGGACCTACTCATTGATGTTAGAGTAAGAGCCCTTTGGAATTTTTCGATTTTTAGGGTGAAAATGCTGAATGTTGATATTTCTTTATAATATCATATATATATACTGTATTGCGTAAGTAATAGTCAGGTCGCTTAGTGAAATAACCATTACACGGCAGATAAAAGCGTCAATTTTTTTTTTTTCACACGGATTCCTTTAGGACTATCAAACAATGTTAAGAGTAGGAGCCCTCCAGGATTTTTGTAGAAAAACACTGAAAAGATCAAATTTCAAAATGGCCGACACTTAATTGGCAAAACCCTCACTTTTCATGTCATATGAGTGATACGATGACAATATATTACATTTGTGTTTGTATTTTTGGTTTGCTTTAGAACCTTGGCTAGAACATTGCGTTAGGAGCATTATATTCTTGCGTAATGTACAGTCTCTGAACTGCTGGGGGAGGGGGAGGGCAAACGGGGCGCCCCCGGTCCTTTAAAAAAAATGGTTGTTCGCTTGTTCTTTTGCGGGCTTTTTTTTTTTTTCTCGTTTTGTTCTATATACGCGGGGGATGAAAACATCAAATTTGGCGCACGGATTCCTTGAGGACTAGGAAACAATACTAGACTAACAACACACACACACACTCACACACACACACAAGATCAAATTTCGGAATTGCCAACTCTTATGGCAAACCCTTCACTTTTCATGTGATATTACTTATAGATAGGTGATACGATGACAATATTAGTATATAACTTTATTTTGGTTTGGCTTAAAACCTGAATTTGGACATTGCGGTAGGAACATTGTTTATATTCTTGAGTAACGTTAAGTCTCTGAACGGCTGGGGGAGGGGTAGGGTAAAGGGGGCGGCCCTCAACTTAAAAAGTGGTGGTTCACTTGTTCTGTTGCGTACTTTTTTATCGTCTTGCTTTACACAGGGCGGATAAAAGCATCAAATTTGGTGCACAGTTTCCTCATTAGAGTAAGAATCCTCCTGCAATTTTTAAGGGAAAAAACACACACACACACACACACGAAATCAAATTCCAAAATGGTCAGCACTTATATGGCAAACTCCCCGCCTTTCATGCCATATGGGTGCGATTAGAACCTTGATTTGTGCCATTGAGCTGAGTGTGTAATAAAGCTCTCAACAGTTTCTTCCCTCCCAAACCAGAGTTCAACTGGAACAGCATTAAAGGCTCGGAACTGTTTAGCATTGGACAAGAATGACTTGTAGGCATCTGTCTTGTCACCACTTGCCCTTGAACTTTTCAAGAGACACTTTAAGGGTTGAGCGGTGTCTTGCTGGCAAATCACACAACGATCCCATGCACTTTAATACGATGATGGATTAAATTCTTAAAAGCAAAAGTATTGGAATTTAATCCAATTATTGTAAAAACTTGGATATCCATCGCATCGTTTCACTTAAGGTGGATTGGAGTAATGTTGTCATGCATTTGTTAGAGAAGACATTTCTGGTCTCTTAGTATGTACTCGTATGGCTTGATAGTCAGTTAGTTCCTTCCCTGCAAAATAAACCTCCCTCAGCATGCAAACGCAACTTTAAACATCTTTAACCCAAATTATGGCCAGCACAACTATTTATTATGACAAGACATCGTGTCTATCTTTCTGTCCTCATTTGGTACAATTATCAGTAAAATTCCTGGTAAAAGATAAAGCTCACCCATAATTTCAGAAGGGAAATTTTCTGGTATACTGAGACACATATCAGTGGCACAAGAAGAAAGTAGTAGCAGTAGAATGCACCCCCGTTATAGCAAACGTCGTCGGGACCGGCAGCTTTTTCCCCTGTTATATGGACAATTCGATTTATTATAAACAGAACAGTAATGTATAGCCGGAAAGATAGATGAGAGTTTTGGGACCTGATTTTAACTTAGTTGTTACGAAAATTCTTACCGCGTTCGTCTCATAACGGGAGTGCACTGTATCCACAAATAAATCTTACTGCACTGAAAAATTATTTCAGTGTAAAATGATTCTTAGAGTCTCAGAGCATGGAGGTAGCAGGGGTGGATTCAGGAATTCCGTGAGGGGGAGGGGCGCCTTTACAAAATTAAAGGGGGCGCATGCCCTCCCCCTCCATTTTTTTCTGTTTATTTCTTTGTTTTAACAAAGAATAGAAGGGGCGCGCCCGGTGCGCCTCCATGCACCCAGATCCGCCATGTTGCACTGAGTAGGAAAACTGTTTATTTTAGAAACTACCTTCTGTCTGTTTAAACTGTATACATTATATTTGATTAGTATATAATATATGTATATAATATTTGATCAGTAATCAATTCTACCTACTCCATGTTTCAGATGCTTTGATGTTAATCATGGTCTCAAGTTTGGGTTTATGTTTTCAGTTCCATGATAAATAAATCAATTCACAACAGAACTGAACTTACATGTTATCACATTCCCTTACTTACGCAATACAGTATATATGTCATATTATAAAGAATCATTAAAATTCAGTATTTTCACCCTAAAAATCGAAAAATTCCAGAGGGCTCCTATTTTAATATCAATAAGTAGGTCCTAGGGGATCACCTCTCCAAATTTGGTGATTTTATCCGCTCTAACTAACGGTAAGCCCAAATGTTGACATAACACGACCTGACTAAGGGAATGTGATAACGTATAAGTTCAGATCTGTTGTGAATTGATTTATTTTGCAATTTGATTTCGTGTGTGTGTGTGTGTGTGTGTGTGTGTGTTTTCCTTGAAAATTGCAGGAGGACTTTTACTCTAATGAGGAATCCGTGCGCCAAATTTGATGCTTTTTTCCGCCGTGTTTATAAAGCAAGACGGAAAAAAAAGTACGCAACAGAACAAGCGAACCACCACTTTTTAAGTTGAGGGCCGCCCCCTTTGCCCAACCCCCTCCCCCAGCCATTCAGAGACTTTACATTACGCAAGAATATAAACAATGCTCCTACCGCAATGTCCAAATTCAGGTTTTAAGCCAAACCAAAATTAAAGATATACACTAATATTGTCATCGTATCAACCATTCTATAAGTAATATCACATGAAAAGTGAGGGGTTTGCCATAAGTGTCTGCAATTTTTTGATCTTGTGTGTGTGTGTGTGTGTGTGTGTGTGTGTGTGTGCAGGAGCGGATCCAGGAATTCTGTAAAGAGGGGCGCAACTAATATTTCTGGTGCCACTTCCGGGTTTCATTTCATTTTTTTCTTTTTATTTCTTTTGTTTTTAACGAAAAATAAAGTGGGCGTGCGCCGGTTGCGCCCCCTCTGGATCCGCCACTGGTTGGTGTGTGTGTGTGTGTGTGTGTGTGTGTGTGTGTGTGTGTGTGTGTGTGTGTGTGTGTGTGTGTGTGTGTGTGTGTGTGTGTGTGTGTGTGGTTAGTCTAATATTGTTTCCTAGTCCTCAAGGAATCCATGCGCCAAATCATATGTTTTTATTCCCCGTATATGGAGCAAAACGAGGAAAAAAAAGCACGCAAAAGAACAAGTGAACAACCATTTTTTTTTTTAAAGGGGGGGGGGGGGTCCAGCCCCTTTTGCCCTTATGCCTCTCTCCCAGCAGTTCAGAGACTTTACATTATGCAAGAATATAATGCTCCTAACGCAATGTTCAAGCCAAGTTTCTAAAGCAAACCAAAAATACATTAACAAATGTACTATAATGTCATCGTATCACCCATATGACATGAAAAGTGAAGGTTTTGCCAATTAAGTGTCGGCCATTTGAAATTTGATCTTTTTACTGTTTTTCTACAAAAATCCTGGAGGGCTCCTACTCTAGAGGGCTTTTTACACTTGTGTTTCTTAACCCCGGACTTTCTCTGACCCAGGACTATCGTTAGTCCCGTACCAATTTTTTCAGCTTTTTACACTCGCCAATTAGTCCCGTACTATCTCTTGTCCGGGGCTAAGGAGAAAACTGACCTTTTTACACTCGTCTTTCTTAGCCCCGGACTTTCCAAACCACATGAATATTCATAATTACGCTGTGTACTGTACACGTACACGCACGCACCGGCAGCACTTGATTACCTCGTTTCTGATTGGTCAGTGAGGGTCGCACTTCGTCTCCGTCGCTTAGCCCAGGATTATTTTTTCGTTCTGTTTACACTCACTTGCTTGGCACCGCAATTGCGGTGCTAACCCCTGCTATTTTGCAGGGCCAGATAGTACCGTACTATCGGTGGGGCTAGCCCACTTTGGCAAAAACGAGTGTAAACAGAAAGTGGGCTAAGGATAGTCCCGTACTATCGGTGGGGCTAAGGCCCCCCCCCCCCCCCTTAGCCCCACCGATAGTCCGGGGCTAAGCAAAAATTTACAAGTGTAAAAAGCCCTTAACATTGTTTAATAGTCCTAAAGGAATCCGTGCGAGAAAAAAAATGATGCTTTTATCTGCCGTGTAATGGTAATTTCACGAAGCAACCGGACTATTACTTACGCAATGCAGTATATATAATATCATATTATAAAGAAATATTAAAATTCAGCATTTTCACCCAAAAAATCGAAAAATTCCAGAGGGCTCCTATTCTTATATTGTTAAATAGTCCTAGAGGAATCCGTATGCCAAATTTGATGCTTTTGTCCGCCGTGTAACGGTAATTTCACTAAGCGACCTGACTAGTATAAGGTCAAGAGATTGCCAATTGATATTGCTTGCGATCTATTTGATAAACTGGCAGTCCCAATTGCTTTGTATGGGAGCGAGGTATGGGGATTTGAGAACATAATGCACATAGATGTATATAGGACATTTTTGCGGAATATTTCGAGAGTTCATAAATCCACAGCGAGTTGTATTGTTTATGGTGAGACTGGTCGTTATAAACTATCAAAACTGGTAGAAAGTAGAATGATAAGTTTTTGGTGGAGAATTTTAACTGGGAAACAAACAAAATTGTCATGTATGTTGTATAAATTGATTAACATTTTACATCATGATTTAAACAACTCTTTCCATTCTGAATGGATCACGAAAATTAGCAGCATTTTAAACAACTGTGGGTTGGGGAACATTTGGTTACAACAGGAGGTAATAAATTCTAAATGGCTAATTCCCGCTCTAGAGCTACGCCAAAATGATATGATCATTCAAGACTGGCACAGCGAGATTTTTGCAAATAACTAATGTGTAATTTACAGGATTTTTAAAGACAACCTTACTTTAGAGCCTTATCTTAGACAACTTAATGATAAAGATCGAACGAATCTCTGTAAATTCAGATGTGGCAATCATTATTTGCCCTGTACCAAGGGTCGTTATGAAAGTATTCCTAGACAGGTAGATTATGTAACCTGGGTAAGATTGGTGACGAATTTCACTATTCATTTGAGTGTTCTTATTTTACGCTAGACAGAAGCAAATATATTCCCTCTCAGTTTGCCAAACGTCCAAATGCTTTAAAAATGAATAGTTTATTCAATACTTCAAATGCCAAATTACTGTCAAAACTTGCCAAGTTTGCTCATATCATTATGTCAAAGTTTAGTAGATAAATTCATATGTATGTATTTATATATATATATATATATACATATATATATATATTTCTTTTCTTTTCAAGTCGTTTAACATACTTATTATCGTTAATATTATTCAAGTTATATCTGTTCTGATTTGCAAGTGTGATGAAAAAGCGAATTGATAGTTAAAAGTTTAGTTTCATCTTTCCGACATACACTTTTTTGCCATCTTGTTATAACTGTTAGCTTGCTATATCATACATTTACTCATATTCCTTTTTTTTCATGTATTTATGCTTGTATGTATGTGTAACAGACATGTATATAGAATGTATGTTCAAGTTCAAGTTCAAGTGCCCGCAGCATGCAAGGATTCGAGCACTTGGACCACTGAGTTTAGTGATGTCAAGATCGGCTCACAGGTCCGTTCTTTTTATAACCATGATGTCATCATTGCAAGCAGGGACTTGCGATCATTCAAGCTGCGATAGAGCAGGGAGGTGAGAGAGGTGGCGAGTGAGCATGCAGACTACGGCATGTGGGCAGGGGATCCTGTGGCTGCTGTGCGCGTGTGTGTAGCCGGTAGCCGTGTGCAGTGCTTTTGTGCCCTGTATGCAGTAGGGTACTACACTAGTGAAACTGAAAGAGCTCTTACTTGACAGTTCCCGCACAGTAAGTATTCGAGCAGTAGGACAACAACCTGCCGACATCATGGACCGACTCCTCACGAAAATCAGCAGCATTGAAAATGCAGATACCAAGTTTGAACAACTTTCTGCTGGGCAGTTTTCTGAGCTCGGCCTGAAAGGTACGTGGATTTGTTGGTATACGAATAGAATGATACAGTAAAGCGTTTGAGCAGGAACATGCATTATAAAGGAATGAAAAGCCGAACCTATTGTGAGGCGCAAAGCTGGCGATGATGTAAATTTACTTTCGTGTCCATGTGGATATCTCGAATTTCAACAAACTACCTTGCATCAAAATCACAGAAAATACTAAATGGCTTATTCCTAATCACTCATTTGAACCCAATCGGCTGTCGTGACGCGTTGATATCGATGTTGACGTTCATGTTGTCAATCAAAAACCTCACTCTAACTCTCATACTTCAGACTTCGTCAATACGTCATTCGACTTCGCCAATTTCGCAAGCGATCGCGGTATTCGTATGCTGCCTGCTGCATGCGCAGTCACTGAAGTTAGTCATCTAATATTGTGAAATGTATCTTTTAAGTGAAGTTTAAACTCAGTTAGAAATCAGTGTGTAAATTTAACTTAGACCATGTCTACACTGATATATTTTGGGATTTTGTGCAATTCTATGAGATATTTAACAAAATGAAAATTGAGATGAAAGAAATTTGATATATTTCACATACATTGCTGTAGATATGATGTATGTATGCATTATTTTAGTTTAAAGAATATCGCAGAAAAGCTTAAATGACTGAATACTGGGGGTTTTACCCTAACTGATTTTGGATTAAAGTTGGCTCAGTTCAGATACGTGGAATTTTAGATATTCACGTGGGTAAAAAAAAAAGTACATTAGTATTGAAACTCCTAAAAATACAGTTTTATTGCCATTTCGACTCTAAAAAGTAAGCAACAGCAGCAATATGCAGATGTACAGTTTCTTTTGTAGAAACTGGTCGACAACTATAAAAAGTATATGACTTGCAGCTTGTATATATATGCAGTCTTACAACAGCAACAGAAATGATTGTGAACTAGACTAATTGCTGTAAATAGCTTTGTGTCGGTTTATTTTCACTCAGACATCACCCTACGACCCTATCAACTTGAAGGGGCCAACTGGATGGCTCAGCGTTTCCATAGAAACCATGGCTGCATACTTGGGGATGAGATGGGACTTGGAAAAACATGTCAGGTAATTTTGGTTTAAGATTTTGTTTCTGTTTAAGTTTTCATTTGCTTTTCTTTGTGGGCGGTATTTTTTAGCACTTTTTTATTGTTTGTTTAATACTTGTTGCAGCAATCCCAATATCAGATCCATACTGTATTGTGCAAAAACGAGCTGTTGGCAATACAATGTACCTGGAACTAAAGAAGGTCATTTCACCGTATCAGCAAAGAGAAATAATGCTATTGTAGCATTTTTAAGCTCCTGTTTGACTGTGATAAGGAAATGAAGAATCCCCATCTCCAAAGCCAGTCAGATCTCAGGACCCATGTGAAGTATATATACTATAAAAGAAAATAAAGAGTAAGAATAGGAATGTTGCAGGATGTTGGCAGGCAAATTTACAATATCTTAATTTTATGGTTTGCATTATAGATTGATTTTCTTTCTTTTCAATGCTAATGATGCATTGAATGCTTGTAAGCAAGCAACCAATGGCTTTTAGTCCCTTGTGTAGGACTACAATTGGGGACAGATCTGAAGAAAAGTACTACTTGATGCTATTTTGTTTTGTGCTGCTGCTCTCCAGTAAGTAATTGGAAAATACCACCAAAGATTAATGTTTGTACCGTGTTCCATGAGTTGTTTAGAGTGAACTCATAAATGCTTACTACTTTCTGTATACTACTCTATCAATATGAAGTAATGTCAAGTACAATCGTGTACAGTCGACTCCCACTATAATGAAGTCGTCAGGGCCAGCAGTTTTCTTTCATTATATCCAAATTTCATTATAACCGAACAAGAAACAATAAAAAGTATAGCGCCGATCGTGTTGTGGCCTAAATTTTTACTTCATTGTACTGATAATAGGAATTTTGTCACAACTGTGTTCCTTATAATGGGAGAGCACTGTGTACCTTGCTTGTTTCCCTCTCTTTCATTTTTATTTCCTTCATTTCTTCTTGTAGACTGTTTCACTCCTAGTTTATATGCTGAGCCCTGAAACTGCCACCAAAAACGAACCAGCTCTGATTGTGAGTCCTCTGTCTGTTATGGGCAACTGGCAAGATGAATTGAAAAGGTTTGTCTAAACAATATCTTACAATTTCCAGTTGTTTCCTTCTTCATTTGAGGCAAGCTTGAAACTCTGTTACTCTGAAATATATTGAAAGTGTGTCTTGCTACATGACAGCTATCTTTTTGAATAAGCAAGATAGGTACAACACGAACAGTTTTTTAGTCAATAAGGAAAGTAATTAGTCAGAAAATTCCTTGGGCATATTTTGTCATAAATAGATGGACAGGTTCAACTGATGTTTTACGTGTCGCATAGGTAACACTGCAAACAAGTATTTTTGTTGTAATTTCTGAAAAAAGTTTGGTTAAAGAGTATAAATGGAAACACTTATCCATATTGTATCCACTGAACTGGTTCTGAAAGAGAAATGACTGATTCTGAAAATAAAACCAGAAAAGTTTGACATTATTTTGTTACACAGGTGATTAAAATTCACCCATCTCAGTTTATCTAGTACCGTTTCTACCCTATCTGACCTCCAATGCAGAAATGATTTAAATTCACCCGTCTTTGGTTATTCGACTCGGTGCATTCTAATTTTCATTCAAACTTCAAAATATATGCTCAGATACCATTTCTTCCATATCTCACCTCCATTACAGATTTGCTCCACATCTCAAAGTCGTGTCCTATACTGGTGACAAGGAGTACAGAGAAGAGCTTCGTCAGGAGATATCAGGGCTGGATAACATCGATGTCATCCTCACCACTTACGAGGTGCGCAAGTGAATTCCTTCTTTCCCTTTTGAGGATTGCACTTAATGTAACTTTGATGAATGGAGTAAAATCAAACATACAAAAGGGCTGATGGTTCAAGAGAGTCAGACTGAGGACAATTTGGGAATTCAAGTTTCCAATTTTTCACAAAACATTGATATCATTTGCACTGACATATTCAAATTACTGCATACACCAAATATTTCATGAGGTTTTTATTTTTGCAAATTTCGCGACTTGGGTGCTATTTGCTAAATTAAAAACACACAAAGATATTAACCCTGATCCCGAACATGAATGTGACATGCACATACATAATTTGTCCATTCAGTACTGTACTCCACAATTGTGGATTTAACCACTCGCGAATTATTGGGAAATCCCAATTCACAAAAAGCAAAAAAGAATAAATTAAAAAAAAAAATGAATGGATGGGATATATGGCTAATACAATAGATGAGCCAATGTGTTCTTGTGACACTTCGATTGGTTTCTATGGAAATCAGCATTAAACATTTTTAAAATGGTCATTTTTGAAGCAACAGCAATTCCCTTTTCTTCAAGAGTTGGTCATTGTCAAAGCAGCAATCTGGTGCAAAGGATGCCTGCAGTTATCTTGTTTGTCTTATTTTAAAAGAACAAACATTTGTGTGAAGGTAAATCAAAGGGAAACTCTAGTGTAGGGAGAGGCCAGGTTTAATAATTTCATTTCAAATTCTTCACATCATATGTTGAGATATTAGATTTTTTTTTTTTTTTTTTTTTTAGTGGAAGGTGCTCTAACCTATTAGTGATACACAGTATGTTTAGTGGATATGGAACCAATGGCAGATCCAGAGGCGCACTGGGGCAAAGGCGCCTCCCCATTACGGAATTCCTGGATCAGCCCATGGTAACTATCAGCAAATGATGCCAATAGTCATGGAGTGTTTATCTTAGGGAGGCAAGGGGAACAGTATTCATCTGAAACTTCATATTTTATATTCTTGCTGTTTGTAGATGTGCATAAAGGATACAAGTTTCCTCGAGAAGTTTTCCTGGGCTGTGCTGGTGGTGGATGAAGCTCATCGCCTCAAGAACCAGGAGTCTCTGTTGCACCAGACTCTAAAAGAGGTGAGTGTCAGCCATGGAACTGTAGAGGGGGAAGAACTATTCGAGCATGTATTTTATCGCCACCACAGCCATATTGGCGTACCCTGTCATCATTTGTGTACTGTGTGGGAAGTATTTTGCGGGGGTACACGAAGATGGTGGCCTGTGTGCATTCAAGTGAGGAGCGGGGCTATTGATTTGGCTACTGCAAACTGCATGCTTTGAAGATGGACAAAAAACTTCCCCCTCTATAGTTTCATGCTGCTAGCTTCCTTGTCATACCTAAATGACTTCATTCTGTCACTGGGTGTGCATTTATGAGAAACTAGAGATGGTGAAGAAACTGTGCAATAACAAATAACGAAAGCAAACATAAAAAATATGATGAATTCATGTATCTAGTATTGAATTTGTGTGCTTTATAGCATAATAAACAATTTGCTCTTTCTGCATGCATTTTTGTCCTTTTTGTCTCGCCCACCGGAGGTGAAGGCAAGACTAAGGGATCCAAATGGCGTCTGTCCGTCGTCCGTCACAAATGTTAAAGTTTACCTGCAAGACTCTCTTATGATGCATAACTTGGCAACTGTTACAGCAATGGCAGCCACACTTGGGTGATAGAAGCACTAGGGGTATCTTCATGTTATGGTGTTGTCGGAGATCAGGTGATGATGTCAAAGGTCATTTGAGGTCATATATTAAAGAGTATGTGCAAGACTCTCTTTTCTATGTTAAAGTTTACCTGCAAGACCCTCTTTTGACAAATAACTTCACATAAGTTGCTTGGATTGCAACCTAACTTGGGTCATAGTGCGTGTTTATACAGGAGCCTCTCGCATCGGCGCGCATGAGCCGTTATTTTACCTCCCGCATGAGCGCTTATTTCTCGTGTTTATACAGAAGTCAAAATACCGGCTCATGCGAGCAGATGCGAGCCGATGCGAGCGGACCTCAGCTGAACCGGACCTCTCGAATTTTGGGGTCAAGCATACTGTAGGTCACGTTCGCAGTGCAGTTTATTGCATGATGGGAAAAAATGAAAAAAATCAAGATGGCACCGGCAAAGTCATCAGGACCACCAAGCTTGAAGGTCATTCTTGTAACGTTCCTCTTGACAACCACCCGGCCAAATGATCAATTGAAATCCAGTTTTTCAGTAAGAAGGAGAAGACGAAGTTCGATCATGACATATATTAAAATACACGCTTTCCGGTTACCTCTCGAATTTCGGTCGTCTGTATAAACACACAGCAAAATACGCGAGGCTCCTCTCGCATCGGCCACCTCAAAAGGTGGCGGACGGAACCTCTCGCATGAGCCTGCATTTGGCGGCGTATGCCGGCATACGCCGTGTTTATACAGAGCAAAATTCAAGAGGTTCTCTTGCATGAGCCGCATGAAGCCAGCATGAGCGCGTATTTTGCTTCTCTGTATAAACACGCTCATAGATGCACTGGGGGTACCTTGATGTTATGGTGCCGTTGGAGGTTTCCGGTTACCTCTCGAATTTCGGTCGTCTGTATAAACACACAGCAAAATACGCGAGGCTCCTCTCGCATCGGCCACCTCAAAAGGTGGCGGACGGAACCTCTCGCATGAGCCTGCATTTGGCGGCGTATGCCGGCATACGCCGTGTTTATACAGAGCAAAATTCGAGAGGTCCTCTTGCATGAGCCGCATGAAGCCAGCATGAGCGCGTATTTTGCTTCTCTGTATAAACACGCTCATAGATGCACTGGGGGTACCTTCATGTTATGGTGCCGTTGGAGGTTTCCGGTTACCTCTCG
The DNA here is from genome assembly GCF_964275005.1 of Diadema setosum. NCBI lineage: Eukaryota > Metazoa > Echinodermata > Echinoidea > Diadematoida > Diadematidae > Diadema > Diadema setosum. The sequence goes on along the minus strand of NC_092705.1, from coordinate 15,309,299 downwards.
AATTTCGGTCGTCTGTATAAACACACAGCAAAATACGCGAGGCTCCTCTCGCATCGGCCACCTCAAAAGGTGGCGGACGGAACCTCTCGCATGAGCCTGCATTTGGCGGTGTATGCCGGCATACGCCGTGTTTATACAGAGCAAAATTCGAGAGGTCCTCTCGCATGAACCGCATGAAGCCAGCATGAGCGCGTATTTTGCTTCTCTGTATAAACACGCTCATAGATGCACTGGGGGTACCTTTGGAGGTCACAGGATAAGGTCAAAGGTCATTTGAGGTCATATGTTAAAGTTTACTTGCAAGACTCTCTTATCACACGTAACTCAACACATGTTGCTACAATGGCAATCAAACTTGGGTGATGGATGCACTGGGGGTACCTTCATGTTATGGTGCCGTAAGAGGTCACATGATAAGGTCAAAGGTCATTTGAGGTCATACGTTAAAGTTTACATGCAAGACTCTTATCACACGTAACTCAGCACATGTTGCTACAATGGCAATCAAACTTGGGTGATGGTAGATGTCTCTTGGGAAGTTGAAGGTAACCACAAGGTCAAAGGTTACAGACAGAGGTCAACAAACTTTTAGGGCCCAATGTTAAGTTTTTAGGGCGCATTTCATTTATGGCTCATAACTTTTGATCCCTTTGTCCGTTTGTGACCAAACTTGGATGGAAGATGTCCCTTGGGGAGGCGAAGGTCGTCACAAGGTCAAAGGTCACAGACAGGGGTCAACAAACTTTTAGGGCCCAATGTTATGTTTTTAGGGCGCGTTTTGATTGTGGCTCATAACTTTTGATCCCTATGTCCGTTTGTGACCAAACTTGGACGGTAGATGTCCCTTGGGGAGTTAAAGGTCATCACAAGGTCAAAGGTCACAGACAGGGGTCAACAAATTTTTAGGGCCCAATGTTAAGTTTTTATGGCGCATTTCGATTATGGCTCATTACTTTTGATCCCTTTGTCCGTTTGTGACCAAACTTGGATGGTAAATGTCCCTTAGGGTGTTGAAGGTCACCACAAGGTCAAAGGTCATCAGCAGGTCAATTAACTTCTGGGAGTTATGAAAAATATTAATTCCTTGTACGCGAATGGGCGAGACACAATTTGGCGATTGCCATGTTTTTTGGTACCTTGTCACTCATTTAAAAATGATGGATTGTTTGATTTTGTTATTGATTGTTGGACAATGTAGAAATTACATCACACAAAGATTGATATAGTACATCCTGTTATATGAGAGAGCAGGGTCAGGCACCATCTTCCTACCCCCTTCTGTACTGCCCTTTACTTGAAAAAACGCACACACCAAAGACAAGAAGAAATCTAGAGTAAATCTTGTGAACATTTGTGTGCAGAGAATCATTAAGAATGCATTTTTATTTAAAATCTTGTCATGTGTTTTCCCTTTCATAGTTTAACATTAGACACAGAGTCCTTCTGACGGGCACTCCCGTACAGAACAACCTTCGCGAACTCTACTCGCTCCTCTCCTTCGTTGCCCCACGCATCTTCCGTCGCAGCCTCTGCGATCAGTTTGTGGATGAATTCTCTGACACAAGTGACAAAGAAGGTAAAGGTCATTTCTCACTTTGTGCTCCTCATATTCATATATTTGCAGGTTTGTAAGATGTGATTCTCTGTTGTCAGTTGTGTCTTGATTTGTGAGGGATGGCCCAGCACAATCCTCAGTGCTCTCAATTTGCTCAAAAACGGCTTTTATTAAAAAAGAAAAGAAAAGAAATGCATTCTATGATTTATTTCAATATGGTAATAAATGAATTGAAGGGTTGCTTTGGTTTGCATCTCTAACCATGCAGTTTTTGTGAATGCAGTTCCTCAACATCTCTTTTCATGTCTATGCTGGAGATAGCAAAGTGGGTTTGAAGGAGTTTATTTTTCTCCTCTTTGATTTGTTTTCCAAAAAAGGGGAGAACATCCAATCAGACAAATATTTTGAAAGATAAGAATCATAATTTTTCTATTAGTCTACCATTGATGGCATGCCAATAAACTTTCATTGCAGAATAACGTAACTATTGCAGTGACTGGAAGAACTGTGCATTCCAAAAATTCTTTGTGAAAACTTTTTGGTCTGATGAGAAATAAAGAATAGGGTAGCAACAACCATTCACCTGATTTTTATTTGTGTGCACATTATTGTCCCTGCCGAACGAGTTCGAGCAGGGGACTATGAAACGGGCTCCGTACGTGTGTGTGTCCGTCCGTCCGTCTGTCCGTGTGTCCGTCCGTGTGTGCGTCCGTGTGTGATCATAATCTTCAATTTGCTACTTCTCTGTCATTTATGAGCCAATTTTGATTCTGTTTGCTTTATATGATAGCACTACATGGGAGCTTTGAAACTTCTACACAGAATTTCAGTCGTGACCTTTGACCTTGACCTTTGACCTATATTGTACATTTTGCTACAAAATGCTACTCCTTCGCCATTTCTAACCCGATTTCGATTCCGTTTGCTTTATGTGATGGCACTAGGTGAGGGCTTCAAAACTTCTACACAGAATTTTGACCTTTGACTTCTTTGACCTTTGACCTTCATTTTTGACCTGTATTGTACATTTTGCTACAAAATGCTACTCCTTCGCCATTTCTTACCCGATTTCGATTCCGTTTGCTTTATGTGATGGCACTAGGTGAGGGCTTCAAAACTTCTACACAGAATTTTGACCTTTGACTTCTTTGACCTTTGACCTTGATTTTTGACCTGTTTTGTACTTATTTCTACAAAATGCTACTCCTTCGCCATTTCTTACCCGATTTCGGTTCTGTTTGCTTTATGTGATGGCACTAGGTGAGGGCTTCAAAACTTCTACACAGAATTTTGACCTTTGACTTCTTTGACCTTTGACCTTAATTTTTGACCTACATTTTTTGTACATTTTGCTACAAAATGCTACTCCTTCGCCATTTCTTACCCGATTTTGATTCCGTTTGCTTTATGTGATGTCACTAGGTGAGCACTTCAAAACTTCTACACAGAATTTTGACCTTTGACCTTTGACCTTGATTTTTGACCTATATTGTACATTTTGCTACAAAATGCTACTTCCGGCGGGGACATTACGCACCGCGTAATTTCTACTTTTCCTTGTTCAAATCTAAAACTGATTTGTGATAGGCTAATACTGTTTGCTGACAATTCCTGGTTACTTAAAGCAAACCAGATGGTGTTGGTATCATTCGCCCTACCATATTGTTATGGTTGACACCCTGCTCCTCATGATTATAGAGATATGCAGTGGATGCCATTCACATCTTATAGTATGAATTTTGACTCTGATGCACAGGACCACTGTTTTAAGTCCTGTCTGAGGGACACAGTGGTTATTTACTACCTATCATAGGAGACAAGAAAAACACTGTACTTTACTTATCTGGGCAGGGCCTCAAAGCAAGCCTCTTAACTCTTTATGTGCCACTTTCACATGCCTGACTTGGTCAATGGCATGCCAAGTTCTCATGTTTTGCTCAAATGCACAATCCCACCCAAACCAATCGATAAATTGCCAAACGCCACTATACAATGAGAACATTTCATGCGATTCCACTCCTATCACATGTAGCTTGCATTTTATGTGGTGATTGACTATCAAGTGGTGTTCCTCACTGAATTTACAAGTATATTGTAATTTTCAGCCACTGTTTTGTATGCAAAAGTAATGCCTCTAAAATAATGTAACTACTGGTCATTTGAAAGAAAAACAATCATATATCTGTCATGCAATTTACATCAAAGTAAAGTTTGGCGTTTCCTCTGTAACTTTGCTCTCTAGTTGTCCAGGGAAATAAAAATCTATAAAAGTTTCATATATCTGAAAAACAAAATGTTTTTCCTCAGCATGACTGTTGTCTGTTATCTCAGTTGTTGTCTCAGTATAATGTGGCACACAGGGGGTTTTCTCCATGGCACATAAAGGCCCAAATTCACAAAGGTGGTACAAATGAAACCATGGTTTAAACCATGGACAAAAACCATGGAGCGCCAAGTGTCCCACGGAATATTTCGTTACGAAATTGAAGATTTCCTCGACAAAATGACCGTTTCGTTAACGAAATTATCGTTTCGTGGACGAAATGTTCATTTAGTTACAAGAGGTTGTCATTTCGTTACAAAATAATCATTTCATCGACGAAATGACTGATTTTGTAACGAAATATTCCATGCGACACTTTGCGCTCCATGGTTTTTGTCCATGGTTTAAAACATGGTTTCATTTGTACCACCTTCGTGAATTCAGGCCAAAGAGTTAATTCTAGTACCCAAGCTGGCTTGTCACCCTGTCCTTGAGAAGAGACTAGCATACACTAGTAAACACATAAACTACACTACAACAATGTGAAATGATGCTTCCAACAGCTGCATCTTGTACAGTTTGCAAATTGTGATTCTTTTTTGGCAGTGATGGACAAGTTGCACAGAATTTTGCTCCCGTTTCTGCTGAGACGCACAAAAACAGAGGTGGTCCTGGATCTGCCCAAGAAGTCTGAGGTATCATTGTATTGTTACACTGCTTGTCATCCATCTGAAACCTTCTGTTGCAGCTTATTCTGAATAAGTGCCCCATTCTACTGCAAATGAATAATTTCCTTTCCCATTCTTCATTTTGTTGTGTGTGGCATCACAGTTTTGAACAAATCGTAAGTGTTAGAGTTTTTGTCCACAGGACAAGAAGGAATTTACTTTAAGATTGAAGATCATTCCTAGATTTCTGACTGTCATCTTTCAATGAGTAATAATCGCAGTATATCTGTGTTGTCTGGAAACATACAAGAACTTGAATATGTAGTAAGAATAGATTAAAATAAGATGTGTATACATTTATGTACAATATGACATTTTTTTTTCACTCACTATATTCCTGTATCAGTGAAATATGGGACCTATCACTGGCAGTGATTATATTGAATTGTAATGTAATTCTAGAGCAAACTACCCATACTTATCCCCTTTACTAAAACTTTGCTTTTCTGCTCTCTTAACGTTTTATCTGGTAGGTCATTTTGTTTCATGGACTGACTGCCCTGCAGAAGAAGTTGTACAAGGCAATCTTGACAAAGGACTATGGTAAGCTCACTGATCATTTCCAAAACTTTTCCATGTCATCAGAATTTGTGTCATTCAGTTGTAAATTATGGGTTTTTATGCCTCCGCCACGAAGTGGTGCCGGAGGCATTATGTTTTCGGGTTGTCCGTCCGTCCGTCCGTCCGTCCGTCCGTCCGTCCGTCCGTCCGTCCGTCCGTCCGTCCGTCCGTCCGTCCGTCCGTCCGTCCGTCCGTCCGTCCGTCCGTCCGTCCGTCCGTCCGTCCGTCCTTCCGTCCTTCCGTCCGTCCGTAATGAATTTTGTGGACAAGGTAACTATCGAAACTTGTTGAGGTATCCTAATGAAACTTGGCATGTATGTGTATTAGGGGGTGAAGTTGTGCCTATCAACTTTTGGGTGCACATGCTCAAGGTCAAAGGTCAAAAGGTCAAGGTCAAATACATAAAATTTCACTATTTCCACCATATCTATTGAATGCCTGAAGATATTTTCTTGAAACTTAGTGTATACATGTATTACCCAATTAAGATTCTCTGGTGAAAGTTTGGGTCATGAGGTCAAAGGTCAAAGGTCAAAAGGTCAGGGTCAAATACATAAAATTTCACTATTTCCACCATATCTATTGAATGCCTGAAGAGATTTTCTTGAAACTTAGTGTATACATGTATTACCCAATTACAATTCTCTGGTGAAAGTTTGGATCATGAGGTCAAAGGTCAAAGGTCAAAAGGTCAAGTAAAAAACTTTTTTTCTGTGTACCTTGGAAAATTGTTCAAGGTATCTTCATGGAACATAGTATATACATGTACTGACTGGAAGTGAATGTAGGGTTCATGGGGTCAAAGGTCAGGGGTCAAAGGTCAAGTGCAAGACTTCAAAATTTTACTATTACCCTCATATTTATGCAATGCCAGCAGGGTTATTTTTTTACATTTGGTGTATGCGTGTGTAACCTAATAGAAATTCTCTGGAAGGTTTTTTTCTTTTCTTTTTTTGCCTCAAAGGTCAAAAGGTCAAAGATCAAGTGAAAGTGCTGAACTAACTTTTTCCTCCATATCTCGGAAGTGGCTCAAGTTACCTTGAAACTTTGAGTACATATTATGCATGTTCTACCTGAAAGTAATTATCATATGAATTTTAGGGTCAAGGCCAGATAAAAATGGTAACAATTTACTATTCAATTCAGAAATTGCACTTTTTCTCCACACCTGTACCTTGAAAATTACTCAATGCCTAAATGTATGAATGGGTCAAAGTCAAGTTAAAGTCCTTAAATCCCTAGATACATGCTCTCCTATTCATCTAATTAAACCTACTATGTAGGTCAAGGAAGGTGAACATTCAACACATTTGTGACAAACTTGTCATTTCAATATTTTGCCAATTTTGTGAAAATATAATCACACAGTGTCCACATGTACTATCTAGACCTATTGGGAAAATCATGCATTATGGCGGAGGCATACCAGTCGCCAAAGCGACATTTCTAGTTCATGAATATATTGCACAGACAAGTGCAATGCAGAAGTGCAGTACCAAATTCTTTCTACAAACAGACAAATTCAAACCCATAAAAATTTAATTCTGCAAACTTATACTACATTAAAAACTGATTAAAGTTATGTGGTACTTCTCACGATATTACTGCACAGAAAAAGACATTTTGAAATTATAAATTTCACATCATCAGTGTGAGTATGTGCTTCTGATACAGGCTGAGTTATTCAAATTTGATTTATTATCATGCTTGGAGTTCCATGAACAATCATGCAAACAGTTGTATTGTAATTTAATATTTTTCTTTATTAATCAGTAATGTCAGTATTAAGTGTTATATAAGTGTTATTTATTATTATTAGTTATCAGTCAAATGTTGCCAGCTAATAGTAATCACAGCTGCACTTACACCGTAATCATGGACCTACATGTATTTGCAAGAGTGCTTGGAAATATCACAATAATCTCACACCTTTTCTCCCTCTTTATTTATTTATTTATTTTCATTTGTATTTCTATCTATTTATTTTCTTTTTTGTTCAGCTGCCTTTGATCAGCAGCTGGATGTTCCAGGTATGGGCCGGACTAAGACGAGTCTCATGAATGTTCTCGTCCAGCTGCGCAAGTGTGTGAACCATCCCTACCTCTTTGATGGTAAATTTCCTCATCAGCAGAATCTGTCCTCTATAATGGGGTGCAGAGTAGAATGTGTAGATGTATGGTTGTTGCTGGGTGTGACGCATGATATACCATACTCTTTTGCTCTCTTATGTGTATTTAGAAAACTTAATGAAACTACATGATACATCAGTGAAGGCAGTGATATGAATTTTGACTCTGCTTGGAAGTGATTGGAAAATGTTGGACACATCGATACAATGTACACAGAGAGCTGCCTTGTCTTTGTGATACTATATGAGGCTTCCTGAAAACTTCAGTATTTCGTCATGTCTGTATTGGGAAATGCAAAACTCTCTTTGAGTTGGGAATCATTTGTGCCCATTGAGTTGTCTGTAATTGACAAGTTTCTCCCTGATTACTCTTTGGAAATTCCCTGAATTTGATAGATGAATGTTGGCACTCCTAAGTTTATGTATAGATGTGTTACAAAGTGTCCATCTGTATGAGTCAAAGTAGAGGTTTTGCACTCAAATTGTGTGAAAATGGATACTGCCAAACCAAATATATTTGTAGTATGAAACTTTCACAAATTAGAGTTGACAGCTTTTTCCATGGCGTGAAACTGTTAAGTATTGCTACACCTGCTTTCAATGCTTTGTGTAAACGAACACTTTTATGTGCATTTTACTTTCGCAAATCTTGGCCCCTCTCAAAATTCAGGTAAAATTCTTTTTATTTTACAATAAGTATATCTACCCACTCAAACAAATAGCGTATGTGTTACATCGGACATATGTATGTGTATGTGTGTTTCATTCATGTTTTCATGTGTCTTAAATGCTCATCCATTGTCACCTAAGGTGTGGAACCAGAACCATTTGAGCTTGGTGAGCACCTCGTCGACTGCTGTGGCAAACTCCACCTGCTGGACAAACTTCTCCTGTTCCTATGGCAACAGGGCCACAAGGTGCTCATCTTCTCCCAGATGACACGCATGCTGGACATCCTTCAGGACTACCTGGGGTACAGGGGTAAGTCAGGACCATGCTACAAGGGGCATGGGGGTGGGCATAGGCTGGGGTTTGATCTACCATTTGGTCTGGAGGCATGTAGGGTATTATCTATGTCATATAAAAGAGATTACTTGAAAGCAACATTACATTCAGATTGATACAAGATATTCTAAGGAAACAAAAAATTCCACTGACAGAATATTACGAGAAATTTTCTTTTTCTGTTTATTTATGTTTGTTTATGTACCTATCCTTTGAAAGACTTGCTGCATGTTTGGGCTTAAACATCAATTGATCTGTTCTTACTTGCATTTGTGCTATCTGAAAATCCTGTTGTCTTTAGAGGGATGTTTGTAACAGCATTTATCATATGTCAATACAGTACATGGGTATTTGTTTGATTTTGTCGTTTTTGATAACAACACACATGCACACACACTCTTTATCGTTGTCAAGGTGTACTATCCTTTTGACAACACTTAAATATCCTTTTTGTTCATTACTGTTTGATACATGACTGCACTTATGACTTATTGTTGGTAATACACTCCAAGAATGCTCAAAATTTTAGTGACTTTAAAGGAAGGATGAGCATTTAAATTTTTCATTTATTAAGATTTTGATCAGGATGTAGTTTTTGGTCATGAAGTTAAGTGAGTTTAAATTTTTAGAAGAGCAGATTCAGCCCAGACATGTGAATCAAAATTGGAAAAAAGACAGTTTTGTTTATAGACCAAAGCAAATATGCCTTAGCATGCATGTTGTAACAGGATTCCTCTAAATAGGTTTTTAACATGTCATGGACTTTTATAAGGGATTTTCATATTAAGAATAAAATTCATGGAATATTTCAGATATCCCTGTTGCTTCAGTGTCTTTCCTTCTCATGGTGTGCCGAGCTTGAAGTTTGAGGGAAAAGGAAGATTCTCCTGAGTTCTACCCATAGGTATGCCATCACGACAGAATACAGTATATTAAACACCAATTGTGTACATCATTCTTGGGTGCAGGCTATGAATACGAGCGGTTGGATGGGTCAGTACGAGGAGAGGAACGTTACCTGGCGGTCAAGAACTTCAACCAGCGAGATGACACCTTTGCCTTTCTTCTCAGCACAAAGGCTGGAGGTCAGGGGTTAAACCTCGTCGGCGCTGACACGGTCATCTTTGTCGACAGTGACTTCAACCCGCAGAATGACCTTCAGGCAGCAGCAAGGGCTCACCGCATTGGACAGACAAGGTTTGTTAGGGTCAGGGGTCAAAGATTAGGTTATGTAAAACCAATGTCAACAAGTCCTGCTGATATCATGTTTACTTCTAACTGCCTGCTAGTTAAACCGTTTGTGCTGAGCTTGTGTCTTTCTTGTACTAAATTACCTCATTTTCAAATGGTTCATGGTGCTCTTGTTACCTTGCCTAGTTATTTGACAAGATGAGTTTGACATGTTTTCTAATCTACTTTTCTTCTTCTACCCACAGGGAAAATGTTTTTATGAATGAAATATGTCACATTGTAACGTGCAGATCTTCCAAAATCTTCCAAACCCTGATGAATGATCAGAAAATCCTCTTTGTTTAAATGTCACTATATCAGAATCCCAAACTGATATAGACTGGCCAACAGTCAGTAAAAAGTCATTGATGTTCTCAGTATTAGATTGCAATCATTTCAATTGGTATTTGCCGAGGATTTTTTGCTATAGACTCAATTACCACATTCATTCCAAATATGCCAGCCCTGGTCTCTTTTCCTTCTGTCAGTTAGGAGGAAGATACTTGTAGAAACAATGCCTATTCCAGTCAGACAGAAAGTTCTATTTATAGGAAAAACTTTGTCTAAACTGTACGATTGTCTATCCCAAAGTGTGTGGCTTTCCTCCTTCTGCTTCTTTCTTTCTCTATCCCATTTTATTTTGTTTTATTTTATTTTGTGCCATGTCTTCTATTTTTGTTTTCTTTTATCTCATCATCATCTTCACCGTCATCATTATCTTGTGCTCTGCATAAATGATTGACATGTATCGTTGAGTTGTGTCCAAAAAAATGTCTATTTGTCAAGAATTTACATTTGGAAAGAAGTTTAAGAATCTGTTCTTATGTTTCCCTCTTCCATCTTCCATACACGTTGATGTGACCCCCACCAGACCTGTGAAAATCATCCGCCTCATTGGACGGGACACCGTAGAGGAACTGATCATGCGGCGTGCGGACGAGAAGCTCAAACTGACCAATGATGTCATAGAGGGAGGAAAGTTCTCACTGGGAACGGCCAACAGCAGTCTTGCAGAGAGTGCAACTCAGGTACCAGATATGCTATACACTGTATGTTGTATTTCACATGTAGATTAATAATTATAATATTTTTTTTTTTTATAGCGCATATAACAAATGAATGTTCCCTATGCGCTTTACAATCTCATCACAAATTATACTGTATTACAGATTAGACTGTATGTCTGCAGTTGATCTTTACATAAACGTTGAATTGTCTGGTTAGAAGTTTCTTGTGTATCATTGAAGTGCCTTAAGTTTAAAACTAAGCCTCTCTAGCTTCTTAGCCAAATATATATATATTTTTTTTTTCAAAGGAAACTGCATCTGTTTTAGAGTATGTTCCAGTGTATATAGAATAAGCACTAGTCCATTCAACACCTCACACTGTCTCTCTCCTCCCATCTCCAGTGTTCGCGTGTAAAAGGTTTGAATACATGACCAATTTATTTAGAGTCCAGTACCTTGTGACCAGAAATAATTATGGTATGAGGAGTGATTTTCTGTCCCTCCTTCTTGCGTGCTCTCTTTGTGTCTCTTTTTTTGTCTTCATCGAATCTTCTATCTTCTTTGCACAATGTGCGTGGTTGATGCAGGATTGCCAACTGTCACCCGTTGTCTTGGGCAAACTACAAAGAGGGTTGTGTCATTCTCATACTGTTTTCCACTATCCCCAGTTATTCGGTCCATTGAATTTTCAGTGGCTTGAATCCATGGCCTGTTTTAAAGGTCAAACACCTTTCTACAAGATGCAGAATAGTAAAACAAGATGTTTCCTTTTTCTCTGACTCCTCTCTCTCTCTCTCTCTCTCTCTCTCCGTCTCTCTCTGTCTCATCATCTGGTAACATTAATCAGTAATGTAAAAAAGTCTTGTGGAATAAATCGTACCAGCTGTTTGTTTAGCCCATTTTCAAGACTAATCTTTGGTATACCGCGGCAGGTGACTGTGGGAAATGCGTGATATAGAAAAATGAGCTCATCCTCAACAGGTTATTAAGAGGCAAGTGCATCACCATATCAGAGAAAATAGGTAGCTAATGACAATTTTTGAGTGTGTGCCATTATGTAGTACATCGAGTGATTTCCATTCCCCGATCTCCCTCTTCCTCAGCTATCTGACATGCTGAAGTTTGGCCTGGAGAAACTGCTCCAGTCAGAGGAGAGCTCCGTGGTGGACCTGGACCTTCAGACCATCCTGGGGGCGAGCGCTGGAGGGGAGTGGCTCCTGGAGGAGGTAGAGAAGACCGGCGAGAAGGAAGAGGAGGCGGAGGCAGAGGATGAAGAGAAGATGGACGTCTGTGAAGAAGAGAGAGGTGAGGATGGTTGTCAAAATGTGTGTTGATTTTACTTGAAATGGTACACCTCTAACTGATGTACATGTAGACTAAGCCAGAGAGAAGGAAAACATGAGAATGAGATGGGGGTGGGGGAGGCAGGAAGGAATAGGAAAAAAAAAGTATGTCATGGAGAGTAGTGAGGATTTATTTTGTTATTTTCATTTCATATGATGATAAAGACTGATACAATGCAGATTAAGAATAATGAGAAGGAAGATAAGGTAAACTAGGAGAGGGATGCAAAGACTAAAGTGTGTTAGGGAAGAGACATGTCAGAATTTGCTTCTTAGCTGTATTGATATCATATGGTAGGCTGGTTATTTATGTCGAAGGGCAGTTTTGTCAAATCAGAATAATTATGTATATATATATATATATATATATATATATATATATATATATATATATATATGTGGATGAAGGGCAATTTGTCAATCAAGTGCAACATCCTCAAAACCTAAAGCTGTATAGAAAGCAATGCTGCCATCAGAAGACACTCCTGAAATTTTACAAGGAATTACAATCAAGCTGTCAATTTGATGCGATTGTTTCAGCTTTCCTCATTGTGTGTGTTCAACTGCTCATTTTGGCTGTCAATTTTCTGCTGGTTAAGGAAATAGCTTTGTACATATTCTATATATTTATCTCTTTTAGTGTGCAATGAGCACTGCTTCAGTGCATGTCAAAGCTCTATGTTGACTCTTTATTAAAAAAACTGAATTCATCATTTTCCAGGTCACATGTACATCTTTGAGGGAAAGGACTACTCCAAGGAAACAAGTGCAGCAGACAAGAAAGCCTTTGAGGAGTTGGTTTCAGGTAGGTCACCTTTCACCCACATGGAGACAGAACTTCATCTACTATTCAATATGCCAGACTGAGTGATGCACCTGTGTTTGTTTGTTTTCAAGAGAGTTTGTCTTCATGTACATCATGCTTTCATGATTTACCTGCCACACGCATGCAAACACATGCACTCTCATAGCATTCAAAGCTAGTTTACACACATGTCGTTAATTTATCTTTTTTTAGAGAGAGACTGTCCCATATATTTAATGTATTGTTAAAGAAATTTGAAGTTGAGGATACAATTTCATTATACCTGTTGATGTCCAAAAATCACAGCATAGTTCACCTTGTTCACAGATTATTGGTGTCCAAACTCCCTGGTATTGAATTTAGGTACAGCATTGTATAAGGTGTGCTCATGTTCCTGCAGTGGGTGAGACGACATAATATATCTAGTGTTATGTTTCTATGTGTACAGTCCAGGTAGCAGCCGTTCAAGAAGAGGCACAGGGCCCACGCTCTCTCAGGAAGAACAGAACTCAGACAGGGGATGCTGCGGCACTGATGTCGGTGTTGCCGTCGGTTACCAGGAAGAGACGACAACTCACGGAGGAGGAGAAGGCTGAGAGGAAGAGAAAGGTCTGTATCCTTTTAGCTCTTTCTGTGCTGGGGACTTAGGGCAGTGTGTACAATGCTATGGGGGTTTTTGTGCCAATCTGTACTCAAAAAACACAACGAGCTAATTCAGATTTACCTTTTCTTACTAATCACTTGTGATTACATCATTACTAGGTAGTCATAAATGGCATACTCGAAGATATCATTACTAGTGTAGCACTCTGGCAAAGCTGCTGACTAGTATATATTTTTGACAGGTAGTTTATCTTTTCCTCATCAAAAATGAGAAAATACAGTTTTATGTTAATGATTTTTTTAATCTATTTATCATTTTTCACCAAAAATATGTTTTGCCTTTAAATATGAATATTTTTTTTTTATCTGGAGAGATTGGCACTCCTGCTACAGAATGTTAACATTGGGATTTGTAGCATCAAAATAAGAATTAGGAAGCTCAGCAGAGAGAAGAGGTGAAGTATAGTCGTGTGACATGGTTGATGGTTCCTTTGTTTTGTAGCAATGCTTTAAGGGACATTAACCCATTGAAGACTAGTCTCAAGTATCTGGGAGGGCGTCTGTGGGAAATGCGTGTTATAGCAAAAGCAGCCTGTCCTCAACGGGTTTATGCTGCGAGGTTGGCTGTGGTAGAAGAAGACCTATAAGTAGGTCTAGATGTATATGTATGTTTATGAAAATAATAGCATACTTTGAGGGCAGACTAATCATTTGTATTTTCTGATAGTTTTCTCTGTATTCACTCACTCCTATTGACATTTTGTGAATTTTGAATGGTGCAGATACACACATATAACAAGACATTAATGAGCAATTCGCATGACTGAATTTGTGGAATCTTGAAATTTTTTAAAATTTAAAAAGAAAAAGTTTCGTTGTGACCACCAAGACAATCTTGGTGTTACATAAATATTTGGGGTCATATATGATTAGTTTTCAAGTTTGTTTGTTTGCTTTTGTTTTTTGCATGTGTGTGGTGAACAGAGGGAGGAGAATGCAGCCAAAAGAGCAAAGATGATGGAGGAAGCTGAGATGCAGCGAGCTGAGGAGAGGAAACGGAGGATGTAAGTCTTCCCTCAACCCCCTGCCCCCACTGATTTGTAGTTCTCAGTTTTCTAATACCGTTTAAATGTATCCACTGCTTGAGAATAAAGTCCTTAAAGATGTGACACAATGAGAAGATTGTGCACAGGTTATGAAGTAATTGATGATCCACTTTAATACTATTTCTGCATCCTCATTCAAAGACTGCACTGTCCAGTTAATGTGATGTTTCCAAAAACAAGATATACCAGGACAATGCAGAAATACACAGTAAGCATGAAAAGATAAGGGGTGTGAATAAACTTTGGAGTTACCTGTTGGTCCTGCAATATTTCAGCTGGTTGTACATTTAGCACACAATGATGGGAGCTCACGTATTGCTACCGCAATCTGTACAGTTCATCAACAAAACATTTTCTCTTTTTATGCCTCCGCCAACGAAGTGGCCGGAGGCATTATGTTTTCGGGTCGTCCGTCCGTCCGTCCGTCCGTCCGTCCGTCCGTCCGTCCCGTTTTGTTTTTGTCGATATCTCAAGAACCGTGAGGTGGTTTTGCATCAAACTTGGCATGAGGGTATATCCTGGGGGGATGATACTTTGTTTGGATTTTAGGGTCACGGGGTCAAAGGTCAAAGGTCACAGGTTATTTTGTGAAAAAAAGGTTGAAATTTCATGTTTTTCTCCATATCTCGCAAATGGTTCAAGGTATCTTCATGGAACTTAGTATATATGCATGTACCGATGGGCAGTGATTATCTAGGGAAGTTGGGGGTCATGGGTCAAAGGTCAGGGGGTCAAAGGTCAAGGTCAACTCCTCAAAATATCACTACTTTCCTTATATTTATGCAATGCCTGAAGGATTTTTTTTTAACTTGATGTATGCATGTATAACCCAATATATATTCTGTGGGAAGTTTCTTGCCAAAAGGTCAAAAGGTCAAAGGTCAAGTGAAAGTGCTAAATTGCACTTCTTCCTCCATATCTCAAAAGTAACTCAAGATATTATCATGAAACTTACATATTTATGCATGTTCTACCTAACAGTGATTCTCTTTGGAACTGTGAGGTCAACTGTCAAAGGCCAGGTTTAGATAATACTATTTTACCATTTGATACTGAAATTATACTTTTTCTCAATGCCTTGAAAATTACTCAATGCATAAACTTATAAAAGGGTCAAAAGTCAAGTAAAAATCATCAGTTCCCCAAATACCTGCACTCTGATGTTTTAATCATTCATCCAATTGAACCTAGTTCTAGGAAAGTGAACATTCAGCACATTTGTGGCAAACCTGTCATTTTAATATTTTGCCAATTGTGTGAAACTGTCATCACACATTGTCAAGACATTGTACTATAGACCTATTAGGAGAACCATGCATTATGGCGGAGGCATACACCAGTCGCCGTAGCGACATTTCTAGTTTTCTTTTTTTTTTTTGGCCGTGATATGCTACATAGATCTCTCTCTTGCCATGGCTTGCAAAGAGAAAAATGTTTTCAGGAGGATTTAGTCATGTTGGTGTTTTGCTCCTCCCACAGGAAAGAGATGTGGGAGTGCAATGGATACGAGTCATGCAATGTTCCCATGGAAACGGATGATGAGGATGAGGACTCTGAGGGTGGAAGTTCGGGGCCATCAGGGGAGGAGGAGGAGGAAGAAGAGGAGAGTGTAGCAATCCAGTATGTCCGGGGTGATGTCACGCACCCCATCGTCACTGGTGCCCAGAATGCGATCGTAGTTCACTGCGTTGGTAGGTTGCAGTCTCCCTTTCAAGCACACAGTTCCATCTGTTTGTTGTTTGTTTTTTTTTTCCTTCTCTCTCTTCCCTATTTTAATTTATGTGAGTTGATGTCCCTGTTGATGTAATTTACTGACTTTTGTAAAGCAGCTTTGATGTGCTCTAAATGACCAGTTTTATACACCCACTTTCATTGTGCATATGGTGTTTGTGTCTGTGTGTGGGTAGGTGTGTAATGTATGTGTAAATGTGTAACTTTCATATGTTTGATAAAATTTTCTATGAGAAGAGACTTCGGACCTTTGTGTGAGGAGGGAGTTATTCACCATCTGTCTCATAAAAACAAACATACACAATGTGGAAATGTTAATGAGAAGGCACTGTTTTGAAGATTAAAATTTTAACAATTCTACGCTGAAGTTATGCAATAGCTTTCACTGTGTAATTTAAAAAAAAAAAAAAAAACTTACTGATATGCAACTGCCAATCCCAAATATAATCATTCCATGTGGGTTGCTGATTGCGTACAAAGTTACAAAAACTATTACAATTATTTAAAGTTTGGGCAGTCTGAAGATGAAGAATTGAAATGATATGAAGTCATCTGTTCTAAATGACTCCCTGAGACAGATGTTTGTCTTTATCTGCACATATTCAGCAGAAGTTTCAGTGTCATAAAAATTATGCATGGCTTCAAATCATTCTGTATGGTTACAAGAGATAAAAAGTCAGCACAGTGTATCATTAATGAAAGGCTTGGAATTTCATGCTTCTTCTTTATACTCGCCTGCATTTGCGTGATTAACGGTCCTACATACCTTTGGGAACAATGATTTTAAAAATTTCCAAGATATGACATATGATGCATATGTGTGGGTCTGATGTACCACAAAACATCCTTTCATGTACAAACTTTGCTTTAAAGCCTAAAAATAAGGAGATATCTGTATTTTTCTCAATAAACCGTAACTGGAGACGGTTTAGTCTGGAAAAATTTTTATTATAACTATTGTTCACATTTTGTATATTTAACAATACTTAACATTGATTTTACTGATTCAAATTTTTACAGGGGTTTCTATCCCTAACTCGCATTTTAGAACTCATCTGCAAATAGTAAATTATGCCTGTAATGTTTGTTCCAGATGACAGCGGCAACTGGGGACAGGGTGGACTCTTTACAGCCCTGGCACGCCGGTCACCCCAGCCTGAAGAGGCCTACAAACTGGCTGGAAAGATGAGGGGTGAGTGGGTATTTTTTTTTTTTTGCTGTGGATCTGGTAGTAATGTCTTCACTGCTTCCATAATGAAATGTATGATTTTTTTTTTTTTTCTTTACCAGTCAGCGTACTGTACAAGCTGAAATTTTCGCTGTGGTTTCATTTCTGCAAATTTTGCAAATCACATTTAAATTGCAAAAATAACAAGATGCAAATATAAAACCACATGAAAACAACACATGATAATACACATACTAAAAAAAAAAAATAATAATCAAACAAACAAACAAACAGACCAAAGCCATGCCAGCACTGGAGTGTGTGCAACTACTAGCTACTGTAGATCTCGCATGTTGCATGGGCCATCACAGACATGGGACAATATCTGGAACATAATGACCCACTAGTACAGTACTTCAAATGCAGAATACATTATTTGTTTCTACACTTGGATTCACTGGGTAAAAACATTCAGTAAGCATACTAGCATTGTCACTTGTTATTCATTCTTGTATTTATTTCGTGATAGCTGAAGTAACTTTTACTAGACCCTCAAAACTGTGAAATTAACAACACACAATGTCTAAGTAGTAATTTGGAAAAATTTGAGCTCATACAGTTTTGGTAGATATATGTATTTACCTCTTTCTGCTTTCAATTTATCCCTGTTTATGAGAAGTAGAAGAAACAATCAGAATTTGTGGTAGAAGAGCAGAATCTCTGTTGTAGCATCTCAGTTTCATGAAATATGTATCTTTTCATTTTGATTTGTCTGTGCAGATCTGAGCCTGGGAGATTTACATCTCATCCCTATTGATGATATTGAGAGCCGAGATGAAGGCAACGATTGGGTAAGTCATCAGAGCTCTGGAACTGGGTCTTATTTAAAGGTCTTGTTCTTTTTTTCCCCAGTTATGATGAGTGACTGTAGAATGAAATTTGCAGAAAGCTGTAATTGTGAAGAGTGTGACCATGATCATTGAGGATTGAACATCAAGAAGCTATTGTCTTAGTTTGGTATCAGGCGGAACTGCATTCCCTGTGTTATATGAGGATAGAACTCGATGCAGACCTCATTTCGGTTCTGCTCTTTCATCGGGCAGCTATGAATGTCTTACACTGAAGTCTGGTAAGCTGTGGATGGTTTTGATGCTACCGAATAATCCGAGTTGTCACAACTAGATCCATAGCCCTGTGCAAAATTTGTAGGCACATAGGACTGAGGAAGTTTTGTTCTGTTGATCATCAGTGTTGCTTCAAAAGTATTTCTCGGGATCCCTTTAAATTAAAAAAAAAATAAAAAAAGGTTGGAGTTTTTTCAGAGCTTTGAGTAATAACGTGCATCAACCCAAGCTCTGGCAGTTTTGTTCACCTATCTCCTTAGACTGGTGTCTTACCACATCTTTGCCTCTTGTATAGGTTGCTTTGATTGTGGCCCAGCATCGAGACAAGAGCAACAATCTGAGTGGGATCAAACTGACAGCTCTGGACAGGGGTCTACAGAGGCTCTACAGGGCTGCCAAAATGCACAAAGGTAGGGAGGAACATAAACTCTTAACTCGTTGAAAACGAGTCCCAAGTATACGTGGGCAAGCGTCTATGGGAAATGCGTGGTGTATCAAAATCAGCCGGTTCTCAACGGGTTAACATATCTTGAAGGCAGTTTGACCCTTAAATCAGTACCGTCTGTATGTGCAATTATTCATAATTTCCAGAATAATCAACAAATAAATATGAAGTGTGTAGAAAAAAACTGGCAAGAATGTAATCTTTCTCTCATTTTCAGTCAGTGAAAATGCAAATTCTGATGATATTGATTAGTCTTGAGTCTTCTCAATCATTGGTGTTTTGTTTTGTTTTTGTGACAGAGATGTAACATTGTTTCTAGCTTTTCTTGTTTGCAAGTCAAACGGACTGGTCTCCCTTTGATGTAGTCTTCCAGTTTCTAGACCATTGCAGTGCTCCTACTCTGTGTGCCTTTGCTTTCAGATAAACTTGCGATGGTATTAATGTATGGTTAGATCCTCCTAAAAGTTTTAAGTAAGGTGATGGAGACAAATAGCTTGCGAGCAACAACAGGCAAGTCTTAAAGGACAAGTTCACCTTCATTAACATAAGGATTGAGAGAATGCAGCAATATCAGTAGAACACATCAGTGAAAGTTTGAGGAAAATTGGACAATCGATGCAAAAGTTATGAATTTTTCAACTTTTTGTGTTGGAACCGCTGGATGAGGAGACTACTAAGGCTTGTGATGTCATATGAGTACAACAGTATAAAGAAAATGTAAAGAAAATTCAACATATTTTCACTTTTTTTCGCATAATAAAAGAGCACTTGACCTGCCTCTCTGTAAAGGCAATGGGAATAATATTACCCATAACATATAACAGTAACGAGTCAAGGGAATGTGTACTTATTTCAAAAGATGAAATTTTGTGAAATTCTCTTTATATTTTCCTTATATTGTTGTGCGCATGTGACATCATACACTGCAGTAGTCTTCTCATCCAGCGGTGACTGCACAAAAACTTCAGAAATTCATAACTTTTGAACGAATTGTCCAATTTTCCTCAAACTTTCAATGATGTGTTCTACTAATATTGCTACATTCTCTCAATCCTTATGTTAACGATGGTGAACTTTAGTCATCTCTAGACTAAAGTCAGTCTTTGACCATGATATTTGACTAAATTGTCATTGTTACGTCACTGTCTTTGAGCAGCCAGCGTCCACCTACCAAGAATAGGGCACTCAACACCAGCTTTCAACTGGTATGGGACTGAGAGACTGATCAGGAAACACCTGGCATCACGGGGCATCCCAACATCCATGTATCCCTTGACAGCGCTAGTGCTGAACATCATTCAATAATGTACTTTGTACATATACCGTACGAGCTGAAATTTTCGCGGTGGTTTTATTTTCGCGAATCGCAAATGGCCTTTGAACCGCGAAAATAACAACACAAAAAAAAATAACAACATGCAAATAAGTAAGTTCAGTTAGACCCTCGCAACCGTGAAATTAACAACACGCAATAATGTCCTCCAAGTAGCAATTCGCGAAAATATCTGTTCACGAAAATTTCAGCTCGAACAGTAGTTGCTATGTAGTATGTTTTTGTAATGTTTGATATGTTTAGTTGGGTTTTTTTTCATAAATGAAATGAAATAGGTAATGCAATTTTGTAATTGAAAAATATGCTTCTTCTTTTTTTATTAAATTTTATTTAGAATGACTAGCAATGAGCATGCATTCCGCGTGGATAAAAAGAGATAGAAAATGCCAAAATATATGTTTTTTTCCCTGAAATTTTATTTAAAATGCATAGTGTGGACAGATTTCCATAGAAGACTAGCATGTAAATTATAGAAAATTTAAGTGTGTGTCTAACATCTCTGACCGTTAAATACACCCATTTCAGGACCTACAAAATGTCTTGATGTAATTGAATAGAAATGTGGAAGATATTAGGGCCAGCAGAAGTGAGGATGACACAAAATTTGACACATAAAAGGGTGTTTATCCTTGACTCAGTAATATGACAAACAGTTACTACTACCCGAGGAGATCCAACAAGGGCCAAACTTCCACCCAACGCGATGCTTCATCACCATCGTCATCGTCGTCCTCACGGCGTCAGGATGAGGGGCATCCGAGGCCGAGGAAGCTAGCGAAGCATGACGGGAATGGGAAGGAAAGGTCTGAAGAAGCCAATGCCGGAGCTGGACTGGCCAACTTCCTGTCGGGCGTGGTCGCCTGCATCCAGGAGGGATTTGGAGAGGTGGAGAGGAAGAGACTTCGCCGCTACATCATAGCATATCCTTTGTTAGCAGTTTGTAATTCTTAGCATGCTGCCCAAAGTTGGTGTGTAAACTTTAGATGCATGCAGCATTGTGCGCTTTGACCATGTTTCTGTAATAACTGCTTCACTCAATCCAATAACTTTTATAATCTCATTTGCCCATAATGCCAATAAAGCTGCCAAACGAAATGTTCTTTATTATGGGAAAAATCAAGATCTGAGTTTGTTTGTTTTTTTCCTTACTTTCAAAGGGCACAGTGAGTTATGTCTGCTCCTCAAAAAAAAAAAAAAAAAAAGTTTTTAGGTAGGTACATTGTAATTTTGTACTGATTCAAGTGTGTTGTGATAAGCTGTTGAGCCCTCTTTGCGCCAAGACCTAGTGGAAAGGCACTATATGATAAACTCTAAGAAATTCCAAGCTTTTGCCAGGCAAAGTGAGAAAGGAGCATGTACAAAACTGAGCTAAATTTGAGCACAACACAAGATTCATGACAAAATTTGAAGCAGTCTGCACAACACAAGACTTGTGACAATGGTAGAGTAATTTTTCTTGCAAGCGTGATTATGACACTCTCCAGAATACAAGACAGTTACATTTTTCTTTGCAGATAACCAGTAATTTTATTGGCATAAATTATTTTCACCAGGTGGATGAAATCCACATGCAAATTTGCAAATGCAACACATGGTTAATCATCAGTGAATGCGTTTTCAGAGAGATATTGCATGAAGTGTGGCAACGTGTGAACATGAGCTTTTAATTTTTGCATCATGCTGGCATGTATTTTTGTCCTTGACTCTTTCTCACTTACAACGGCAGTGTGCAAGACAAATGTGATGACAGCACAACGCATCTCATTGTGCCAGATGAGTATGATGATGTAAGTATAAAATGTCCTTGTTCTGAGAAGACAGTAGATTTATAGCTCACTCCTTATGCAGACATGTGATCAAAGTGATGCGTGACTGAGTTAATACTTTCCAATGAAAAAAAAAATACAAAAATTATGTCCAAAAACAGGTCTTTCAAGACCTTCCAAGTTGAGTGCAAACTAAAATTCTTGTGTAATATTTTATATGTCTCGTTCATTGAATATAAGAAAATATGGTTGTAATAGAGAAATGTGTAATTGTTTTGTTGTAAATTTGATACAGCAAGCCAACTAAATTTCCCAATTTTTCACTCAAAATATGTCGTGACCTTCACAATATGTTTGTTTGCTTGTTTGTTTGTTTGCTGTGCTGTGTGTCATTGGGTTTATCCAGTTTGGAGGGTTGACAACTCTGGATTTGTGCTCTGTAAACCTATCGTGGAAGAAGTAATGCCAAAACCGGTGCAGTCTATTCATTAGATCAGTTTATGCATGGCTCACATGACTCATTTGAAGTGCCTTGATGCCCAAATTTCATACACTAAGCATTCACCTTGTGCAGATATTTTGACTTCAATGTAGGGGTTTCACATGGTGGTTGGCAGGCCTGCAATCATCTTGACACTTTTCCAGCATATTATATTCTGTGCTGTAGTTTCAGCAGACCATCATGTGGATGAGATCTCCTCGACAACTTTCCACAAGGATGTCGTGCAAAAAAATTTTCATGTGACCTTTAAAAAATTCCTGAAGTATTTTCATATCTACGTATAATAATGGCATGCAAATTTGTGTTTGTTTGTTCATTTGCAGAGGCCAATCACAGAACGTCAGATCCGTTATCAGTATCTTGCTTTTGTGTTATTTTTGTCCCCTCCCAATTGCAGGAACCCACCTCGGTGACAGCTTATTATCCCACAGTGAAAGTGGTATCGTCTGGATGGGTGTGGGACAGTGTTGCCCAGCAATGCATCCAACCAGAAAGCCATTACTCAATCGAATGACATATTGGCCACGGTCCACTGCATGCAGCAGATGCTGAAATAGTTTTGTATTGCCTTAGTTCTGCCATCTATTCATGCCCTCATGTACATACATGGTTTAATAGCAATAGAGAGTTTTCTGAACATCATTCTCCAATGATCATATAAACCATGAGATCATGATATAATCTTGATCACATTATATTACGGTGTATATTGTGAGGCCTAAAGATGCCTTGTAGTGCCAGTTGAGTAAGATGAGCTGGTATTATTAAGTTTTTAAGAATGCATGTATTGCATGAAGTAGTGTCTTTCTCAGGGCATTTTTACCTATGTCCTATGAGCAATACCAGTGTATGGTGTAGTCGGTAGAAAAGTACTGTAAAACGAGGAATGTTCGCATGCATTTTAAAGGTCCAGTTTACCTTTGGGAGCAGTGATTTCAAAAATGTTCAAGATATCACATTTGATGCATACGTGTAGATCTGTTGTATCATAAAACATCCTACCATATGAAATATTTGCAATAAAACCTAAAATATAAGGAGATATCAGGGTTTTTCTCAGTAAACCGTAACTGTATACGGTTTAGTCTGGAAACATTTTTATTATAACTATTGTTCACATTTTGTGTATTTAACAACACTTAACATCGATTATACGGATTCAAATTTTGACAGTGGTTGTTTCTATCCCTAACTCACATTTTAGAACTATTTTAAAGCACTAATGCTTTCATCTGCAAATGGTAAATTATGCCTTTAATTTCGCAAATTTCGCGAGAGCCAAGATTTGCGAAATCAAAATGCATGTGAAAATTCTTGTCTACACTATATGTATTGAATGTTATCAGCAACACGCAAAAATTTCATGCAGCGCAAAAGGCCGTGGGCTCCAATTCGCGAAAATATCATGTTTTACAGTATGTCCCCCATCATGACTACAGGGCTGAAGCTGTACCATGCATGATGATGCAAACATGGCACAAAGATAACATAGACTTCACTCTGATTAAAGGGTTGTCCAAACTCAGATATTTTGCCAACTGAAATAAGGACAACTAACTCTCATAGAAAATGAAGGGCTGTGTCACGTGTTTGACACCTATCTTTATTACACTCCAGTCTTAAGTTCTAAATTCTTTTTTCCACTGAATTTATTTGGGCATGCATGTCTACCCATAAGAAAATGAAAAGTATGTGGCAGATCTGCTGCAGACTTCCCGCACATCTGCTGCAGACTTTTCAGTCTGCAGCAAGAGTAAGCCGGAGTATGCAGCAAAACTAAACTTTGCTGCAGACCTGCCGCATACTAGTATGCAGCAGAAACAGTTTGTGGCAGATCTGCCGCAGAATAGTTCAGGCAGCGGGAAGGTATCCATATAGCGGCAAGGTTGGTGCAGAAAGAATCTTTGCCGCAGACTTGCTGCATACTGGTACAGGTTACAGTCAAGGCTGTGAGAAGGCTGCCACAATGTAATTAGCATAACGGTTTAGCATGAGTATGCCACAAGTCAACTGCAGGAGGAGACATAAAATATTCTCACATGAATTAAGGCAGCTGAAGGCTGCCACAGAAAGACACTTTGCAAGCTCACTTCACATACAGGCTGCGACAAGGTCTCCACAGACAGATCCTTGTTATCTTCTGTGTTTATTATGCCTCCGCCACGTAGTGGTGCCGGAGGCATTATGTTTTCGGGTTGTCCGTCCGTCCGTCCGTACGTCCGTCCGCTTTCGTTTACGCGATAACTTGAGTAATATTTACTGGAATTTTACCAAACTTGGTCCAAGTATGAAGTATGATGGGGCAATGATTTGATTAGATTTTGGGTGAAATCGGCAAAAGGTCAAAGGGCAAAGGTCAAGGTCAAATCATGAAATTTTTATTCTGAAACAGTAGACATGCGCATATTATAAGAACTTTGTAAAATATCGCTATGATTACACAATTTCAGTTGGGTAAAGACAAAAATTACAAATTTTTTAGCCAAAAAAGTTACGGCAGGAGTAATGCAATCTCAGGGCATACCCGATTGTGGTTGCTATATGATGCTCTGTATTTGTGTACATCAATTACAATATACAATAGCCATGGCAGTATCAATCACACAAGCTCCTCGCTGCATCACATGTAGCAGCATGTTCACTACATGCAGTTCATTACTGCTGTTAGGGCACAATTATTCGATCAACATATGCTTGGACATTCTACCAACCCACTGCTGAATGGAAAGGTCACTCCAGGAATAAAAGTGGTGTATTATGACCAAAATGATTTCACACTTTTGATCTCAAAATACTCCAAAACAACTCATTAATATCCTAGCAAATCGCATCAGCCAGACTAGTTTCTTTGTAGAGCCTTTCAGTATATTGCAAGCAAAGTCCAAATGGTGGAAGATGAATTTTGAGCTTGTCTGAGAACTATGTTTTAGCATTAAACATGTTGAAACCATGTGTGAAGTTAGTCTGCTGTATCACCCTATCTTGCCAAAAAAACTATTTTCAGTGCGTGTAGTCCTATGCCACGACTTTTGTTACATTCCCCAACTACTATGCTTTTACAGTATGGTTCACTTCTACATCTACACAATTTGCCATGTAAGTTCAGTTATGCAAATTCTCTCCCATAATCGAAAATTTGTATGTTTTTGTGGGTTTGCTTGTTTGTTTGTTGTTGTTAGTTGTTTTGTTTTGTTTTTTTGTTTGTTTGTTTGTTTTTGTTTTTTTTTTTTTGGGGGGGGGGGGGGGAGCCAGAAGTCCAATGTAAGATACCAAATAACTTCATGTGACGAATTAGGTGTTTCATGTAAAGTTTTTTATGTGCAATAGAATATGCAAATACCACGGTAAGACAATTATAATCTCAAGCCTGAATGAAATTGAGATTTATGTGTGGATCGACTTCAAGTTTTGAAGTTAAACAAAAAGTAAGAGTTTTCATTTTACAACGTGTAATTAAAAATATTTTGTATAAGGATAATTAATACAAAGCACCAAGTTGTTTGGAACAAGAGGGGGATTTCAACAAATGTAACGATAGTGTGAAATATTGCAGGTTGATTATATTTGAATGCTGGCATTCTTCATTAGTTAAAATGTGGTTTGCATGGAATAATTTTTCTTTTCCTGACCTGAATTTTCTTTTCCTGGATAAGATCCTGATCAGAATGCTCTGTCCGCTCTTAGACAAAAAGAAAAAAAAAAGAACAAATAGATATCTATATACATGTATCTTGTATTAATCTTCTCTTAGAAGATGAATGTAGACTCTATCTAAAGCCTAAATGACAGTGAATATGTATGCTTGCTTGCAGGCTTGTATTGTAATGAAACCATTTTCATTGTACTCATTTAAGACCAGCGTATTTGTGTTTTAAAGTTTGTTTGTCTGCAAAGATTTATGTAGGTGCCTTTAGTCATGTGACTGAACATTTGTATGAGAAGAGTTTATTTTCTAGAGCTTTCATTTTCATAGTTGATTTGACTATAAATAGTTTTATAACATGACTGATTTCTGACGTGACTGTTGCTTCTTTGTCATTACTTAATTAAAGGACAAATCCACTTTTATATACATAAGGATTGAGAGAATGCAGCAATATCAGAAGAACACATCAATGAAAGTTTGAGGAAAAATCGGACAAACCGTTCAAAAGTTTCAGTGCTGGCCTGTCTGGATGAGAAGACTACTACAGCTTGTGATGTCACATGCATAGAATGTATAAAGAAAGAATAAAGAAAATTCAACATACAGTTAAACTCGCCTAAGTCGACATCGCATATGTCGAATAATCGCGCAAGTCGATAATTTTAAAAAGTCCCGATTTTTCCCCATTGACTTACGTGTATTAATTCACTCATAAGTCGAATTTTTTAAGTCGAATACTCGCTTAAGTCGATGAAATTCCAAGAACACTTTCACGGAAAAACCATTGAATTCACTGTGCCTAAGTCGAATAACATTTTATTGTGTAATAAATCACTGTCAAAATCACGAGACGCCAGTTTTTGTTTACATACAGTATATACCAAAAGAAACTGCGTAAATAAACATTAACGTTTCATTAACGCAAGCGGTTTCACCTGAATCGTTAGTAACGCAAACTAACGATCGGGAAAATTAACGTTTGTAGCAACGATGAGTAACGATCCCTAGCGCAAATTAACGATGTTTCGTTAACATTAACGATAGGTAACGCAAGAACTCACGCGAGATTTTGGTTTTGTAACGAGACCTGGTGAAAGGACGACGTAGCCCCTGCCGAGTGTAGCGATCTATGCCTTATATTTAGCGGAGTCTTTTCGCGAATCGAATCACGATTTCGCGAATGGTTAATTTGCGACCGGGGTCACCAAAAACGCACGCCGGGCCACCAAAAAAGCCGAATGTTTGCCTTCAGTTTTGGAAATGAAGCGGTAACAATCGGTTCCATAAGATGCTGAATAAATGTCAGATGTTTGCTCTTTTAATTTTGGAAATGAATAACGGTAATATTCGATTCCGTATAATACTAAAATAAATGTCGGATGTTTGCTTATACTTTTGGAATGTCAGAGATTTGATTTTGCGTTCGGAAATGAATAAGGATAAAAAAAAAAGTATCCGGAAGATGCTGAAATAAATGTCGAATGTTTGCTTTGACGTTCGGATATGAAAAATAATGATATTCAACTCCATAAGATGATAAAATAAATGCCGGATGTTTACTTTTACGTTCGAAAGTAAATAACAATTACATTCAGCTCCGGAAGATGCTAAAGTAAATGTCGAATTATCCCTTTGACGTTCGGAAATGAATAACAATAATAATCACCTTCGTACGACGATGAGATAAATGTCGGGTGTTTGCTTTTACTTTCGAAAGTAAATAGCAATAACATTCGGCTCCAGAAGATGCTAAAATAAATGTCAGATGATTGTTTTTACGTTCGGAAGTGAATAGCAGTAATATTCTTCTCCATACGATGCTAAATAACTGTCGGATGTTTGCTTTTAAATTTCGAAATGAATAACAGTAACATTTAGCTGCGTTTGATGGTTAAGTTAATGTTTGATATTTACTTTAACGTTCGGAAATGAATAACAATAGTATTCAACTCCGTCCGATGATAAAATGAATGTCTTATGTTTGCTTTTATGTTCGAAAGTAAATAGCAATAACATTCAGCTCCGGAAGATGCTAAAATAAATGTTGAATGTTTGCTTTGGCGTTCGGAAATGAATAACTATGGTATTCAACTCGGTACGATGATGAAATAATTGCCTAAAGTTCGCTTTTACGTTCGAAAGTAAATAGCATGTGACATTCGACTCCTGAAGATGCCAAAATAAATGTCAGATGATTCATTACACTTTCGGAAGTGGATAGCAGTAACATTCGGCTCCTTACGATCATAAAATAAATGTCGGGTGTTTGCTTTTGAATTTGGAGATCGAATAACGGTAATATTCTGCTCCGTACGATGCTAAAATAAGTAACAGATTGTTTCTTTTACATTTGGAAATGATTAACGGTATCAATCGGCTCATTTAGATGATGAAATAAAAAGCGGATGTGTGCTTTCACGTTCGGAAATGAATAAGGATGATATTCAGCTCCGTAAGATCCTAGAATGAATGTCGGTTGCTTGTTTTTACATTTGAAAATGATTAACGGCAACATTCGGCTCCGGAAGGTGTTGAAATACTTGTAAATGGTGGATGATTGCTTTTACAATCAGAAATAAATAACGGTAACTTTCGGACCGAACGTAGGACCGATTTAGTTTTGCTTGTTTTCTTTTTTTTTTTTGTTCGCGCCACCAAAAAATAAAAATCAATCATTTTGGGGCCACCAAAATAAAAGTTAGTGTGGAGACCTGGCCTGCATCAATGTGGATAAAGTGTCTTGCTGAAGGGCAAATATCGGGCACACCGCTCCAGCTCTCGGCTCCAGAGTAGACAACATACATGTACATTATACATTATGTACGTGTGGTGTAACTTTAAGTCGATTTTTTTTCGACTTACGTACAAGTCGAAACTCGCCTAAGTCGATGTGTTTTGCTCAGTCCCGAGAAGATCGACTTATGCGAGTTTAACTGTATTTTCACTTTTCTGGCATAATAATAAAGTACTTGACTTGCCTTTTTCAGAAGGCAGGGGGAATGATATTACCCCTAAACATATGTCAGTAGCGAGTCGAGGGAATATGTACTTTTTTTAAAAATTGAAATTTTAGGGAACTGTCTTTATATTTTCCTTATATTGTTCTATGCATGTGATGTCATACACTATAGTAGTATTCTCATTAAGCAATGGTGACACTGAAACTGAACTTTTGAACGGTTTGTCTGATTTTTCCTCAAACTTTCACTGATGTGTTCTAGTGATATTGCTGCATTCTCTCAATCCTTATGTATATGAAGGCGGATTTGTCCTTTAAGTCTTCAGTGTGTTACATGTACTGCGATGAAGTGATGGAAGTGATTTCAGGATGCAATATACATGTACTCACACAATAAGCCTACTTATGTGAAGTACATCTGACAACTAGCAAGGAATAGATTATTTCTATGAAACAGAATTCATTATGAGTTAGACAATCTACACACATAGATTAAATGGTATTCATGTAAACTAGTGCCGATTCCCTGTACATGTACAATGCACCACATTTTCAGACCGAATATTGTATACATGCCACACTCTTATAAGTGTGTGTATGTGTAAGTGTATATACGAATATATATATATATATATATATATATATATATATATATATACGAATATATATATATATATATATATATATATATATATATGCCTGACGAAGACTAGCAGTTTGCAGTCGAAACGTCGCAACCTCTCAACGTTTGCACATCGAGAGACAACTGATTACTTTCTTCATTCATTCTTCACCACGATGAACCTCTTCCAATCCATTATATATAATATATATATATACACTCAGCAAAAAAAGAAAGTAAACACTTTTTCAAGTTTATATTTCTCATAGAATATTTGGCTAAAACTTAATGTATTATGTACCATATTGAAGGTTATTTAATTGGCTATCGGCCTAGTAGGTCTATAAAAATAAAATGGGAAACTTTACGCATGAGTGAACACCTTTGTTTTTCTCTTCCAAGGCACAAAAGCAAAAATTGCAAAATTGAACGAGTTGTCATTCATGCGCAAGTGCTCCTCCATGCAACAATGGGAACAAAAGACAAATTTAACACAATTAGACACATGGACTTGAGTTGCAAAAATGAACCTTTGATCTCTACAATATCTTTGACGCCCAAATATCAATAAAGGCAAAAAATGAGGGAGAAAAAAGAAGAATCTTGGGGCAAGCCAAAATTCAAATGAAATAAGAGACGAGGAAATATTAACAAAAATCGTAGAAATTCAAATTTGTTTTCAAATTAGGAGAATTGTAAATGATATTTGGTTCTTAGATTTATGTCATGAATCTTTGACTTACTAATTGAAAAGACTAAAATAAGGAAATTTTGTTTATTTAATCATCTTCATGCCATTACTCCCCATGTCGTTTGAAATTTAAGCTGACAAGAAATTCTCATTTTCCTCCTTTAATTTCCCATTTTGTTTCTGTTTGAGATTATAAAGAGATAAAGAGAACAAAAACTTGTTTATGCTATTTCATTTATGTCTATCATTGTTTTAAAAAGGCTTTTTATTGTCATTGTTATCTTGAAGGGCATTACCAAATGAAAGACAACTTGTCAAATGTTGCAATTTTTACTTTTGTATCTTGGCGGGCAAAAATGAATGTGTTCACTCATGCGTAAAATTTCCCTTTGTATCAACCTACTAACTTGATAGGCAATTAAATTACCTTTTATATGGTATATAATACATTAATTTTCATCAAAATCTTCTACAAAAAATATGAACTCGAAAAAGTGTTTACTTGCTTTTTAAAAATATACTCTTATGTATACTCTTATGTACTTTTTTATGTTACTTTGCAATGTACAGTATGCTGGTATGTATCTACACTGTATTATGTCATCTTCTGTATATACGTTTTGCTATTTAATGTACATATGTTCATCAATATTATTCAGGGCTCCATGGAAGACCACTATTTATTGGTGAATGGACTACCCTGACAAAAGATTAGAAATAAATAAATAACTTATATATATATATATATATATATATATATATATATATATATAATGATACTTGTTGTCCGCTTGTTGGTACCAGTAAAGAAAAGATGAAGAAGTAGAGTGGTAATGCATTTTGACAGTCCAACAATGCTATTTATTCAGACTAAATTTTCGACGATACATTCGTCTTCCTCAGGGTCAACAATAATTCTGCATTCAGAATTATTGCGGCCATCTTGAATGTCTCAAACTCCTTAAGGATGTAGGAGCTGCATCATGCTGATTTCGATTCGGCAACCTCGAAATACAGCAAAACCACCAATATTGTTTTTAATTTTTCACCATTCAGATGGAAATATATAGGAATTTCCGGTTTTGGCCGCCATTTTTGCAGCCATCTTGAATATATCAAAACCCACAAGCACCCTCGAAATAGCGCACAACCACCAATTATTTTCAATTTTCATTATTCAGATGGAAATATACATAGGAATTTTCAGTTTGGTTTCCCATTTTGGGGCCATCATGAATATCTCAAAGCCCTCAAGGATGCAAGAGTTGCATCATCCAGATTCGGATTCAGCAACCTCAAAATAGGATAAAAACCATTAAAAGATATGGGACAGAGGGCAAAACAAGGTTAAGCCCCAAAATTTGGCACCCAGACTAATCTCCTTCATCACAGACCGCTCAGGGCTTTCCACAATCATGGCAATGCTCATCATTTTAGCAGATACTGCGACAAACCAGAACTGCATAAACATTTTTATGTGTAAGTAATCTAAACATTAATGCACTCTATTGCACTAGAACACCTGTGGAGCATTTTCACAATAGCTTTAAGAATGTTCATACACTACAGGTAAATGGGACTTCAGCATGAAAGAAAAAGAAAGTTATTCTTACAGCTTAAAAAGCATGTCCTAGCACCCTACATCTCAAAAGCCTAAACCATCTCTTTGAGTGTTGCTTTGCGTGATTAAATTTCCTGATTTGTGCGGGTTTTTTTTTAATGTTCTAGGTTTGGTTTGTTTTTGTCAGAGAACTAACAGAAACTTGGTAAGTGTATCAATAGATATCAAGAGCTTAGTCAATTATGACAAGGGAATTTCGACAATTTCGATGCATGCAAATTTCGATTTTGCGAAGTACAACTACCGAGACTGTAATGTTGTCAATGTGCGAAGAAGATAATTTACAAACGTTTCCCAACCAAAATATTGACTAAAAAAAAAAAAAACATTTCAATTTTGTCTACCCCCACATCGTCTTAAAATAAATAAATTCGATAACATTTCAATTTCAGAATGCACATAAACATAGCTATGCTCACATACGCAACACACGACTGCGCCTTTCAGAATCTAATGAATATCAACTCTAACATGGAATGTAAGTTCCCGTTTGCGAGAAATTCGATTACATTTCAATTTCAGAATGCACGTGATACAAAGGGAATTTATTTTAAGACTGTGTGGGGTTAGACAAAATTGAAATGTGGTTTTTTTTTTTCAAAAAAAAAAGAAGAAAGTTACAAAAGAAGCAACCTCACGTGCTGTTCATAATAGCAGATATTCATAATCTCATGACGCTCCCATTGAAATACCCCTAAGTATAACAAACGGTAATTATCCACAAGTTGGTATGGTACATCAATAGCCTAGCAATTTTTATTTCAAGCATCAACGGTTTTACTTGCTAAACCATGGCAACTTGTATGCACAAACCAATGACAAAGTTGTGAGTCAATGACACCTTCTTCAACATTACTTCTGCGAAAACACGTAAAACTTTAATATTCGATAGAATTGGATCCTTTTTTTGAATACATTCCATTCGTGAAGTTCGTCGTGGAGGTGGAGTGACGTGAGGAAATGATTAACAGCTTCCATACAAAAAAAAAAAATAAACTGTAGCTTTCATTTCAGCTACACTTTCGGTTTAATGTGATAACTTCTGCGAAAACACGTAAAACTTTAATGTTCGATAGAATTGGATCCTTTTTTTTTTTTTTTTGGTATACATTCCATTCGTGAAGTCATTCGTGAAGTTCGTCGTGGAGGTGGAGTGAAGTGAGGAAATGATTAACAACTTCCATACAAAAAAATAAATAAATAAATAAATAAACTGTAGCTCTCATCACCCCTAAATGTAATATCAACGCTAAATGTAATATCGACCCCAGATGTAATACACCGTAACCCCAAACGTAATAACAATCCTAAATGTAATACATTTTAACCCTAAATGTAATAATCCAGTCAACCCTAAACGTAATACCCGGAGACAACCCTGAAAGTAATATATACAAGTTACCCCCTAAATGTAATACTTCTTTACCCGAAAAGTAATAACGACCCTAAATGTAATACATGTCAACCCTAGATGTAATAACGGCCCTAAACATGATACATTATAACGCTAAATGTAATAACGACGTTAAATGTGATACACCTTAACCCTAAATGAAATAAGAACCCTTAATGTAATAGATTTTAACCCTAAATGTAATAATCGAAACAACCCTAAATGTAATACATGTCAACCCTAAATGTAATAACAACCCTAAATGTAACATCGACCCTAAATGTAATACATCTTCAACGCTAAATGTAAAAAAAGGCCCTAAATGTAATACACCTTAACCCTAAATTTAATAACAACCCTAAATGTAATAACAACCCTACTAAATGTAATACATTTCAACCGTTAATGCAATATCGACCCTAAATGAGGTACATCTTGACGCTAAATGTAATATCGACCCTAATTGTAATAACATCCCTAAATGTAATACATTTTAATGCAAAATGTAATCAAAATAATAAAAGTAATTTATATGAACCCTATCTAATGTAATACATTCTAATGTTCAATTCAAATTGCAATTTCAATTTCAATGTTTTATTTCATTTTTCGACAGAAACATATAAACATCACCTTTTTTTGGGGGGGGGGGGTAACAGAAATTAAGGTGCGTTTATATGTAACATGAAATGAATGTACAATGATTGTACTACCATACAATAATTATACTCTATCATAAAACTCAAATGATTAGAAGTAACTAAACAGTATGCAAAATTCGAAAAATGGAGGGACCCACTAAAAAAACAAAGCTTGTAGAATGTGGGCACCTCAGAGAAAAAAAAAAAAACATTAGTTGAGAGCAAAGAAAACGTCTGGAAGCCCACTAGAAAGAGAGATCAACAAAACAGGCAGATATACATACATATAAATATGAAACGAGACTGGAGTAGGAGTAACAGTACAACGGAGAGTTGACTATGAGATGAGACAAAATGAGGCAAAGCAAACATAATAGAAAAGAACAGAACAGACAAAAACGTTCAACAGAGACAGCGATCTCGTAAGAAGTATGTTGAGAGAGTGGAAAAAAGTAACGCGAGAAAGAACAAGGCAATAGAGATATAATCGGAGAAATATTGTAGCATTATATGAGTATAAAATACAGGAGCTAAAGTATACTTACAATCAATACGTGAAGACGTAGGTTCTTAGATAATGAGTTATAACAGCTGGTTAGTTCAATTCAGTAGAATTATAAGATTGTAATAGAAAACATTTCAGTTTCATTTTGAATGAGTATAGAGGGGGCATTTTTAATATCGGGATGCAGGAAATTCCAATAACTTGGGCCAGTAAAGACAAATGTGTTCTTGGCTAAAATCGTACGAAAAAGAGGTAAATGATATTCATTAGAACGTCGAGTTGGATATTCATGAAATGACTGGGTTTTTTTTTTTTTAGGAACATGGAATGGAAAACATCAGGAAGAGAGTTATTGTTATACATGTACATAAATTGTCCTAAATTGAATACAAACTAATCTCTAATTTGTAACAACTTATTAGAAGCAAACAGTGCATCTATATGAGAACGCATGGGAGAATAACAAATGGCACGAAGAGCTTTCTTTTGCAAAAGGAACACTCTATCCAACAAATTTTGGTGCGTTTGGTGCTAAATCTCCATAATTGAGGTAAGGCAATATCAATGAGAAGTATAACATAAGTAATGTTTTTTAGGTAAACACAAGTTTAGTCTATTAATAACGCCTATATTACGTGAAATTACATTACAAATATAATCGATATGCAATTTCCAAGAAAGTTTCTCATCTACAATAACACCAAGGAATTTAAAATGTGAAACTCTTTCTAAAGGAGTGTCATCCCAAACTATGTCTGTACTTAAAGTGCCAACAGCATTACTAAAAAGCATATATTTCGTTTTCTGAACATTCAACGAGAGCTTATTAGCTCTAACCCAATTTGTTACTGTCTTTAATTCGCTATTAACTTTTTGTACAAGGACATCAATATCACTGTGAACTAGACATACATTAGTATCGTTGCCAAAATGTATAAATGAAAGAGCATCAGATACATGACAAAAAAAAAATCATTGATATAAATAATGAATAACAATGGCCCTAACAGACTTTCCTGAGGAACCCCATATTTAAAGGCATGATTTACCATTTGCAGATGAAGCAAAAACCCAGCATTAGTGCTTTAAGATTGTTCTAAAATGTGAGTTAGGGATAGAAACAACCACTGTAAAAATTTGAATCTGTATAATCGATATATGTTAAATGTTTTTAAAATTCACAAAATGTGAACAATAGTTATGATAGATTTTTTTCAGACCAAACCGTCTACAGTTACGGTTTATTGAGAAAAATACTGATATCTCCAAATATTTTAGGCTGTATTGCGAAAATCGTATATGGCAGGATATTTTGTATTACAACAGACCTATACATACGCATCAAATGTGATATCTTGAGCATCTTTGAAATCACTGCTTCCAAAGGTAAACTGGACCCTTAACTTCTCTGATCAATGAGTTATCTTTTTTTTTTGTGACAAACTGTCTTCTATTAAATAAATAACTCTTGAACCACTCCAAGGCCTTCCCACGAATTCCATAATGTGATAACTGTAAAGCAAAATATCATTAGTTGTATGGAAAGCCTTGGAGAAGTCCAAGAAAATGCTAATCAAAGAGTGGTGGTCAATTGCATGAGCAACTCTTTCAACGAAACTTGAGAGAGCATGAGTGGCTTCTTACGAAAACTAAACTGAGAATTTGTACTTTACTTTACTATATTAGAAAGATTTAGAAAGATTTCGCAAAATTTTTATGAACCATCATTATCTATATAGCCTTTCAATAGCGAAATATCTGCCACACATTGACAGGGCTTAAATCACTGTCCGAAATATTAGCCTCATGACATTGTTCACTACTCCTGGCAATCACTGCTATACTTATTGACACGACACTGGGGCAATTGGTCGTGGGGAGGGCACACGAAATAAATTCAAAATTGCCCATAAAGCAAAAAGAAATAGATGTCTTTTTTATCATCTTTGAATCACCATTTTCATCATTGACTTTTCTATGTTATATGAATGTTTGAGTTAGGCAAACTTACTTTGAGCGAAGTCTGAACTGTTGACTCGATAATGATATCAATTGCAGAACGTGGAGTAATGGATACATGTTATGCTGCAATTTGGAAGGCCGAAAAAGCTGTACGAGAAAACCAAGAATAAATTCAATGCGCTTTTGCCATTGCCTATTGCATGATGAAACTGACGTCCACGAAAGCTCCTTTTAACATTATTCATTCATTTTTTAAAGGCAAAATTTACCATTTGCAGATGAACAAAAACCCAAACCCAAAATGTGAGTTAGAGATAGAAACAACCACTGTAAAAAATTTGAATCTGTATAATCGATGTTAAGTGTTTTTAAAATTCACAAATTGTGAACAATAGTTATGGTAAATCATTTTCAGACTAAACCGTCTACAGTTACGGTTTATTGAGAAAAACACTGATATCTCCTAATATTTTAGGCTTTATTGCGAAAATCGTATATGGCAGGATGTTTTGTGATACAACAGACCTATACATACGCATCAAACGTGATATCTTGAACATCTTTGAAATCACTGCTCCCAAAGGTAAACTGGACCCTTAACTTCTCTGATCAATGAGTTATCATTTTTTTTTTGACAAACTGTCTTCTATTAAATAAATAACTCTTGAACCACTCCAAGGCCTTCCCACGAATCCCATAATGTGATAACTGAAAAGCAAAATATCATTAGTTGTATCGAAGGCCTTGGAGAAGTCCAAGAAAATGCTAATCAAATATGAGAGTGGTGGTCAATTCCATGAGCCACTCTTTCAACGAAACTTGAGAGAGCATGAGTGGCTTCTTACGAAAACTAAACTGAGAATTTGTACTAAAATTATGTTGTTTCAGAACGTTAAATGTAATTACGACCCTAAACATAATACACCTCATTATAATATAGAGAGCGTAATCAACGCAGAATATTGGGCAAAAGGTCAGGGGGTAGGGGATATGACGAAACCTTCTATAGCATTCAAGAGCAGCAATAGTTGCTTAGATTTGTTTTGTTGTTTGTCTTATTAGTTCCTAGGTCCATGTGACAGTTTTTCAATCTATTACCTTTATCTTACAATCACACAAACATTTTGTATTCCAATCTTCATTCAGTGTTCATGATTTTTTACAGTTTTTAAGAAAAAGAAAAAATGGGCAAAAATTCTTTACAAGGAAATTCTGAATGTGAATAATATTGCAAGAAAAAACACATATGCCTACTGATGAAACTGGATGATAGAGCGAGCACTGGTAGATTTAGAAAATTAGAAATTAGAAAGATTTAGAAAGATGTCGCCAAATTTTTATGAACCATCATTATCTATATAGCCTTTCAATAGCGAAATATCTGCCACACATTGACAGGGCTTAAATCACTGTCCGAAATATTAGCCTCATGACATTGTTCACTACTCCTGGCAATCACTGCTATACTTATTGACACGACACTGGGGCAATTGGTCGTGGGGAGGGCACACGAAATAAATTCAAAATTGCCCATAAAGCAAAAGGAAATAGATGTATTTTTTATCATCTTTGAATCACCATTTTTATCATTGACTTTTCTATGTTATATGAATGTTTGAGTAAGGCAAACTTACTTTGAGCGAAGCCTGAACTGTTGACTCGATAATGATATCAATTGCAGAACGTGGAGTAATGGATACATGTTATGCTGCAATTTGGAAGGCCGAAAAAGCTGTATGAGAAAACCAAGAATAAATTCAATGTGCTTTTGCCATTGCCTATTGCATGATAAAACTGACGACCACTAAAGCTCCTTTTAACATAATTCATTCGAAATCCTAGTATCTCATACAGAAAAGGGATGGATATTAGATTGAGGGGTCAAAAAGTGTTACATTTAGGATTGACATGCTATATATTTTGATAAGGTTGTCTCTGGTTATTACAGTTTTGGTTCACTCGATTATTATACTTAGCGTTAATGTAATACATTTAGGGGGTGTGATTACAGTTTAAAAGCTTAAGGTGTACTAAATTTAGCGTCGTAATTAGATTTAGCGTTAAAATGTATTACATCTAATAGGGTTGACATGAATTACATTTAGGATAGTTATTACATTTCGCGTTAAATTGTATTACATTTAGGGTTGTTATTACATTTAGCGTTAAGATGTATTACATTTAGGGTCAATATTACATTTAGGGTTAAAAAGTATTACATTAAGGGTCGATATTACATTTAGGGTTGACATGTATTACATTAAGGGTCGTTATTACATTAGATTAGGGTTAAGGTGTATTACAATTAGGGTCGTTATTACATTTAGGATCGATATTACATTTAGGGTTAAGGTGTATTGCATTTAGGGTCGTTATTGTATTTAGGGTTAAGATGTATTACATTTAGGGTCGATTTTATTACATTTATGGTTGTCTCCGCTTAATACATTTAGGGTTAAAATGTATTACATTTAGGGTTGACTGGATTATTACATTTAGCGCCGTTATTACATTTAGGGTTAAAATGTATAGATTTGTAGATCTAGGGTTGTTATTACATTTATTAGACATTTATTACATATAGAGTTAAGATGTATTACACTTAGGGGCGATATTACATTTAGGGTTAAAATGTATTACATTTAGGGTTGACTCGATTATTACATTTGGCGTTAAAATGTATTTCATTTAAGATTGTTATTACAATTAGGGTTAAGGTGTAATACATTTAGGGTCGATATTATATTTAGCGTTGATATTAAATTTAGGGGGTGAGACACCGTGCCTATTGAATGCATTTGTGTCTAAGCCCAAAAAGCAATCAGACCTACTGGAAACCAAAAATTTGGGAACAACCGATGTCAGATATGCAACCATCTAATCACAGATGCATAAATCAAACTTGGATCCGGCCACACCCTCTGTCCGACGTCAGCGGACAGCAACAGCAAGAACGTAGTGTACAGGTTATATTCAAACAATGGCTGCCTACATCGGGGAAGCGACGAACTTTGGACAACGATTCAACAACCGCAAAAGCGCCATAATCAGAAATTAAACACAACATTTCACCACGACAAGATTCTGTTATTAGCACATCATACAGTTCATTCTTTTTCCCCCGTATACCTAAGTAACTCTGATCAAAAATACAATCCGACACAAATTCTACGTTCAGCATCAGATGAATTGTTACTACATACACCCAGAGTAAAACACCCGGATGGGGTGATCGTGCTTTCTCCGTTATAGAACCAATATTGTGGAATCAGTTATCAATCAAGTTAAGGCAACAGCCATTTACAAAGATATTCAAATTCAAATTTAGAACGTATCTGTTCCTCTCACACTGAGGACTGTAATTGGTCTCATTTACGTTCCGGACAATTGTATTTTTTTTTTTTTGTATTTTGTTGTTATATGTTTGTTTGCTGTTTGCCAATTTCTACTGTTGTTGTCATGTTTAAACAGCTATACATGTATATACCTATCTTTTCAATCTTGAAGCGCCATGAGCGCTATACACTTGTACAAGTGGCCACCACTATTATCATTATTATCATCATTATTATTATTACTATTATTATTATTATTATTGTCATTATTATTGTTATTATTGTCATTATTATTGTTACCATTGTTGTTGTTATTATCATTATCATTATCATTATTACTATTATTCATGAACTATATCGGTAAATTTGGTCAACTGGACTTACTTGTAATTTGAAGTAGCGACGTTTCACGTCCTCTGCGGGACGCTTCATCAGGCCGACTGATCTTTGGCGGCAGATGGTTGTTGACCAGGACAGGCCTGACGTGAAACGTCGCTACTCCAGATTTCAAGTAAGTCCAGTTGACCAGATTTATCGCTATAGTTCATGAGATACTTTACCTGGATGACGGAGAACATTCACAGACATTGTTATGATTATTATCATAATAATAATAATTATTATTATTATTATTATTATTATTATTATTATTATTATCGTTATTATCATTATCATTATTATTATTATTATTATTATTATTATCGTTATTATCATTATCATTATTATTATTATTATTATTATTATTATCGTTATTATCATTATCATTATTATTATTATTATTATTATTATTATTATTATTATTATCATTATTATCATTATCATTATTATCATTATCAATATCATCATCACCATCATCACTATTATTGACATTTTTTAGTTTTTGTGTCTCCGCCACGAAGTGTCACCTGAGGCATTATGTTTTCGGGTATTCCGTTCGTCCGTCCATCCGTCCTTCCGTTTGTCCTTCCGTCTGTCCTTCCGTCTCTAATAAATTTTGAGGAGAGCGTAACTTAAAAAAACGTTCGAAGTATCCTAACGAAACTCGGCATGTATTGTATAAGTGGGCGAAAGAGTGCCCACAATTTTCGGGTGCACATGCTCAAGGTCAAATGTCAAGGTCTTAATGCTCAAAATTTCAGTATTTCCCCCATATCTATGCAACGCCTGAAGATATTTTCTTGAAACTTAGTGTATATGTACATGTACTACCAAATGGAGATTCTCCACAAAAAGTTTGGGGTCATGAGGTTAAAGGTCAAAGGTCAAAGGTTAAGTAAAGATATCAAAATGTCATCTTTTTTCTCCATACCTCGCAAATGGCTCGAGATATCTTCATTGAACTTTTTATAATTATATGCATGTACTGACTGGCAGTGATCATATAAGGAATTTGGGGGTCATGGGTCCAAGGTCAGAGCACAGAGGTTAAGGTCAACTCCTCAAAATTTCACTTTTCCCTCACATTTCTGCAATGCCTGCATCATTTTTATTGAAACTTCATATTAGGCCTACATTCATTACCCAACAGAGATTCTCTGGGAAGTTTCTTGCTAAAGGATCATAGATGAAAGGTC
The DNA here is from genome assembly GCF_964275005.1 of Diadema setosum. NCBI lineage: Eukaryota > Metazoa > Echinodermata > Echinoidea > Diadematoida > Diadematidae > Diadema > Diadema setosum. Next base: position 15,267,947 of record NC_092705.1, on the reverse strand, counting down.
AAGTGAAAGTGCTAGATTTCACTTCTTCCTCCATATCTCTCAATATAAAGTGACTCCAGGTATCATCATGAATAGTATATCATGTTCTACCTGACATTGTTTCTCCTGGGAATTCCAGGGCCATAAGGTCAAAGGTCAGGTTAAAATGCTATTATTTTACTGTTAATACTGAAATTACACCTTTTCTCCATACCTTGAAAATTACTCAATGCATAAACTTGTAAAAGGGTTAACGTCAGGTAAAAATCCTTAAATCACCAAATACCTGCACTCATAGACAATATAACCATTCATGCAATTAAATCTGAACACATTAATTGTGACAAACTCGTCATTTTAATATTTTGCCAATTATGTCACGCATTATGGCGGATGCATACTAGTCGCTATAGCGACATTTCTAGTTTTGTTTGTTTGTTTGTTTGTTTGTTTGTTTGTTTGTTTGGGGGAACATTTCAAATACCTCGAAATCCTACAGAGTCCAATGCCTTCCACTCCCTCGAAAAAGGGTAAAACCATGCAGCTATATTCTCATTTCTTTTAACAATTTAAAAGGAAATTATGTCCGTTTGATGGCCAGTGTGGCAGTGATCTTCAATATCTCAAAAGCCTCAAGGATACAAAATGCGCAAAATAGAGATTCGGATTCAGCGGCCTCGAGAAATAAAATGTTTTCAATTTTTCACCATTTATTGAAGAAAATGCATGGGTAGTATCCGGCTGCATCATGCTGATTTGGATTCAGCAACCTCGAAATAGAGCAAAACCACCAATATTGCTTTCCATTTTTCACCATTTATAGATGATATACATGGGAATTTCCGGTTTAAGAATGTTCATACACTAGAGGTAAATGGGACTTCAGCATGAAAGAAAAAGAAAGTTATTCTTACAGCTTAAAAGTATGTCATAGCACCCTACATCTCAAAAGCCGAAACCATTTCTTTGAGTGTTGCTTTGCGTGATTGAATTTCCTGGTTGTGAGTTCTCGTAACCTGAATCGCGTTTTTTTTTTTTTTTTAATGCTCTGCATGGGTTTTGGTTTGTTTTTGTCGGAGAATTAACAGAAACTTGGTAAGTGTATCAATAGATATCAAGAGCTTAGTCAATTATGATAAGGGAATTTCGAGAATTTCGACGCATGTAAATTTCGATATTGCGAAATACAATTACCGAGACTGACTCTCTTCTGTTGTAATGCTGACAATGTACGAATAAGATCATTTTGAAACGTTTTCCAACCAGAATGTTGGAAAACTAGAAAACTAGAAAACTAGGACTAGAAATCCCTGCATTTATGATATATATTTATATATGTACAGATAGATATCAAGAGTAATAACTTAGGAGTCAAATAAACACACCGCCGGAGCTAACAAAATTATATTTTTATTACTATTGTTGTAAGCCGTTAATGATGGGGTCACGCTACACACATTAGACACACACACAGTTTCTTTGCTGGATGTGGCCGTTTAATTGCAGCTAAATCCAGATATATTTCGGACAGGTTCAATTCAATTCAATTCAAAGGTTTTATTTTCACTTCTTTCAACAGAATGTACAAAAAATGTAGATTCGACATGCGTTTGAAGGAATGATACATATAATAGATAGCAAAGAATAACATTTGTCAATAAGCATTACAAAATTAGGCATTTTTCATACAGACGTATTTATACATTCTGCGAAAAAAAAGTGGAGGTACCCACTCAAAAGACTATGCTTGTTCAACGTGGGCACCTCACAGGAAGAAAAAAAAAGGTGAAAACTTAACTACAAGTGTGCGGGATGAAAAAAAAAAGTGGAAAGGGGGGAAAAGGGAAAGGGAAGGTTATTATGGTCTTGGGAAGAAAATTTCATACGATCATACTCGAGGAAAAAAAAACCGAGTTGTTCTCATTCCACCAGGATTTCACTGCAATGGAGAACTCCTAACACAAGTTCAGTCGCTTTCACAACGCACGTGCATAAACACACATGCGCAGAAATGGCTATGTCAAGACAGGAATATGTCGATTTTAAAAGGAACAGAAAAATCAGGCAAGTCCTTAAAAAAATGTTTGAGGAAAATAGATCAAATAATAAATTACTGATTTTGTGTGTCTGTCGGTCTGTGTGTGTGTGTGTGTGAGAGAGAGAGAGAGAGTCTGCGTGATTTGAAAATTTGAAAAGTGGAAAGTCTTCGCCGAGTCTGTAATATCTCAGCTCACAATTTACACGCCAATTAATCTTGCAATCTTCATAACACTTGTTTTAAAGGCAGCCGGTCGTCGCAGGCGATTCGCAGCTCTGTAGAAAAGCACGACAAGCTGCTCCTCCCGTTATTGTACCCCCGTACGTACCGAATGCCGAACACGACGCTACGCAGCGCACCAGCGAAAACCAGATGGGGCACGAGCGCCGTGCGAGCTGTCCACTGTAATTTCAACATGGACGCCCGAATACCTACCGAATGGGGCCGAATGGGTGCATGCACAAAACCGCACAACAGCCATGCGCATGAAAATCTCTCCCGGTCCGCGACACAACAAGTAGTGAGAGCTGTCGGGTGTACGTACGTACGTACGTATCTTGGCTCCAGTCTCTGTTTATATGCACTATGGTGCCAATTTCAGCAATCTAAGCAATAATATTTCAAAATGTCTGAAAATATTATATAACAATATCATAAATTATTCATATATTACGTTGTTTAATATTTGGTATTTATAAATATGCTTTGATGAAGAAATATTAAAACTCTAAGCTTCATGTATAGCAAGTTGCAATGCATATGGCCATACATATGGCAGGTTGTTATGATCTCATCGTGCAATGTTGTCTGCTGCGTCAGTGATCAGCTGCATGTGTTATACGTACAGCTTACAGTACGTTGGGCCGGATCGTAACATAACAAAGATGATAGAAAGTCGTCGGTACCGGTATTCCAATATCAATATTGTGTGTGGTATGCGTGTACTGTTTGCAATAAAAAGTGCTGTACTGTTTCGGCTTAGCTTTGGCTTTGGTTTAGTAATGAAACCTCACAATGGAGATCAAACAGCCGTCCAACTCGAGGCAACGTATCTACTTGTTTGACGCTATCGACGAGTGGAGAACGCAGAGAGACATGTTCTTGGCTGGAGGACAAGTAAGAGACCAGAGGGGGAGGCTTCAGCGTCAGCGTGCCGATGAAAAATTTGCTTTCCACTTGCTGGAGTTGCATGAACAGTTTTGCAGGAATTTTCATTTAGAATGTGCAAATTCGTGTTACGACATGCACGGTGGAATTGTGTTGCCACGGCTTACGCCAATCAAGCAACCCCACCTGGCCAAGTCAACAACTTCAAGGAATCCAGATCCAGATGATGTGTAAGTAGAAGTCTACACATGAATCAATGATTGAAGTGGAATGACTTTTTCTAATCTAGTATCAGTAACTTTAGGGCATTTGCGTTTGATCGACAAGTAGGCCTATTTTTCTATGTATAATTCCGCGAAAAACTTCTCTAAGTTCTCATTTATGTCAAATTATGATAATGCCGTAATTGAAATGACATTTGCTGGGTCAGTTTAATGTCATTAGTCCCATTAAATGAGAAGTTTTTCATATCAATCATGTTATGCAAATTCCCCAAGAATATGATTTAGGATTTGCAAATAAATTTTAAAAAAAAATGAATAGATCTATCGCAAGCTCCATCATACATGTAGTCTAACCCAATAGATCTGGTAGAACTCTAACGTTTAAACAGGGGAACTATAGGTTCAAAGATGATAGATCTAACAATAATAGATTCTAGTTTATCTATTAGGCCCTACTTCGACTTGAAGGTATGTCGGTTGGTGCACGGCCCCCTTCTACCACGGCCACAGGTACACTGTGCAGTGCAACTGTGGCCGTTGGCCCTGCACGGGCACAGTCGCTTCCCCGTCCTGAATTTACACACGCCAGGGCAAGTATGGTTGGACCTACTACTAATCGACCGCCTAATGTTTATCTGCTTGATAAGAATATTTAACACTGAAATTCACGTAAAAAAACTTGACCTACGTCAATTTTCGATTCGAAGTTTCAGTGCAAAAATATCGCCGACGAACTTGCGTGGCCTCGTTTCCTAGCTCCCCGCGGTAAAATGTTTTTGCATTGACAATGCACGCAAACCGAGTTGTATTGAACACCGGTGTTGTACGAAGCTTTTTAGAAGCCTTTTAGAAACTTCCATAGACATTACATTGTGCTGTCATTACGATTCGGTGAAAATATTCATTCGAAATTTTGTCCTTGATTAAAACCATTAATGAACAATGAATTATCGCGTTTTCCCACACCATCCTCATCTACATTCAAAGCCAATCCATTTTTATGTGCTTTGCGCGCAGAGAAGTGCGTACTATTTAGTGTTCAGTGCGCGAATTATACGCGGTCGGTTTCAATAAGGGTGGTCGATATGTAGTAGGGCTACCATACAAGACACAGGGTCTCCGACCCAATCGTCCGCGTTCAGAATGGACAACTCGGCGGTAATATCCGCTACCCATGACGATATGTCATCGTCCATGATGGCCACCCTACCTATATATAATCTGATCTGACGATTGCAGTGTAGTTAACGAGTGACGACAATCGACGGTGCGATGAAGAGAAGGCGTACACTGTAGTCGTACGAAGTATAGGCAGCTAGCTACTATAGCTCATGCGAACATTGCATCACACATGTTCACAGTACATACAGTATACCATACATTCAATTCACATTACACAAAACGTACTCCCCGCGCTCAGATCAATCAAGCGAGCAAACGAGATACTATAGCGCGATACATTGCTTTAGGGATATCTTGCGCACACACACATTTCGCTTCGTAGCAACTTCGGAAGCGAGTTTACGTGCTGCCGCCCGCGGCTGAAATATGTCCATGTATCCTCGCGACTGGGTGTCTTTAAGTTTGGTTTTTCTTCTCCAGCTGTCGAGTATAATTTCCTCGTAACTACAGCCTAGTTTAGTTATGGAAATATGCTTTTGCCCGTATGAGCATTACAATCAGGCAGATTGCTGGAAAGATGTCTTTCAGTTTACGCTTACAACAGTCTTCCGGATTAATGCACCCACAACCTACACCTCTTTCTATGTATAGGTACCCCCCCCCCCCTTACACCCTTACAGCTTTTATAAATGGTTGCTGATGATAAAAACTCGAAATAAAGTCGTTCAATAAGTTTGTTGCTTGTTGTTTGTGTTGACTTATCGATAGATAATGGCAGAATAGAATTCAATGGATCATTCTCTTACGCAGAACTTAACTATTTTTTTGTCCGAGCAGCGACTCCACACTCTAAATTCTTTGGATTAAAAAGTTATCTAATAGACCATGAGGAGGGACAAATCCAAATAAGATTATTAATTTCAAATCTAATGGATTTAATGTCTGAATCAATTAAACCAAAAATTATAATTTCATGTGGATTTGTCCCTCCTCATGGTCTTATTACATTACATTTTAATCGAATCGTGATCGCACGCAAGATAATTCAGATTACCACCACAAAAGGACAAATAATATTCTATGATTTCTGGTTGTTCCCTCTGTTCTTTTTACCAATGTTGACTGGCAGTCAACAAAACTGACAAACATAGTAGCAAGACTTGTACGATGGCTTGAGCAACCCTGCTTTTTATCATTAATCATGAGGAGAAATCAGCACCTTGTGAAGATAAGCAAATCGGAATACAGACATCCCAATAGCAAGTAAAAGAAATGTTAAAAACATGGTGCATAAATCCAATGCTGTAATCATACAATGTGTAGCTTATAATACAATGTATGGAACTAGACCAGATGGAGAAATACAAACGTTTTGATAGAGAGAGAGATTAATATCTACCTCACGTCAGTCACATTATCACACGATGTAGTTTCGCAGTGAACGAAAGGGACGTTCAGCCGCTTATCGAGAACATGACCATCGACGAGGCCATCGCAAGGAAACGGCTCTTCATCGTCAACTACAACTTCTTAAAGGACCTCCCGTGTACGGACGGAAGGACGGTGAGCACAGTGCCATCATCGTTTTTTTTTTTGCGAGAATAAAACAACAAAGAACATTGTATTGATGACGATCATGATAAGAGCTAGAGCTTTGTAATCGATGCTTGCGATTTTTTATCATTCTTGATAGATACAACTAGGAAATTTCAATACATAAGCATCGTAGATTATTTCTGTTTTCTTACTCATCATCTTTTATCAACCAGTCTTGATATACTCACTCCATCGCTTTTGTTCCGCTGTCTTTTGCATGTTAAACACACACACACACACACACACACACACACACGCACACACACACACACACACACACACAAGGAGTGGGTTGGCTGTCATCACATTTCAATATCTATGGACTGTGTTTCATTCAACGTCAGGTCACCTTAAAGTGGATTAACAATGTGTACATAATTTTTTGTTGTTGAATCCTTTCTCTGTCGAATAAAGACTCGTTTTAACATGTTTACTGAAAGTGAGATGATTATTGAAGGGCAATGGTTATGTCCTCTTCGGGTTACTATATCGATGTAGGTTTTGGTATATCTATAGGTAGATTAATGATAATGCCTGTTCATATATTCATTTGGACATAGGCCTACTTGTAAAAGTCAAGAAGAGAATAATAATAATAATAATAATAGCTGGTTTTTATATAGCGCATTTCACGCACTTCAGGGTTTCAATGCGCTTTACAGACTATTATTACCCCGGTCACTGGATACATTATTTCCAACCAGCACTAACAGTGCTCATTCTCCACTCCCTGGGGAGCATTCCAGCCAGTCGCAGCCATTTTTGTGACTCGTTTGAGCCACTGCCACTCAGTCTGAAGGGCGCTCAGGACGTTTTGGTCTTTATTGTTCTAAAACGTCAAGGAATTTTCCAGTTCACCGATTTGTATCATGGATGATGATGATAATAGTTATAGTAGTATGGTGATAGTAATAGCAATAATAATAATGATATTAATAATGAATAATAATAATAATAATAATAATAATAGTATTAGTATTAGTATTATTTCTATTATTATTATAATCATTATTTAGCCATCGATGTACTAAATGGTGATGCCTTATATCAATCATCCACACTCTTGTTCTCAGATTTGTGCTCCCATGGCCTTGTTCTTCGTCGATAAATCCAAGCACCTGATGCCAATAGCAATCCAGCTCTTCCAAGATCCAGCCCCAAACAATCCAGTAAGTTCAATCAAGGAGGTATGGCACACCTCCTTGGCTCCACCTACTTCGCACAGTTGCCAAGTGCGAACCTAAAGTGCGGGAAATAGATTTCGGTTGACAATGACTTTTAAATCTTTTTTTTAATGCCCAATAGCTGTGAACCAGAGAATAATACCGAAAAGCTGTGTTGATGTGTGTTTCACAGAATGAAATAAAATTAAAGTCATGACGTCCTCATAGCTATCAAGAATTGCCACGAGTGACGTCGTGTTGAGAGGCAGGAGATTAGCTAGGTATCTGGAGACACCCGTAGGACGATAAGTTACCGTCGATTAATATTAGCAAACCTCATATCCTTAGATTCGTGTTCCTCGAAGTTTCAACCAGCCTGCCTTGTGTCACTGAGAAAGAATCTTAATTATATTTGTTGCTACCCTAATATGCACAACTTGTTGTGTAGTACATCATGACATGCTAGTGTTCAGAGAAATAAAACAGGCGACATGCCGCCAGCTGTCCCTAAATGAAATACAATAGAAAGCGTTTATTTTGTCATGAATTTTGTACTATTGTGTAATGATACACAAAGTTATCACTACTCCCTCCCATTCCACTATGACCGGATATATCTCTTCCCCTCAGACCAGTCGATGACCACTACCAATACTCTCCACCTCATCCTTCTAGCCCCATCTAATTTACGACCAGGCTAAGCCAAACCTAACATCCTGCCCTTCCCCCATTGATTACCTAGAATTGTTGTTAAATCCAAATCCAAGAATACTACCTCCTCTATAAAACTAGTCCTGCCTTTGTTCCTATAACAACCAAAGTTTTGCCCAATTAAAACCCCTCTTTAACACAAAGACTCCACCCCCGTTCACCCATTCAAGGTGTGTTAGAACAGTGTAACTGGTGTAACAGTCTAACCCTCGTGACTGAATGCATGAAGTGGATTACAAGTTGTGTAACATGCAGAGAACAAGAGTTGGATTCTGACGCTCTAAGAGAGAGGATCGGCTCCAAACGCCTCTCAAATAAAGTGCACATGGAAACTTAACTGAACTGTGTCGCCACTCATTTTTACTGTGTGTACCTCTCAAAAATATTAACCGATCCCGAGTAGCGAAACACCGCTACACAACAGTACGTGCAGGGGGAGAGTAAAATCTGCAACAATCAGGTAACCAAGAGTGAAGCTTTGATGTCAAACGTCTATCTAGGCTATTAAGTTTGCTGTTTTCTATTACTAAAATGACCAAATCACTCAAATATGATGATGATGATGATGATGATGATAAAGTTGATAATGGTAGTTATACGTTGATATTTTAAATGAAACAGGTTTTCTACCCGTCTGATCCCGAGTACACCTGGCTCCTGGCCAAGTGTTACTTCAACAACGCCGATGCCTCGGTCCACGAGTCGGCTGTCCATCTGGGCTTCACTCACTATGTAGGAGAATCAATCGCCTTGGCAACGCATCGATGTTTGTCTCCATCCCATCCGGTCTTCCGTCTCCTAGCTCCTCACTTCCTCTTTCTCCTCGCCATAAACAAGTGTGTATGGCGCGCCATTTATCCCATGATTAATATGTTTGTTTGTTTGTTTGTTTGTTTGTTTGTTTGTTTGTTTGTTTGTTCATTTTCCATCAATTCTGAGAAGATGGCTGGATAGCCCATAGTCAGCTACGTTGATAAGGTGGTCTTCCATGGGGTCCAGTTGGATTTGAGGTGGGACCACTTCACCGGGTTAAACACCCTGCTCTTTACGATGAATGAATGAATGAATGAAGCGGGATCTTTTACGTGCATGAGTTGTTACTCTCATACACGGGACCTCCATTTTATGTCCTGTCCGAGGGACAGAGTGTTTTGCCTCTTGCTAGAGGGGACGGTATGCTTACACACAACATTGCTCAGTTCAGACTCGGGTTCGAACCCGGGCCGAGTGATCGTGAGGCAGACGCGCTACCGACTGAGCCAACTCACCGCCGTGAACTTCGTCTATCGCTGAAAACTTTGTTTATCAGTCGATATACTCAATTTTTCGAGAGAAACTTTTGTTAAATCGAGTTATAAACTAAGTTTATCACGATAGACATAGTTCCTCTTTTCAGTTGATTAACAAAGTTTATCGATAAACTGAGTTTATCGCTCGATAAACACAGTTTTGTCTCGAAAAACTTTGTTTATCGACCAATAAACTGAATTTTCAGCAATGAACCCAGTTTATCGGAATTATTGGGCAAATGTCGCGCCATGGGTGTGTGTGTCCTTTGAATACACATTCACATACGACCACATACGTACATGGTACATGTACTCTCAAATATCTGTCTGTACACTCAGAAAAAAGAAAGATAACTAACACGTTTTCCAGTGCAGATATTTCATAAAAGATGTTAATAAAAATCTTTGCGTCGGATATGTATACCATACTAAAGTTTGTCTAATGGGCTATCTACCTGGTAGTTTGATACAAGGGGAAATGAGTGAACACATTCGTTTTTGTCCTCAAGGGCACAAAATTAACATAAATATGCAGAATTTGGCAGTTAGTCATTCATTTGCAAATGCCTTCCAAGATAGCAATGATAAAAAAGACAATTAGGGATCTCTGTATATCCTCAAACAAGAACAAAATGGGAGAGTAAAGGGGAAATACGACGTGTCTGTCAACTCCAATTCAAATGACAAAGGAAGTAAGCCGCAAAGGTGATAAAATGGACACAAAATATTTTACTCTTTTAATTTAGGAATTTACGAATTCATGAGACAAATTCAACATTTTATTTCAAATTCTTCTACTGTTTTTGTTAATATCGCCCCTTCTGTAATGTCATTTGAATTTTGGTTTGACAGAAGATTCTTCCTTTTCTCCGTTATTTCTTGCCTTTCTTTAGCTTTAGTGGCTTCAAAGACATAGAGATCAATGGGTAGTTTTTTTCCAAATTAATCTGTGTTTCTTATTGTGTTTTATTTCTCTTTTATTCTTTGTTATATGGAAGATAACGTACGCATGAATAAGAACTAATCTTGTTCATCCTTGCAATTTTTTACTTTTGCGCCTTGGATGAAAAAAGACAGATGTGTTAACTCATGTATAAAGATTTAACGACCTACCATGTTGATAGTCAATTAAATTGCCTTTATCATGGCGTATAAACTATCAACATGTAGCCTAATATTCTATTGGAAATGTGAGCTTGAAAAATTGTTTTTATTTTTTTTTTTGCTGAATATATCTTTATGTAAATTCGTATCTTATAACAATTACAATATCATATTTACGCATATAAATATTATGTAAGCATATATTTCTCAACTCGACGCAAAACATCTTTGCATACTACTGAATTAGTCTGCCAATGTCCTATCTAACATTTGGTGTGGTATTCTGGGATTCTCATCCGATGATGGTTTCTGAGATAGTCCTTTTGATAGCCAATACACAACTGAACTAGTAAACCATACAAGATGTTGCCAGTGAAGCTACACAACATAACTTTAGGCAAATGAATGGGCACACAGGTGTATCTAGAAATTTGTCCTTTTGCAAAGCAATTAAAAAGTCTACGCCTATAATTCAACGAAGAATCTACTAACACTCCTCCGGTCAATGACAAAACAACTGCAAAATGAAATAAAAATAATGCTAAATATCTAACAAAATATAGCCTCATGAGGTATTACTTTTTTAGTTTTTTTTTTTTTTAGTTTTGCGAGATTTTAACAATTTAGACACTTGCTTTTCCCGACAAAGCAAATATATATATATTGTGTATATATATATATATATATATATATATATATATATATATATATATAAAGAGAGAGAGAGAGAGAGGGGGGGGGGGAAATAGAGGAAAAGTTATCTCTTTTGCAAGCTCATTGACAAATTGTATTTGGCCATTTGAAAACCGTGCCTCTGTCAACAACCTAAGTAACCACAACAAAATGAAAACGAATACAAACTTTGCTTAAAATACGAACTCATTTACCTTACGGAAGGGAATAATGGAATATTCCCGAAAAAGATTACTGGCGTAGTACCATCTATCTGTTAATTGTGAAACAAGTTATCATTTGTCGCGCCTCATGGAAGATAATTCAAAATGGGGTTAGAATGATTTCCATATTCATAACTTTCTGAACGTCCTAAAAATATTTTTTTAAAAAGTTTATTGTACATTTACACGTGTTAAAAACGATAGAAAATATTTGATCTTATATAGCTGTAGTTACATGTTTGTGTTTTCCCCTGACTTTGTTCAACAATATCTAGTTATATTCACCTGAAATCGTTGGATCAATAACTAATAATATGCATCGTGCTTTAGCTAGGAGTACCAATTCAAACAGTTGTTCGTACGTTGATGTGATAAGTAATTCGAAAATGGCAAAAAGGCCCTACGTACAATATAAGCTTATATTCTGTTATTTTGGCCTTCAGTCTTGCCGTAAATGAGCTGGTTTCTGAGGGTGGGTGGGTGGACACCACCATGACCATTGGACGTATCGGAATGTTCGAAATCATCAAACGAAGGTGGAAGAAATGGCGACTCGATGTGCAGGGATCCCTCCTCGCTGACCTTGAGGACAGGAGAGTGGCTGACCCGGAAGTACTTCCAAATTACCACTACCGAGACGACGCGGTGCTTATTCGCAGAGCTATTTTCGACTACGTAAAGCGCATCATTGACAGTTACTACGGTTAGTCACTGGACGTCTGCATGGCTGTAATCCAGGAGAAATGAGAGCGAGATGTAATGAAGAAGGCTAAATTCAAGATAAGTGAAATGATTGGTTTCAATCAAGAATAAGAGAGGGAGAGGGAGAGAGAAAGGAGCCTTGGTAAATCTTATTTTCTTGAGAAAAAAATATCAATTAGAAAGAAATACACACACACACACACACACACACATACACACACACACACACACACACACACACACATATATATATATATATATATATATATATATATATATATATATACATATATATATATCAACACAAAGTCAGTGCTTACCAAATAAATAAGTGAAACAAATTTTATACTGATCAACATTCCTGTTGGTAGGGTCTAGTCAGAGGCAGCTGAGTGTTCATCCGGGATAAAATGTCCTCTAATCGCTTATCGATCTAATGCAGTCAGCCAATAGGTACTTGCTTTCTTTCCTTACTCGAGAAGACACGTCAAATCTTGTGTGAATCAGTCGTTCAGACCTGACATCTCAAACTACTGAGTGACTTTAGGTAATTTTTCGAACCCGTTTCTTAGACCTTCTGTTTCTTGTTTTGGCTATCAGATTCTTTCCATCTTCATCTTTGATTTCTGTCATCCACCTTTTTTTATTATTATTATTATTTTTTTTTAATGGCAGGATCAAATTCATTCAAAAACGGGTTGTGTTTATGTATGTTTGTGAGTCTGTGAGCCTTCGGATCTTCCCCATGTTATGCGGCCAAGTGCTTCCTTCAAGGATTATTTTATAAGCGTTACAAACCTTTTATGTCAGATTTGATTCTGATATCCAGACATATTCAAGCAAAAAGCTGCCTTCGTAAACTATACTTAAAAAAGTTTGGGTTTTTTTCCGTATCAGATGTGTGATTCAAATTTGCAGTTATCAGGTTATACAAGCTCTGGATGTCCAGTATCGACAGGCCATGCAGTGAATGATAAGGTCCTTAACTTGGCTTTTGTTTGTTTGTTTGTTTGTTTGTTTGTTTGCTTGTTGTTGTTGTTTTTTGGGTTTTTTTTTTTTGTCAGCCGATGAAACCCGGAAGTGGCACGAGAAATATTGTGTTTGCGCCCCTATTTAATTTAATAACTAAACTAAGCACAAACTTGAACTAAAATGTTCCACTTTTTCTGATTCTGAATGCTCCCATTAATCCTATAGTTACAGGCCTGAAGATAATGATTTTAACTGGGATCTACGCTCGACAATCTTGCTTTTAATTATGTTCCTTCATATTTCTTTAGCATTCATGCTCAGATTCCAACTTTCATAGATCAACCACTATGTTTATATGTTGCAATATTCTATATATGTCTCCGAGAATATATAGCTGGATATCATGTATGCCCTGTTTCATTTTGTAATATTATGCCTCCTAGCGGGGTATTTAATTTTGTTATATTTGATGTATTTTTGCATTGAGAAATATGAACAAAAAATGAAATTGAAATTGAAAATGAAATTGAAATAATCCTGAATGGCTAATCTGGCACAGGGAGATGAAAAGGCGAATCATCTTTCCACCCGATGTCACGATTACGTCTCCCGTCTTCATACCACAAAACTTGAAATGCATTAGGTCATTCACGTAAACATCATTTGGGTAGGCCTACTATAAAATAAATATCCCGAATTAGTTTGATAATGAAACTTCTTTGGCTATTTTTCCCCCGTGCACCAACCATGTTTTTAAAATGAGCTTTGAGTGTGAACAAAAGAAATTCACTTCTAAAATCGTTGAAAGTGTATTTAAAAACAGCAACTTGCTGAAAACGGGATGGTCATTGGAAAGAGCTGTCACTAGTCTGTTCTCTATGCTATTCAATAGATTCATCAGAGAAGATCCAACAAGACAAAGAGTTGCAGGAATGGGGTAGGTTTCTTGGAGGGGAGCCGAAAAACGAAGAGGAGGCGACGGTTGGTATGCAGGTAGGTGTGGCATTCTCTTCAGATTATATTGTTGTTCTATGTGATGACGGACCTTCTTGAACTCTCCAGATATTAGTGATTAATGACTGAATGAATTATGCTTTTCAAACAAACATAAAGACGTTTTATACAAGCACACAAAGGCTCTCATTCAAATTCAGGCGATTGGTAACTTAGCACCGTGAATTCAACTGACACACTTGGAAATCATTGAACAGTCTGTGGTCCTGTAAAATACAAATTGCCACATCATAACATTCTATAATGGCTGGTTTTTCATTGGTTCCATCGGAGGAGCATATAGAAGGAGAGATCTTATTTAAAAAAAAAAAAAGGAAATCATTGTTCATTCCTGTCTACAAATGGGAATGTCACTGTCACTACGGAATTCAGCTTGCATGTCTTGTTACAATTTTTGTCCGTCCCAGGGACTACCCAACAGCGGCCAGTTCCTCACCACTGATGAAGTGGCAGAAACAGTTACCAACTTTGTCTTCATCTGCAGCGCGGGCCATGCAGCAGCCAACTTTGGTCAATACGACCAGTATGGTTTCCCTCCGAGCTATCCCGCTAGGCTGCACGGCCAGCCGCCTCGCGACAAGGTGTGTTCAAGGGATAAACACTTTTTTCTCTTTCTCGTTTTTATATTTTCGATACTAAAGAAACAGTCTTTTAATGTTTATTTTGTCCTCCTTTGTTAAACATAATGATATTTGCTCCTGAATTTTAAGAAAAGGGTTAGGACCCGTAATGTACATTGTTGGTACGTTGGAATGTCACCCTCGCTTGAGACTAGGATCGGAGAAAATCCAGCATGCGACTTACGTAAAATGGAAATCATGCAATAGAATAAACGCAGATTTATATCCACCCCTGGCATTTCACAACGAATTGACCAAATTTCGACATTTGCTGGATTGATTAATGTTTGTTGTGTTTATCACCTGTTATCTAACTCTATGGCTTTCAAACAAACAAAGAAACAAACGACAAGTACTTCTCTGGGAAACTCTTGGTGGGCAATTTTATCAGCTGTTCATAGCATAGAAAACTTTGTTCTCTAATCCCGCTCGGGAATCCCGTCCAGACTCCTTTGACGGAGAAGGACATCTTGCAGCAACTACCTGACCTAGAAGAGACCCTAAGCGTCATGACTTTCACCAAGCTGCTCAGCACCCGGGACGCGATTTTTTTTTCCGTAACCCTAACGCGTCGAAAGTGCCAATTGTGGCACTTGAGCAAAGACTATCAGAGTACTAGTTGGTTGCGATACTTGTGTTAAGTACCATGGTCCTCTGCCAACCACAGAATCAGATTAGAATGTGAGAATGGCACGCCGCCTTGTGAACTGTCATAACAACGGCTTGTGTGTGTGTGTGTGTGTGTGTGTGTGTGTGTGTGTGTGTTGTGGATATGTGCGTGTTTCCATTTCGCCATCGGCATCGCGTTCTGCTTTGCCGTCTGCTGGTATTCCTGTGGGTTTGTTCGCCGTCTGCTTACACTTTCCCTCTTGTCTCGCAAGATAATAATAAATTTCATTTATAAAGCGCTTATTACAATGTTTCTAAGCGCTGAGCGTCTCGATGAAACATTAGAAAAGAGAAATTCAGTCATGGAGTACAAGATGCAAACTCGAAGTTTTCATCAATATCTTGCAAAAGTAAATTGGAAATCTAAGCTTGGAATGAATTATGATATAAGTATTATATAGGCCTATGTAGGCGTACAACTGCAGCAATTGCTATTGTTAACTTTGATCATGTTTATTAAGCCACGCAGAATCAGATTCGAAGTGGGCATTATGTCTAATTGGGTAACATGAATACACTACTTGGTTAATTTGGGTTTATACTTCTCCAACCTCACGATGATTGTGCTTTAATAAGAAATGATTCAGAAAGGCGTAGTATACGCTCCTTTTTAGTTCAGGTTCATGTAGATCAGATATGATTAAATTCTCATGCACTAACATCCAAGATGAAGATGGGGGAGAGTAATCATTGATTTCGATCGATAAAATCTCTATATTGATATATTAATTCAATCAGCTTTATAAAAGCATTTTGAAACAACATTTATAAAGCAAACAGCAACTCATTTTCATTTAAAATTCTAATATCACGGACGGTTTGAATTGATCTATCAATATAAATATAAGAGGTCTATATTTTTGGACGTTCACTTTATCATTGCCAACCCTATAGTTCTCCTCATCAAGTGCCTCGTTACCTCTACCAAAACGACCATCAGTGAAGGAAACCCAAACCCAAAGAGAAATGTGGATTGAGTGAAAGCAGCAACATTAGTAAAACACATCAGTGACAGTTAAAGGAAAATCGCACAATATTGTAAAAGATGCAAAAGTTAAGCATTTTTAACGTTTTGATGTTGGTACAACTGGATAAGGGGATACTTGAGTTCATGATATCATGTGTGGACAACAACATAAAGAAAATATAAAGAAAATCATAAAACTTTTTTTCACTTTTCTTGCGTAATGAAAGAACATTTGACTATAAAAACCGCTTTCAGAAAGTAGGGGGAATGATTACTGCCTTTAACATAACTTATGTCAGTACATTGTATCAGTTAAGTTGATGGAATGTGTAATTTTCATGAAAAATGATTTCTTTGTAGAATTCTCTTCATGTTTTCTTTACATTGTTGTCCACACATGACGTCATGGACTCTAATAGTCTCCTTATCCAGTGATTACAACACCAAAACTAGAAAAATGAATAATTTTTGCATCGGTTGTCGGATTTTCCTCAAACTTTTACTAATGTTGCTGCGTTCACTCAATCCATATTTCTCTTTTGGGTTTTGTTTTCCTTTAATATCAAGCAATCATCACGACCATCATTGCTTCAATTAGATTATAAAACTGAGGGATCGATCACAGAAAAGAGTTCTGTGGGATCGACCATAAACATCATTACTATCATTTCACAACTGGATATCATCTTATCATCATCATCATCACCATGATTGCTACTCGTATTACCATCGCATACATATTTCCACAAGCAATTATATCCTCCACCGTATTGCACTATCAATACTTTTTTTTTCATGTCACCAATCCATCAACAACTTCACGAAATCTCTTGCATATTTTCAGCTTCATAATTGTCATCAGTCTAAAAAGCATTGCGACTATCAATATATCCTACTCGATCCCTCCCTTTAATGCCCACATGGCCTAGCACCCTTATTGTAAGTCGATTCAATGAAATGATGAAGATAATTCATGATTGAATATTAAAACACTGATTTGTTTGTTTGTTTGTTTGTTTGTTTGTTTGTTTGTAAGAACACTAGCCGCATTCACACGTGTTAGCTGGTTACCGAGCGCGCTCCAAAACTCGAGTTCTTCTTATACTCGTAACTTTTTATGAAACTTCATGATCGATATATTATAGAAACAATCACCTGGCATTAACCGGTATCAGATTCCCAGGTGGGTTCATGAGTTTATGAGTAATAATACACATTTGTGGAAGCGACTTGAAACGATCGTTTTATAATGTGTTGTTATTTGGCACAAAATCAATTAATTTCATTTATTCTAATGGTGAAGGATAACCAAAAGAAAATTAATCTACCCGATATTAGCCAAATTTAAGGTCTTTTCATTAAGTTGGAATATCAAGCATCTGTTCAGAGTCACAGACGCTACTTACGCGTTTTTATGATATGCATTTATAGGAAACTGATATACCTTTAAACGATGATAGCCATCATATTATGGTCACCTATATAGCTCCATACCAAGCCTGGACAAAAGTACGGAATCTATCAGCAATGTTGCAATGTGTGTGTGTGTGTGTGTGTGTGTGTGTTTTCTTTGCACCGAAAACTCGAGGGCGGGTGCCTGAAAGTGCAATGATTGCACCTTCCATGCACTTTATGTGTGTGTCTTTGTGTGTATGTGCGAGTGCGTGCAATGTGTGTTTGTGTGTTTATGTGTTTGTGTGGGTGTGGTAGGTGTGCAGTATATCGTTACTTGCAAAGTTTTGTGTATGCTAAAGTAAAAAACGTATGATAATCAAGAGTTATTCTGAAAGAAATTGAAAGCGAGGTCACAGCTGGTCGTTGTTCACGTCTGAAAAAGTAAACATTCTGGTCATAATCATTAAAGTGTCAGAAATTGTGCGCTCTATTGTTAAAAAATGTTTGTTATTCAAACTTCAGCGTGTTTTATGAACACATATATATTTCAAGATTGAGCCTGCTGTGACCTAGTTTAGTAACCATGTCATAAAGCGTTACAAATTTTTCCCCTTAAACGTGATACAACAGTGCTAGCAACTATATATGAATAGGTGGTAGACGTAGATGTAAGGCTTAGGACATTTGCAGGAGTAGGGTAGGTTAGATTTTTATCATGATTGTACCTTGAGGTGCTCACAAGCGCTTTATTAGATCTTAAACTGAAATACTGATAAACCAAATGGCCACGACTTCAAAATGACGTCAAAATCACGTCCATTTCCCTTGTTCTTGAAGAAAAGGCGTCTTTCAGATGTATTCCTTGTTTTCTTTTCCAATATACGTTAAAAAGTCATGAATTGACGTGTAAACGACGTGCTCATGACGTTCTGACGTACATCTTGTCTTTAGAATTGTGATTTACACGTCATTAAGACGACTCTTATATGACCACCAATGACGTCTTTTGGACAACTTCCATTTGAGCAAAAATACGACATATTGACGTCAGTTTGAAACGTTTATATGACATCCAGTATCTTTGTTTATTTTCGTCTAAAAGATTTTTTTGACGTCGGTCTCGTCTTTAAATTAGTAATTTACACGTCTTTATGACGTCTTTGTATAACAACCCAGACGTCAGAAAGACGTCACAAATATGTCGTCTTTTAGACGTCATCCATTAGAGCAGAAATACGACTTTCTGGCATCAGTTTAAGACGTCTAAATGATGTCTGGCTTTCTTTGCTTATTTACGTTAAACAAACGACAATTATTGCGCCTTTCTGAAGTCTAAATAATGACGTCATTTTTATATCTTCCATTTGAACAAAAATTCGTCTTATTGTTGACAGTTTCGACGTCTTTCTGACGACAGTAATGACGTGAAAATGTCGTCATTCTGACGACAGCATGTCGCATAGCAAACTGATATAACTCTATAAAACTCTATAATTAGTAGGCCTAACTATATGACGTTATAAAGACGTCGAAAAACGTACGTAAACATAACGTTAATATGTCGCTTATATATAATAACGTCATAAATACGTCGCAAAACAACATAAATTTAACGTTATAATACGTCATTAATATGACGTGATAAATACGTTGCAAAACAAACTGATATAACTACAAAACTATAATTCGTAGGCCTAATTATATGACGTCATGAAGACGTCGCAAAATTGACGTGAACATAACGTTAATATGTCGCTAATGCAACGTTATAGATACGTCGCAAAACAACGTAAATTTAGAGTTATAATACGTCATTAATATGACGTGATAAACACGTTGCAAAGCAAACTGATATAACTATAAAACTCTATAATTCGTAGGCCTAATTATATGACGTCACGAAGACGTCGCAAACTGACGGGAACATAACGTTCACATGTCGCTAATATAACGTCATATATACGTCCCAAAACAGTGTAGCCTAAATTTCACGTTATAATACGTCATTAATATGATGTGATAAATACGTTGCAAAGCAACGTAAATTTTACTTCACTTATGCGTCGTAAATACGACGTGAATAATACGTCACAAAATTGGCTTGAATTTTACGTCTTTAGTTCGTCGCTAATATGACGTCATAAATACGTCTCAAAACTGAAGAAAATTTCACGTTAATACGTCGCTCATATGACGTCATAAATGCGTTGTAAAACAAAGTATATATTACGGTATTAAGACGTCATTTAGATAACGCTATGAATACGTTGCAAACCAACGTAGATTGCGTCATTAATACGTGTTTATGACGTAAAAATTACGTCGCAAAATTGACGTAAACTTTACGTCATCAATATGTCACCAATATTAGGTAATAAATATGTCGGAAAACTGACGTAACACATCAGGAGGTCCATAACATGACGTGATAAATTCGTTTCAAAGAGACGTTGAAATCACGTAATTTTCTTGTCATTTTAAGACTTGCGACAACTTTGACCATGTAGTTGCAACCAAATTGAGAAGTCTTATTGACCTCCGTCTGCCAGCTGGGATGTTCATAAAGTTTGTTTCATCCCTTTCTGCCAATTCAACCGCTCATATGACTATTAGTGCTATATGTTTTTCCTAACAAATTTCTGTGCATTTTCTGCACGCATCCTAATGCATCCAGGCTGTAGAAATCGACAACTTTTGCTGACCTGAGATACAACGTCAAACGTTGAAATAGATGAATTTACATGTCTGTGTTTGAAACCTAAAGTAAGGGGAAGTCCAAACTAAAGATAACTTCTTAAAAAAAAAAAAAAAAAAAAAAAAAAAACCTTGGCAAATAAGAAAATATTATTGGTTAAAGATTGAGGAAAACTTTCTTAAGAAAGGCATCATTCTAATTTTCAACAAATTATAATCGATCAAGAAAATCAGGCAATCTATGACGTTTCCAGCGACTTCCTATACAAGAGAATAGAAAAAAAAAGTACATGTATGCAAAATTTCATATTCTAACGTAAAGGCATCATTTCCTTTTGCATATGAAACAAAAACCCAGCATTGGTGCTTCAAAATAGTTCTTAAATGTGCGTAGGGATAGAAACAACCAATGTAAATATTTGAACCATTATCATCGATGTTATGTATTTTTAGATATACAAAATGTGTACAATAGTTATAATAAAAACGTTTCCAGATTAAACCGTCTACAGTTATGGTTTAGTGAGAAAACTAGTGATATCTCCTTATATTTCATGCTTTATTGAAAACGTTTTATATGGTGGGATGTTTTGTGATACAACGAAATGACCTACACATAATATGCATCAAAAGTGATATCTTGAACATTTTTTAAATCACTGTTCTCAACGGTAAACAGGACCTTTAAAATACATGTTTGTATTCCATTTCAAATTCATCCTCTATAGTAATCACTCCAAATATTTTACAAATAACCTTTGTGACATCAGTTCTATTACTTCATCAAAACATCATGGAAAATACATTTCAAATAAATTTCTCAATGATTTCTTTACAAATTATCAAAATACTCTTCATAAATTAAGTGACGAGCACATCAAAACACCACTTTTCTGCGGGGGAGGGGGGCAGAATGAATTTTTGAACAGTGTAGGTGATTAATTCCTAGTGGAGTCAACATCTGGGTTTCGAACCAATGTTGGCTCAACCTTATACATGCACATAGTTATGTCGTGCCACGCTGGACTTACCATTCATGTAAACGTCACATGGATCGATGTTGGCACAATGTTTCACTGAATACTGTCATTGCTTTTAACATCTTTAAACCGTAGATTTTTTATGTTATACAACAGAATGCGATCCTATACACTAACCCTTCACAGACAGCTGTTAACGCCATCCTAACAGTTGACTAGCAAATTACTATATCATACAGCATCTTTGTAAAACAAAAGCAAAAGAACAATCGTATGGATGTAATTTATACGGTTTTGTCAAAAAACATAAACTTACATTTTTGTACGTTCACACACGTATACACATATACACGCACACACACGCACATAAATAGCCTTCGAGATTTTTAATACCATCACTTATTTAGACGTAAAGATGTATTGATTTATATTGTTCAAAAGTTTTATATAGTTATTATAAATCTGATACATGTTTACACACTTGTGTATGTTAATGCACACCACACCCAACACAACGTTGATTTATACAGATTAATATTTCTTTAATGTTATATATTTCTGACAATGACATTGACATTGTATTGCTGTATATCTCTTGCGTGTTTATCATGTGTATCCATGTTAAACGTGTGCTCTGTATATTGTATGTATCGATGTAACTTGTATGCATGCTAACAAAACAAATTTCCAGAAACGGACAATAAAATCGAATTGAATTGAATTGAAATGAAATTTCTTTTACCTCACGGCCTATGTACACATCATTATATCATGCAGCACTATTATCCTACTCTTCCCCCCCCCCACAAAAAAAAATAAAAAAAAAAAATCATTCGTGGCTTGTCAACGGACACCACCTGACGCTCACTCCACTTTTGAGGCTGCCGCGTAAGGCAGCCCATAAATAATCTGAACACAAGTGATCGCTGTCAGTGAAAGTGACCAGTGATTTGTAACTTTGATTGAAAAAGGCACCCTCCCGTGTACCAGGGAGGTGAGAGAATTTTAGTCTCACCTCCCTGCTAATATACCAGCAAGGTGAGTCACCTCCCTGCTTATGTTGTACACGATATACCGAGTGCTGAGTTTTGTAAAATGATATACTTGCTAAACGGCTTGCTCATGTGAAACGTCTTCAAATAAAGCTCCAATTTACCATGTACGACTTGTGTCCTCACTTCTCATTTTCCTCTGGAACTTCGATTAATGGGAACGTGTTACTGTTGAGTGTATACTTGCAGTGCCAACAGAATAATACACACAAAAAAAAATATATTCTTTATTAGAATTTCATCGATATCAGGCCCATGTTTACAATGAAATGAATTTGAACAAAAATAAGCACCTGAATGCTTATCTCTTGTGCTTCTAAATCATATTTTTCTCACACACAGTATACAATATAGGCCTATATATACAAATCATACCATGCGTAGCGTGTTACTTGACATAGAATTCTGCATGAATATCTCAGAAAAGGCTTTCTTCAAGCCAATCCATATCTGCCTTACGCACTCACTAATTGTGCTACTGAATCACCTTCTTTTTTAAACACACACACACACACACACACACACATACGCACACACACATACACACACACACGCACACACACGCACACACACACACACACCTACTTGTTATGTTTGAAGGGCGTGCCATTCACATTCGAATCTGATTCTGTGTTAGCAGACGACCATGCCACTGGTATATGTGTACATACTGTATAGCAGTACAGTATGCATAACTAAGTCCAAGCGCATGCGTACAAAACCAGCCAGTACACTGATAGTCTTTGCTCAAGTGACACAATAGGCAATTTCGACGCGTTAGGGTTACGGAAAAAAAAATCGCACCCGGGACACAAAGGCCTTGGGAGATTTCGAGATGTGTTACCTGTACGACCCCCATGGCTGCTCCTCGCTCAAACAGTGAGTGCCACCTACCTGCCTCCTGGGCCCCTTTTCACCAAACTTATTATCAGTAACAAGTTACGATAGTTGTTATAAGCTACGGAAATCGTTGCATCTGATTGGCTGAAAGCATATTTGTCGTAGAAATGTGCCAGTTGTTACTGCAGGATAACAAGTTTTGTGAAACGGGACCCTGGAGTCAAGTATGTGTTTTAGCGGTGATTAAATTCTATTTAAATTCAGTTACCATTGCGATATGTATTTCATCTAAATGAGCTCCGGTACTCCTTTCAAATTTATTGTGTATGACTTATGCTGGGCCAAAAAAAAAAATTGATAAATAGATAGATAAATAAAATGAAATTATATATATATATATATATATATATTATATGCACAGAGGAGAGAAAGGGTAAGGCACATTTTGTAATGCGTTATCGCTTTTTACAGATATGAATTTGCTAGATGCTAAACTAGACAGATTTGATAATTGAGGGCATCGCCAATACGTAGATGCATTATGGGATAGCTCATGGGACAAACATGCCCCGGTTTTGGCTGCACATGCACTTACATCACGCTCTGTCTTTATAAAGAGGTATTTTGTTGAAGATTTCTTCGCTTTCCATGTGACCAGCGTAGAGACTCCAACTCCAAGTTGATGTGTGCGAAGCGCCAAGTCCTAGGGTTCTAGATGCTGTCTACTGGTGCTATCTAAGGCTTATTTTTTCAACATACAATAGCAATAAGTAAGAAATCCTTTCCAACGGGAGACACAGAGCCAGGGCGGGAGAAATTAAATCTCAAGCGGGAGAACGGGAGATTTTGCAAAAATGGGTTTTCGGCGGGAGATCTCCCGTCGAAAACGGGAGAGTTGGAGTCTCTGCAGCATATTGAAGCCTTGCAGTAGTGAACCATGACTCTAGTGACTGCAAATCAGTAAAGATTAGACACTTTCAACTCTTTCAAGCTGAATTATAGCCATGAAAAAAGGAAACAACGGAAAAGCAGACAGAGAACTCTATTGAATCATATGGGAACTGCGACTCGCGTGAAACAACAGGAAGCGAACAAGGGACCGAGGAATCCCACAGTGCACCTGTGACAGAGCTCTTCAGCGTGCGCAGGAGTGTTTTACGTCATTGGCGATAGCGAGAATTGCCCCAGTTCATTGGAGTAAATGATATAAAAAAGAAAAAGTTATGGATAGCCATAGTCGGTTTGTTTTCTTCCTTTTATGACCACCGACTTCATAACATGTAATTTGAGCATGAACCACAATGGCGTGCCCGTCTCAGATAATTTCATGAATTTAATTACAAGTAAAAACAATGATACAATCCAACCGAATGACTCGATGGCAATAATGGTTGAGCTTTTGAATTTTTCATGGAATGAAGGTTATGACTAGAACACTGCCCTCTCATGTCGAGTGCACAAGTCCTGACGAATAAATGAATGAATAAATAAATAAATAAATAAATAAATAAATAAATAAATAAATAAATAAATAAATAAATAAATAAATAAATAAATAAATAAATAAATAAATAAATAAATAAATAAATAAATAAATAAATAAATAAATAATCAATCAATCAATCAATCAATCAATCAATCATATCGAAAACTTTTGGTCATCTGCGAATACGCGCTTCCGCGCGAACGCTATACAACACGTAAAACTGGTCAAAAATCGACGCATCTTTCCACAAAATCTTCCATAACTTTTTAACTATCAAAGTGTCAAACTTGGGGTGCCCGGATTCTGAAAGTATACACTTCAGGGATTATTTGTGTGTATATATCATTATTGTAACATTTGTAGCAGTGACGCACTTTTGATCAGAAAAGTACCTCATGAGTAGATTTGTCTATGACGAACAGTCCAAATTTGGCGAATTTGATCATATTTTGCCATCTTGCAATTCTTCCACACGAGATATCTCGGGAACGGAGGGTCGCACGAACTTGGGGTGGACGGTTCCAGAAAGTAGAGATTCTGCCCATTTTTGTGATATAGGAATCTTGCTCATTGGTTGAGCACATCTGAAGAACTTTTGCAGTAAAGTTAGACTACCCTGTCACAATTGCTGCCACAAGGAACGTGTACAATCTTTACAGAACTATCACGTGATGAGACTACCAACGAGAATTTGAGTCGTTGACCTTCACTGTTTGCCGTCGGCAACAGTGTGAAAATAATATACTGTGAATTCCTTTAAAATCAAGCTCTTGTTTCTCGCCATCATTTTCAATATATTCTCAAGATACTTTTGTATATGTGAGACATTATGTAGATACGTAGCAGCCTTATGAACAACATAACTGTTATATTTGGGAGCAAAAATAACCAATTTAATATATTCCACATTCCGTCTCATTTGTCGATGATGGCTCGAGTCGGACTGGTGCATATCCTTACCAGGTAGAAATAATGTAAATGGTCGCAACGGTCGCTTGCCACCTGCTGTCTGCAATCGGGCGCTTGCATACACGTATAGTACACAGGTAATCAACTGAAATAATGTTGCCAAGGAATGATAAGGTCCTAGATTACATCTCAACTGTAGATTTAAACCGATTTCTGTCACCTGCACACAGAACACAAAACGCGGGAAATTATGTGAACATGATATTCCTCCAAGCACGGCGCTGCCACCCCCATTGTAACGTGTCGACTAGCCAAGCGCCACACACACATTCACGTTCGCGAGCGTCCGCTCCGGTCCGTACATCGGATTTTCTACAAGTAATAATAAAAAAAAGAAATAAATAGATAGATACATACATAAATACATAATTGAATAGATAAATAAATAAATAAATAAATAAATAAATAAATAAATAAATAAATAAAGGAATAAATAATAAATAAATAAAATGTGTTGGCACGTACAAAGTTGGTGACATTGGGTGTAATGATTGGTTTTTCTCATACCACAGGTTCCAAGCCGACCTGGAGAAGATTGGAGGGATGATTGACGAGAGGAACACGTCACGAGAAGAGAAATACACTTGCCTTCACCCAAGTGACATCCCTAACGCTATCAGCATCTAGAATCCAATTACAATATATAGTTGGCTTGAATTATAGTCTCTGTTAATCTGCCTTTTATCCGCAATGAATGTTGAGCAATGGTTCTTGAATGTCGGATCTACGTTTAAACACAGCTTATCCATCAGCGTTAGGAAATAATCTTGATGTGACAATCACTGTCATTTTTTTGTTGTTGTTATGAAGGCAAACAATGGAATGATCGACAAAAAGAAACAGAAACAATAACACAGCTTAATGTCAAGGAATGGGGGTCTCCACATTGTAAAAGTTCCACGAATTATTTTCCTGCATTTTTTCCAGTTTTTCAAATTTGTGTTACACCAAACAGGACAGCAATTTATACATGTATAAAAACACTGACATCAATATGATGGGCCCGTCAAAGTTGAACTTTCTATGTCAACGGCGATACACAGAGTAAATGTGTGAGAACAAGTGCATAAATCCATCGCAGCTCGTTATGATGGACAATGACCCCTAATTCTATTACATATTCTGAAATCTAAAAACCTCGGGTAGATAATGGCTCTTCTGATCATCAAGTACAGAGCCCCTGTAGAATTTTATGATATGGCGAGTGTCATCATGTGGGGGCGCTGTGGTTAGGTGGTAAGAGACTCTCGACTCTCTATCGGAGGATCTGAGATCAATTCCCGATCAGTGCGCGACCACAATTTATGGAGAAGATGTTTTTTTCCCCATCATGTCCCTCTCGACCCAGGTGTATAAATGGATACCTGGCAACGCTAGGGCAATAATAATGACAGGGTCCTCTGGTGGAGCAGTGGCAACACTGACGAGGCCTATCCTGGATAAATAAGATATTATTATTATCATTACTATTATCACGTTGAGTTTGGAAAATTGGAGTATTAAGAGGCAAACTGTCTCAAGGCATCAATCGAATCACTATATACTTTACAATATACCATACAATATTACGCATATATTATACTGTTAGAAAGGGCTTTAGGCGTATTTAAGAATATAATCAACTCTCTCTTTCTCAGAAGGTTGTGTTTACACTACCCAGGCCCATCTCCCCTTGTGGTCAAGACAAGAACTGTTTGTTCATAACATCAAAGCTATTGTATATTGATTTTGCAGAGAAGTTCAAATACCGTATGTCCCCCCCCCAAAAAAAAAAAAAAATAAATAAATAATAATAATAATAATAATAAATAAATAAATAAATAAATAAGAAATACAGCGGGACCCTCCGCAATGATATCTTTAAAAACAGTGAATCAATCCAAATACAAATTCAGGGTATGAAACTATAACTCATTGCCCACATCTTACAGAAAACTCCATTCGATTTGCTTCTGTGGTCAAAGAGAAATGAGGAATTTTGTAGAGGATGTCAAGAATCTCTTCCCTCCAAGTTCTGCCTATTGTATTCACACACAAAAGCATCGAAGTGCTAAACTTGGAAGAATCAGACTCATGACATGCTTTCCAACATTCCACATTTCTGCTGTGACTCCTTAACCAAATTGAATGGGGTTTTCTGCGAAATAGAGCAAAGATGTTATATTTTAAGACCCTAAAGTAGCATTTAGGCAGTATAATCATTTTGGGTGTTATCAATACGAAAAGTTGATTGTAATTTTTTTCTTCTTTTTTTTTTGGGGGGGGGACACTTTCTGCAGGAAGGTTTCGGATTTTAGTGATAGGACAACAATCAGGTCCAATTGGTTAAACAGACAATTGTAGTTATATGCCGTTTATTTTTATTAGCATTATTTGATGTGTACTATATAGCAGTAAGTAGTGATTTCAAGCAGTTTTCTAGTCCGAGCAAACAGTAAGGTTTGCCGAGATTCATACTGCCAGTATAGGTAGCCCATGTAACTCAAGACACAAGAGGTTTATTGTTCTTTTTTATATGTAAAGAACAGGCAAAGTAGAATTCAAGTACGGGAGTAGAGAGGATTTATAAGCTGTGTATATGCTTGTAATAAGGTAGAAAAATAAGCTTACATTGCACCGAAGTGCAGAAGTAGTGTCCTTAGCTATAATTTATGTCGTGAGGTGATTGTAATAATGTATCAGTGTTCAGTAACAGTGTTGATTTACAGTGAAGTTCTGATGAAAGAAAAAAAAATACCAACATGAGTGGAGTTTGTAAGTGTACAGTAAATATGATATGGGCACATGATTGTTATTGGAGACTGGAGAGTAAATGATGAACTAGTGGATTTATAACAGTTTACAACTGAAAGGTGTTTAAAGGATGTCATGTATTTTTTTCACATGATTTAGTATCACTCTCATAATTCCACAAGTTAAAACTCAAGCAGGAAAAAAATCGTTTTCACACTATGCATCATGTATTTGGAATCAGCTCCCCGCTGAAGTCCGAAACGCCACCTCTCTTCAAGCGTTCGTAAGAGCATACATATCTGACTTTGGGTAGAATTCGGGTATTTTTTATATTCCTGTTTAATGTTAAGGTATTTTTTTTTCTCAAATAATATGAGTTTGTGTATTATTATCGCCAAGGATTGATTTTGCATTTCTTCATTTATATAGAGTATTGATATTGTGTTGATGTTATGATGTTAAAAGGAATGTCCTTGATTTGTTATTTTGTGTTTGTTGAACTGTTATATTTTGTCATTCTGTTGCAGGGCCCCCTAGGATAACATCAGTGTGTAAACCACTGATGGGGCTACCCTGGGTAAAGAAAACTGAATAAATAAATACTTATAATCAAGGATTTAAGAAAGGAATAACACTAATATTATACAGGTGATATTCATCATACTCTGCCGTGTTAATGCTTATGAATATAATATCATGTTACATAGCTAGTGGATATTAGGCCTACGTAGAGGTTATTTTGGGTGGTATACGATTTCATATTCGTGAGATGCATTATTTTAGCCGGATTATTAGTATTTAATAGTATGCTTGCTGGACACAGATATATGCAGTGAAAAGTGCATGTAATTCCATAGTTGATATAATCACATTCCTTTGCGTTGATCAGCATATTATTTGACAAATAAAATGATAAAGTTAGTTAAAGAAGTAAGGGAAATAGCTGTGAAGTATACCATTATATATATTGATTGCGATTTTTGCGAACTCATAACAGTTTACATGATTATATTATATCTCAGTAAGTTAGTTAAGTAAGATAATCAGAGTAATAACACCTTTCAATTAAGGCGCATTCAAACCTTACTTGATAGCATACATTCATGTGTTGTTAATATTCTTTAGGTACAGTGAAGCTAGAGTAATTGTGACAAAGCTATTTTAACGACAGCAAATCTCAAACGCTGAAACACGAACATTTAAACAACTTAAACCTTGATTTAGGTTATTATTCATGTAGAGGTTTATTATTATTTGAATAGTCACTAACTGTAGGTTCACAAATGAAGATTACGTTATCTTATATAGACATTTATAGGTTCAGATTTCAATATAATTCCTCTTTATTACCTAGCTACACGAGGGTTTAAAAAAAGTATTTTGGGCTTGTATTGCATTTCTTGCTTCATATTGTACTCAAATCAACAATTTAAGTGGATTGAGCTGTAATCAATGTTTCCAGTGTCGTCTGTCATTTCTCGCGAATAATGACACATGTATAATGTTTATCGCAGTGAGCTCTGTCAAACTACTCTAAAACTATATAAGTTAAAGGTCCAGTTTACCTTTGTGAGCAGTGATGTAAAAAATGTTCAAAATACCACATTATTTTGATGCATATGAATAGGCCTGTTGTATCAAAAAAATCCTACCATATAAAATTTTCGCAATAAAGCCTAAAATGTACGGAGATATCAATATTTTTCTCAATGAACCATAACTGTAGACGGTTTAGTCTGGAAACATTTTTATTATAACTATTGTTCACATTTTGTGTATTTAACAATACTTAACATCGATTATACGGATTCAGTTTTTTACAATGATGGTTAATCTTATCCCTAACTCACATTTTAGAACTATTTTAAAGCACTAATGCTGGTTTTTGTTTCATCTGCGAATAGTAAATTATGCCTTTAATATTGGTATGTATATAATATGAAATATGTATATGTGTATATATGCATGTATATATATATATATACACACATATATATACATATATATAATTATACATGCATTCATATTATATTGTATATGTATTTATATATTTACATATTGTTATAATGTCAGTGTTACTGGTTTCTTGTTTGAAGAATAGAACTTGCATCCATTCACAAAACAATAATACGTTAACTTAACTAACTCCAGTCCACATAAATTATCTATACATCGCAATACATAGTACACAGTGTAAAGAGCAGAAACTTTACAGTTTTCATGAGGCGTGTTACTAAATACATTTCTTTATGTCTCACCTTAAATCAATCTTACAAACTTTGTGCATGTGTGCATGGGTGTGTGTGTGTAAAATGCTCACCTAATTGAATTCCTGAATGTAAGAGACCATATACAAAAAAAAAACCGATATAACATGATATTTCTGAGTTGTCAATTGTGTACACATAATGAACTGTAAATCAGTATTTTAATCAGTCTACTTCGCGAAGAGTCCCCAACGATAATAGCCAAAGTTGGTTGTTCTTACATTGAAGAATCCAATTGCTTCTTAGTTACAATTCGCGAAGCAGGCTATTGATTGTGAAGGTCGGAATGACTGAACACCCCTAAAAACTTCCGAGTCAGAAGATATATATATATATATATATATATCTCATATTTATGTATATGTTATATATATACATATATACATTATGTATATATATATATATATATATATATATATATACATTATGTATATATATATATATATATATATATATATATATACATATACAAATATATACATATATATATATATATATATATATATATATATATATATATATATATATATAGAAAAGATGACGAAGTAGAGTGGTAATGCATTTTGACAGTCCAACGGTGCTATTTATTTAGACCAAATTTTCGACGAATACATTCCTCTTCCTCAGGGTCAACAATGACAATGTATTCGTCGAAAATTTGATCTGAATAAATAGCACCGTTGGACTGTCAAAATGCATTACCACTTTCTACTTCGTCATCTTTTCTATACTGGTACCAACACGCGGACTACAAGTATCATATATATATATAACATATATTATATATATGTATATACGTACATATATATATATATATATATAGAGAGAGAGAGAGAGAGTAATTCGTAGTCCACATGTTGTAGTAAGTACAGTAGTACTGATCCCGTTTTAATGCATGTCCAGAGACTAGCATAATCTTGTCAAATTATGTCAAGGTTCACAAAAAAAAAAAAGACAATGGTTGATAAGAGTTGTGAAGAGTAATACATATAGGCCTACACATTGCAAGTTGCGTCAGGTACTATAGGTGGTCTGTTTGTCACGTTAATTTTGCCAAGAAACGTCCTAAAGCCCGGGGAAACTTACATTATGCGTTGTGAAACCATTACATTTAAATGACTGCATAGTTTCGTGTCTCATAGCCAAAACGTGGATAGTCCCTGCAGTTTTTACATGATTTGCAGAATTCAAATTTTATCTTTGTATGCACCTTTTGCTATCTATTGGCTTCAGGTTTCTTTTCTTTTTTCTTTTCTTTTTTTTACTCCCAGTTCTTTCCACGGGACGGCCGTCATGTTATTTATAGTAGTAAGTTTTTGTGCATCAGAACTTTGTTTTCATTATAATTATTCTTGACAGTAACAGTTTTATGGTGTAGTGGTATACATAATGATCTTAAATACCTTTATGTTACTTCATTGGTTGAGGGTTTTGAATACTTTGTACAAAGATAAAGATGAACAAATTTAGTAAATACGAATGAAGATAATACATGATGGGTTTCTAATAGATCTCGTATTTGCTTCAGTGGCTGTTGGGTAAGTTGGGATAAGCCTGAAAGACTTTTAGCAGTGTATTTTGTTTGTCATAATTCATATGAGTGGTTACCAGCAAACAATCTGACATGGCCCGACAGAAAACGGCAAGAGGTATGGAAAGCGAGCAGTCGTCATTGCACCATATTACACATTAGTTTGTACATGCATATAACAATGAAGTCTATTCACTGATAACAGTCTGACTTTGAGTATGGCATACGGCCACTGTGTGACGAACGGGCAAAGGGCAAATGGTGCTTACTGATATAATTTGTGTAAATGTGTCATGGAAACGCGTGATACATGTGTATTGTATTTGCCTCATATGGAATTGTCTTTATTCCGTTATTATCCATTCAGCCATCAAGATTAAACGGGTGACGTTTTACCCAAGAAGCATCGTGGCTAAACAAATCTGTCAGAGGGGAATGAATCCCAGATATAACTACCGTATAAGGATTAAGTAAAATGCGGCAAGTTCAGTAGAATACATATCAACGAAGTTTGGGGGAAATTATTCAAAAAAAAAAAGAATCACTTCAAAATTTGTGAAATTCGGCTCAGCCATCGCTGGATGAAAATATTACATTCGTGACGTTGAACATACAATGAACTACGATATAAAGAAAACGTAATGACGATTCCGAAGGTTAAAAAATATACAAAAATTACTCCCCCCCCCCCCCCCTAGATTCTAACATGTTAAGAGTTGTATAATTCCCCTGTTTTTTGAAAGATGTAAGTCAAGTGCCTTTTCATTTTGCTATAGAAAAATGAAAGCATGTTGAATTCTCGTCATTATTTTCCTTATGCCTTCCATGCTTATAGCGTCACGAACAGTTTAGTCTCCTCATCCAGAAATGACATCACTGCCAGACTTTAATAAGTCATAATTTTTGAACAGATAGTCCGAGTTTTCTCATTCTTCTTTGATGTATTCTGTTCTACTACAGTATACTGCTGCATTCACTCAATCTACATGTATTTACATTATTTGGGTATTTTCAGGGCCGGCGGAACCGGAGGGGGCGTTCCCCCCCCCCCCCCCCACTTTTTTTTTTTTGTTTTTTTGCACCATACAAACGAATACATAAGGTGTCACTAACTGGCCCCCCTTTTCTTTTGCGCTGAAGACCTTTTTTTTTTTTTTTTTTTTTTGCTTGTCAGCTGAAGAAACCCGGAAGTGGCACCAGAAGTTGCGCTGAATGCCTTTTTTTCATGTTAGCTCATGAAACCCGAAAGTGCCCCCCCCCCTACTTTTGAAAACGTTCCGCAGGCGGTGATTCTCCTTAAAGACACCACATGCCGCAGAACAGCCTACTATACATCCTTAATACCCACATTCTGAGGCATACAGCATAAATCGTCAAGTGTCAATAGAGCCTAAAACAGTAGATAGATCGATCTGTCATGATCCATCTGTATTGCATCCGTCTGTGCCCCTATACCGTTTATCATGACCAGCTTGATTTGTATCTTCGGTTGACTTTTTGTTTTGTATGTTTGTTTGTTTGCTTGTTTTTAATCTTTTAACTGCATGTATTTTGTATCTACTAAACCTTTGTTGTTGTTGCTTTTTTAAGTTTCACATAATGGTTTCTATCTTTTTTATGACAAATACATAGGTACCTTTATCAGTGACGGATCCAGCGGGCGCGCGCCCTCTCTTTATTTGTTGTTAAAACAAAAGAAATAAAATGAAAAAAAAAATGAAATGAAACCCGGAAGTAGCACCAGAAATATTGTTTGCGCCGCCGCCGCCCCTCCCCCCCCCCCCCCTCCCCCTTTACAGAATTCCTGGATCCGGTCCTGTTTATTTCTGGAAGACCCTCTCAACCGAAACGTAAACTGTCCCCGTGAGTTGGCGCGAAACGATGTAGGCCTATTAGTTGATTAGGTGGACCATGGCAGCAACAATTACGCCTTTGTCTCTAACCTTGTGGAGGACGTAGAGGGAGACTGTCAGCCATCTCATGGTCAACCACTTTTAATCCACTTTGCTGTTATCTATTAAAGGTGAAGGGTATTTCACAAAATACGGAGTATCATATCGTTGAGCCATACGTGGGGCCATAAGTTCAGCAACTGAGGCAGCCTTGAAACATCACAAGGCTACGCCTTTCCATGAAGTTTTCCGTACATGAAGTGATGGCCGACCAGGTTTCATCGCCGTGCGTGTGACAGTATAGGAAGTGTATCTTTTCCTCGGGCGCTGCACACATCGAATATATTATCCCAGTCGCAGATGCATTTGTTTTTTCCACATGCGTCCTAAAAGTTTGATAATATCCGTGAGGTAGTTAATTGCATTATTTGGACAGACTAATGTGTATGAACATTGCCAAAGGCGGGAGCTTCAAAGACGTTAAATTGTTGTAAACACAACCGGCAGTGTGCAGCAGAATATTTTCCAGTCCTACCAAGGGAGTATCATTATTGGTCCTATACTAATACGAGTGTAACCTTCGCAGTAGTCAAGTGGGGACCCGAACCTTTTCCAACCTCCAACGTTTTCATCAGGTTATAGCAACACTACTGTTACTTGAGATGGAGAACCGAATGCACGGCTTATTTTTCCCCATTATTGTGACACTTCTATCAGGTAAACATTTAATGTATACTTATTGTCATAACCAATGATGATCAATTAACAATAGTGTTGAAATATAGGCATATATCATTTTCCATGTTTGTTTCGTGAATATACTATGTGCACCCTAGTTCCGTTGATTCGGTGTAATAATGTCAGA
The DNA here is from genome assembly GCF_964275005.1 of Diadema setosum. Classification (NCBI taxonomy): domain Eukaryota; kingdom Metazoa; phylum Echinodermata; class Echinoidea; order Diadematoida; family Diadematidae; genus Diadema; species Diadema setosum. Next base: position 15,233,070 of record NC_092705.1, on the reverse strand, counting down.
GGTAAAAATGTCAGAGGTAAAAATGCCTGACATTTTACCTCTGACATTTTTACTTCTGACATTTTTACCTCTGACATTTTTACCTCTGACATTTTTACCTGGCACCGTTCCGTTTCAGTTGACAATTTACACGAATCGATATCATTTCATCAGAAATGTGACCAGCCTTTGAAGGTTTGAAGTGAAAATATGATATTTCATGATACATGTACTAAGCTTTTTTAAAACCATCATCATTATTCTGTACACGTGCCATCCCCCAAATTGATATACATTGACACATTATAGTCCATGCTACGATTAGAGCAGAATTTTGTTGTTGCTGTAATTGTTGTTGTTTTTGTTAAATCTGGGCTTGCAAAAGCAAAGCGAATTTCTAGAAGCGTAGTCTTTTCAAATACAACGCACAGGCACTGTGGTTTTAGTTGTTGTTGTTGTTGCTTTTGTCTTCGTTAATATACTTCTCTGACTTACAAACCACATAAATAATTTTGCATAACTCACACTGCCATTGCAAGGGACAAACAGTTGAACCTCCTTCTCATTCACAAGTGATAATAATTCTTTCAGTTGCTGCAACTGATTGACAAATTGCTTTTCATCGACACAGTCGGGTAGATGTTTCTCAGACCAGGAAAAGTTGTTAAATACAAGGTTTTGTTGTTGTTGTTGTTGTTGCTGTTGTTTTGGGTTTTTTGTTGATTCGTGTTCTAGAAGCAGCTTAACAGCCTTCGGCAATTATCTTTATTAGTCTAATTATTATATTCAGCTAATTAGCATAATATGGAATATGTTGCTATTTCTAATCTAGGAAGCCTGAAAACACGGATAATACAATTTTTCAATGGTTTTCTTTGAAGAGGAATCCATTCTTAACAGTAACATTTGGAAATGATGCAAGTGTCTAACACATGCAAATTAGCAAAGTGTGCTAATTTGCATATACTAATGCTTAATAGTTCTGTAGATGGTACTATTCAGGGCCGGCGGAACGGGGGGGGGGGGGGGCGGGGCTCGGGCTCCCCTCCCCCCCCCCCCCCCCACACACACACTTTATTTGCACCATACAAAGGAATTCATAAGGTGTCACCACTTTGCCCCCCCCCCCCCCCATTTTTTGCGTAAGTGGCACCAGAACAATATAAATCATGTATAGATAGAAACCTTGAAGTGTGAGCTCTGTTTTTGCGCTGAAAGTGGCACCCTACAGAGAAGTTGCGCTGAAGACCCCCCCCCCCCCTTTTTTTTTTTTTTTTTTTTTTTTTTTTTGTGCTTGTCAGCTGATGAAACCCGGAAGTGGCACCAGAAGTGTGAAGTGCCCACCCCTCGCTTTTGAAAACGTGGGACCGGCCATACCATATACCATGTGCCTACTTGCTTAATTCGAGTGGTGTTCTCGATCCACAATGGCACTCCAAGTTTGTCTGTCCAGCATTGCGGTCTTTATCTCGTTGGTGTCTAGACCAGTGTCTCTCTTAAGCATGTCAACAAAGTTGATCACTGGTCTGCCTGGTTTCCTGCTCCCATGCTTGGGCATCCAGTGTAAACAGTTTGGAAACACACTCATTGCTCCTGAAGCAGAGGCCGGCAAAGCGAACAAAAAATTGCTAAAGAACTTGATGGCTGCTACACACGCATACGGAGCCCCTAAAGGGACATGGCAAGAAATGATGTATTTTTCCTATAAGTTGTTCCCTCGACTCACTAAGTCGTTCCCACGACTTAAGGAGCCTTAGTCGTTCCCTCGACTTACTAAGTCGTTCCCACGACTTACGATTCTAAGTCGTTCCCACCTACTACTTACAAATGCTTAACCCTATAAAGCCCAAGGAGGCACATTGTACCCCCGATACCGTATTTTCATTTGCCACTGCTATGCACTTTACCCGATTTCAACCAAATTTGGTTACTTTTCCTAAAATTTTATTGCAAACATTTGAAACCTAATTACGCTCTGTCCGATATTGCTGGTGCCTGGTTGCCATGGCAACCGTAAACTTACAACCATGTCCATCAGATTTGGCATGTTTTTATGTTCCAACTTCAGTTAAGAATATATTAATGGATGAAATTGGAGTTTTCTTGGCTGTAATTTCCTGAAGGACCAAAATGTGAAGTAATTATGGCTATGCACAAGCTTTTGCCTGTAATATCATTGTTTATCATAGATTTATCATCGCCCTGCAAACTAAAAATTCCAATATTATGGAAATATGAAATGTGATACCAATCACAATACATCATAGGTCTCATGAATTATGCAAATTTATATTACAATTTCGTCAAAAACTTCCAGAATTTATAAGATCTCGTTCCGAGATTTCATTACTTTGTTTTAGAGTTCCATGCATCTTTTGATACCTAATATGCGTATTATACCTGTAGCAGTTATGGCGTTACTTAACATTTTAAAACGGCGTATTTGTATGAAGTTATGTGTAAAATGAATGAGGTTTTGCAAGATTCTAATGTGTTACTTTCATTTTTCTTGCACAGTCTAATTTTCAGCTATTAAGATCTGATCTGAAGTTAAAATCAATTTTTCTATTCATAAAATATATTACAAAACATTAACAATAGAAAAAAACAATAGAAAACATTACAAGTAAAACAATAGTAATCATAAGAAATACCAAGATACTAGATTTTCGGTATAACGAGTATTGTTATTATTGTTGTTTAAATAATTACCTAATTTTTCAGTTTTTTTACAAATACATGTTGAACAACGTCCTTAAACATATTTTACAATAAAAGGGATCACTAGATAACCATATTGGCACAAAGTAAACCCCCGAAATCCATGAAAATTAGCATTTGTATAACTGATTAGCCTTAATTAGAAAATTATGGTAATTTTTGTAAAGTATACTATGCACTCTTGTAAAGTACGTCATACGCTAGGTGCATGCCGAGTTTGGCAACAATCAGACATTCCATGGCCGAGATCTTGGGGGGACATCATGCCCCTCCCTCCTTCCCCCAATCCTCAAAATCTCAAAAATACCACAGTTTATATAGGGTTAGAAACAAATGTTACTTCTACATACAGATTATGACTGCTGGTTTCTATTCTGTTAATATTATTTATCTAGAAGGAACTATCACAAATTACAAACATTCGTGCTATTCCACAGATCTACACTTTCGGCGTGTATACATATCCATATTACGCATCGCGTAATTACTGATTCACTTGTTATACTTGAGGAGTCGGGGACCCCTGTGATGAATTCAAAAGCCTGAGCTATGTGGTCCTTTATAGTCATACAGACAGCTGCTAATTGATAACGAAGGTAAAACCAGCAGGAATTACTAGACTCCTGGCAGATGTATTTTGCAGTGAAATTTTGTTTTTGTTTTTGTTTTTGTTTTGTTTTGTTTTGTTTTGTTGGGTTTTGTTGGTTATTTTTATTTTTATTTTTATTTATTATTTTTTTTTTTGGGGGGGGGGGGACAAGTTTGCCTAAGGTCAGAGGTCCCTAAAATAGCATTCTGGGGCTATTATTTTGGCTAAAAATGTTCAGTGAATATGAAAATTGGCGGAAAAGGACTGACATGAATAGACAAACATGCTGATTAGGTTTTTGGCAATTATGGCCAAGGACAACCTTAAGGTTACTGATATTTAGCTGAAATGGCAAATTTGATGTTATAATTATCATGTTCTTCTTCTTCAAAGAAAAAAGGAAATTCAAACATTTTGTAATCATTTCTATACAGAAATGAGAGACATTTTATCCACGTTGTTGCTCTCCATTCAGGGTTGATAATGGTACCCAGTAGGAACGTCATTGTAGATTGATTCGGTGGTTACAGTTTGTTATTCCGAAGGTTTGTTAATCTGAAAATGACACAAGGTTTGTTATTCCGAAGGTTCATTAAGCGGAAAATGAAATAGGTTTCGTTATTCCAAAGGCGCGTTAATCAGAAAATGAAATAAGGTTCGTTATTCCGAAAGTTCGTTAATCCGAAAATGTAATAGTGTTCGTAATTTCGAAGATTTGTTCATCCGAAAATGAAATAAGGCTCGTTTTTCCGAAGGTTTGTTAATCCGAAAATAAAATAAGGTTCGTTATTCCGAACGTGCGTTAATCTGAAAATGAAATAAGGTTCGTTAATCCGAAATTGAAATAAGGCTTGTAATCCGAAAATGAAATAAGGTTAGCAGATCCGAAAATGAAATATGGCTCGTAATTCCGATTGTAAAGTAAAATACTTGCAGTGACAAAATACGTTGTTGTAGCTAATTTTATACTGTGTTATGCGTGCGTTGATTCGTATGCGCATATTAGATAATATTATGTGTGACTGTGTGTGTTGAGGTCAAGTACATTATGACCCTGAATTGTCTAAATGCCCATCCTATCCGCCCTCATGCACCCCCGTTATCTGCGCCTTACAGCCTCACGTTTATCAGTAGTCTAAAATTCATCATCATTATAACAATTCAGTAGAGGCATGTTCACTTTGGAAAGGGGGTGTCTACATGCTCATACTCTTTTTTGACACATAAACACAGATGCACACACACACACACACACACACATGTGAACAGGCACACACAAACACACGCGAGTCCACACAAACTTTTATCAACGACGTAAAATGCGGTCGTAATTTGTAATTTCATTTGTACATGTATACTATTGATGAAAGTAGAGGTATTTTCTCCTCCGGAGGATGAGCTCGCTCCCTCCCCTCCTTCTCCTCTTCATCATTGTCTGGATAATACATTCATTATTTGAAACGATTATATTCGGCAACTGTAACACGTCTCAAGCAAAAAAAAAAAAAAAAAAAAAAAAAAAAAAAAAAAAAATCACATGCTAATTAGGCTTATGAAAAAGGAAGTTACCCAAGGTTGCCAAGATGGCAACCAAGCTAATTTTATTTCAATACCCTTCTAGAACGCATCAGCAAAAAAACTTTGTACTTAACAACTTTTCCAGGTCATGTATAGGGACTATTTGGAACCGTCAACTGGACTAAGTGTTTTAACTATACTTACCATCGGATATTATCTTGGCTGTTACTCACAAATTAAGAATCGTAGTGTTTTCGATGAAGGGCAATTTGTCAATTAGTAGCGATATTTTATGCTGATGGGAACTTAATTTGCCTGCTTTAAAGGTTCAGTTTAAATATAGAAACACCGGAGGAATGAATATCAGCAACAGCATCGTCGATAGAGGCGTGCAGTAGTCATGGTAGTGTACACATATACTGCTACGGACAGAAAATGAGGTTAATGCAATGCTTGGTATAGGAAGGGAGGTCAGAGGGATGCACTTTTCAAGACTCTGGTGAACCTTTTTTTCAGCGATCTCGTTCGGATGAGTTCTAGATTATGAAAATGTAATCATCAAATACATTATGCATGAATACAGGTAGAAAGTGCTGATTCATGCATTAAGAGAAGTGATCCGAATGACAGAAATAGGGAGGTAAAGCTGGCAATTGTGGATACGTGAAACTGACAGAAAGAGTAACATGTACAATTACTGTACAATCATTCCATCTCAACCAAAACTATACCATCCCTTTAATAAGGTATCGGATACCTTATTAAAGGGATGGTATAGTTTTGATTCTGATGGAAATTCAGGCCTTAACTTTTTACGAGATAATTAGAAATCACTTATTATAATATCAAAGAGTACGCAATTCTAAGAGAAATTCAGAGTTCATTGTTTTGACGAAAATTGGTTGTGAAATGGCTGAGATATCTAAAAACAAAGAGGTCCTAATAAAGGGTGGATCCCACCTTTTATTAGGACCACTTTACTTTTTGGTATCTCAGCCATTTAAAAAAACATCAATAAACTGAATTCCTCTTAGACTTACATGCTTTCTCATATTCTTTGTATTTAAGTGGTTTCTAATTATCTCGTAAAAAGGCAAAACCTGAATCCCAATCTCAACCAAAACTATGCCATCCCCTTAACGAGCAAACTTACAAAGGCCTACATATCAGTAATGAATAATGTGATGCTCTGTTTGCTGTCTACAGGGGCACCATGGATCCCAGTACTCGGTTGGAATTTGCAAAGCAATATCTGGCATGAAGGCCTATGGTATCGCGTGCCGAAATATCACAAAGACACTACAAGATATTTTGAAGGTTTGGACTTCGTGACCGCAAAGACAACTGAAATGCCAGGTTAGTATCACCATGGTTGTGAATTGAACGAAAAGCACAATTTGGAACCATGCAAGATTTTTTTTTTAAGATGCCAGCTTTGACATAATCAATATTGATGAGTGATGTTAAACTGTGGCTGTTTGTTGCCTATAAGATGTTGTTACGGAATTGTCTTATGCGGTAATCGTTGAGTGTGACAATGGATCTACATGTTGTGTGACCAAGCTATTACAATCCCCGACACTCATTCCATACTTGCAATTAAACCGAAATCACCTCATTAAGGTCCTTCGTCCAACAGACATCCAGAAACGCCACAATACAAGAATATTCCCACATTCGAGATCTAACGTGTCCTTGCGGATTCAATGTTCTTCCTTTCGTTCTCTTTAGGTATACAGTAAGCCCATTCTGACTACGAGACTGATAAGCATAAACTTAATCCAAAATGTGAGTTGCAAAAACTGCGAATTCAACGAACACTTAAAAGAAACCGCGAACACTAAAAAACAAACAAACAAATAACAGCAAACAAACAAGCAAGCAAACGCTCGAGTAGGCCTACTCAAAAACTCTCTCCCTTGAAGAAAATACAGATACCTTTTTATATTCCGGAGGTACATGTATTTCGTTTCAATTACATTGAAGTATAGCAGAAATATCCATGCCACTCCAAGCATCTTAGAAAACACTGTAGCAAATATTTGAAGATTATACGAAACAAGGAAATCCTTCTAAAACAAACAGGCCACCAAAAGACCGCCAGCAGTGGTTCAGTATGACCACACTGGCAATTTGTCAGTTAACAAGCAAATTACAAGTATATGATTGTTTAAAATTCTAGTTCCCGACAGTATCCCACATAAAATGACTCCGAACTTTGCTTTCCGTAAAGTGATGAAAGCGGCTGTCTTAAAGCGGCTATTTTACATTTCATTTCGTTTTATTTTATGCAACTCCTGTCACACATACAATTCTAAATTCTGCATATTGTGAGAAAAGCGGTTATTGTCCGTACAAAATACATCTTCCAAGATACGTCAGGGGCCTGCTGAATGAAACGTTTAATCTGAGAAAAACTGTGGTAAAAACTGAAAACTCGCGTTAGTATATGATGCTGCCATTGACTTTAACACAGGAAAAATTCTTTTAAAAATCAATCCTTCAGGGCGGTGAGTTGGCTCAGTCGGTAGCGCGTCTGCCTCACCATCACGCGGCCCGGGTTCGAACCCGAGTCTGGACTGAGCAATGTTGTGTGTAAGCATACCGTCCCCTCTAGCAAGAGGCAAAACACTCTGTCCCTCGGATAGGACATGAAATGGAGAGGTCCCGTGTATGAGAGAGTAACAACTCATGCACGTAAAAGAACCCGCTTCGTTCATTCATCGCAAAGAGCAGGGTGTTTAACTCGGTGAAGTGGTCCCACCTCACATCCAACTGGACCCCATGGAAGACCAGCTTAACATAGCTGAACATGGGCTATCCAGCCATCTTCACAGATGGAAAATGAACAAACAAACAAACAAACAATCCGAGTTTTTGCTGGGTAAAACGATAAATGCAACAGGCCACACGCCTTCATAAAGTAAAAAAAAAAAAATAAAGTGTTCCTCCTCCCCCGAATTAGTTGTGTAAATGGACACGAGCATGTTATTATACAGCAACATAACACTGGATCAGTATGACGGAAAATATTTTTTTGACCAAATGACCTATTACTGTGTTTTAAATGCTTTTGATGGAGGTGAAAATAAAGTTGAAAGTTGAAAGTTGAAAGTTGAAATGTCCAATTCGGTGTATTGCGTAATATTCAGTTGCTTGCAGTCATGCTCCGGTCCATTTAGAGCCAAAATCATGTAAATTTGACAGTAATATCATGGTTTACTGCTGTGGTAATATAATGATGAAGAAAAATTATGTAAATATCGATTCTTTGTACATAACACATCGTGAACACAGTGTGAAATCTCTTTACACTGTTAAATTCGAGCCTTTTTACATCGTAAGCACACTGTGAATCAAATCACAGTGTGAAACGGAACATTACTATGTGAACTCTCTGTGAAAAACCACACCACAGTGTGAAATCATCTTCACACTGTTAAATTCGAGCGTTTTCACATAGTTGACTGTAACTATGTGAACACAACACAATATGAACACACTGTGGGATACTGGTTTATTTTTATTTTTGGGGGTGTTTTATTTTTCTTACAGATTCAGGTGTCAGGATGAATGACATTTACTTCCAGTAAATATGAATATATGAGTACAAGATTAGTAACATAATAGAAAATGGTGGGGCCCGTCTATAGATTCAAGTACAACTAGAAATGTCGCTATGGCGACTGGTACGCCTCCGCCATATGCATGATTCTCCTAATAGGTCTAGATAGTACATGTGGACAATGTGTGATTACATTTTCACAAAATTGGCAAAATATTAAAATGACAAGTTTGTCACAAAGGTGTTGAATGTTCACCTTCCTTGACCTAGGTTTAAAATTGGATGAACAGGCGAGCATGTATTTAGGATTTAAG